>NC_141048.1:26825851-27268351 GCF_041138505.1 Cibotium barometz | reverse complement strand
GATGGATCCCTAAAATGAGACTCAATTCTGTTATGTTACGATAGATGAAGTAAATCCCGGATAGTCCTTGTTCTATGGAAAAGAATCAACGGCTGTGCCTCTTGACAAGGAAAAAAGCGTTGGTCTCTATGATCCAAGTTCAAGTCTCTTCCTTGATCTGACCATGTGACTTACTGGTTCGGTCGGATCAGTTTGGTTAGTTAAGGCTCTTGACTACGTTAGAATAAAAATATCCTGGAGAAATTGCCCGTGCTTTCTGGGCGAGGGAAGTTTTTTCAGGTTCGATTTTGGAATAAACCAAGGGATTAGTCGCTTGTTCGGATATCCGTGGGCGAGGCCTCGAGTGAGAGGCTCTGCCCCTGCGCAAGAAGTGCTACTTCTGCTGCTAGCACCCCCGAATTGGTTGCGCATAGGGGGCAGGGATCTTTTAGCTGGTATTAGAGCGAATTGGCTAAAGTGGATCAACCGAGAAGCAAGAAATGTCAAAAATTTATGTACCAGTAAAATATTGTAATTGTGTGATGAAATTCATACAAATTGATATTCAAAATAAAAATTCATAAATTGGTAATTGGGTCTTCAAATGGAAGTACCGCAATTGTATGGAATCCCTGACTTGCTTGAGGCCTAGATATGATGGTATTTACCTTATAACTCCAAGGACCGTGACTACCCATATATACCGTGGGTATAATTGCAGCTCTTTAACTGACAATATATACGAGTAAATCTGAGACCTTGAAATTATAAGCAAAAATGCTATCCAAATGATGAATTCAAATACTGGTTGATATGATTTTAGAATTCTGGTTGAGAATTGATGAGTTGATTTGGATTCTGATTGAAAGATAATGATTCCTGAATTTTGGTTTAAAGAAGATAAGTTGAACAAAGCCACAATGAGGATGAATTTGACAAATCCCAGTGATGATATTGGTAACTGGGATGACGATTATGACTTCAACAAATCACTATGAGATTAGTGGATTGTGCTAACAGATTGCTACTGTTTGACCTTTGACCCAGTGGATCTAATTAAGGGATGACAAATTGAGAACCTCCATAACTGAAATTCCCGTGGAGGAATGTTCAGATGGAATTCTCGGTCTGATGGACCATTATTGTGTTAAGGATATGAATGATATGTTTTGAATGAATTGTTATTCTAATATAATGAGTTCTATATGTTCTTCTTGTAGAAGGGATCTTTATCCCAAGATTCTGTTGGGTTGACCAGACTATAAGGAACCCCAGAATCAGTTAGATCTAAAGTCGGATTTGAATTATAAATAAGAGACTTAACAAGAATTTTCGTATTGATAGGATCATGGATCGAGGTCGTCGTGGTAGGAATATTAACCCCCAACTCGATGAGGAAGAGCTCAACTTGGATGTTCATAAAACTCTTCATAGATTGCAGCCTGGACCTTTCAAGGGTGAAGGGAGAAAACTTGGGCGAGGCTGTGGAGAAGTGGATCGAAGTAATGGAAGAATACTTCGATGTCACCGGGTACAACGAGAAAAGTAAAATGGCTCTTGCAAGGCTGAAGATAGTAGAAACAGCCAGAGTGGCATGGAGAAACCACTACGAGACAAACCGTCTAGATCGGAACACCCAAATATGGAATGATCTCAAAATTTACCTAAGGAAGAGATTCTGTCCTCCCGGCTTTATGGAAACCAAGATGAATGAATTCTTAGAGTTAACCCAGGGGAGCAGAACTATTGAAGTGTATCACCAAGCGTTCGCTCTTCTCCTCAAGTACTCGCCACCGGCTGGATGAAGAACAGCTGATGGCCAGGTTCATTTGGGGACTGAACGAGCCTTTGAATATCCTAGTGAAGAATGCCAAGCCAGTTTCCATGGCCGAAGCAGTGCGGATGACGAAGGATTTCGTCAAGGTCTTTGATGTCAAGGTCCCCGGTCGAAGCCAGCACCATCATCTTTCAAAAGATTTCTAGCTCCAGAAGGTGATTCCAACCTTCCACCACCTAAGAGACAACAAGGTCAAGCTCAGAATATGAAAAGTTCAAGAATGGAAGAAAGTTCCTTTTCTCGGAACTCAATCCCCTGGAATCGAACTTCAGAAGTTCCACCCTTGAATAAGATCCTTTTCCAGGAACTCAATCCCCTGGAATCAAACTTCAGAAGTTCCACCCTTGAACAAGGAAGTGAAATGCTATAACTGTCAAGCATTTGGACATTGCAGTATGGATTGCCCAACTCCTTTTGGATCAAGGTTTTCGGGGCAGGGAAATCAGGGACCAAGATTCTAGACTCCAGCTCCTTCCTTCCAGAGAGTAATCAGGTTCCTTTCCGTCAAAATCAAGGAAATCCCAGAGGTAGACTCTCTAACCAACCCTCAGTTTCAATCCAAAGTAATGCAAGACCTCCGCCTTAGAATAGGGGAAGTCAAAGAGAGATGTTCCCAAATCGGCTGTCCACTTCCAAGGCAGTAATGCTGGAAGTGATTAAAGAAGAAGAAGATGAAAGAGATTATACTCCACCTGCGAGATGAGGACATCTCGCGTTTTTTAAGTGGGGTAGGATGTAAGATTCCTCCCTCCAACTTTTGAGGTGTAAAGGTGTAAGAACTTCCCCTTCTATTCTTGTAATTATTCCCCTCTTTTTTGAAATAGAAGAACGATCTTGTTTTACCCTGTTTTGGCCTAGAGAGACAAAATATCTTTGGATATAAAAATCCTCCTAGTGTCTAAAATGGATTCCCCTGAAACAGAAATTCAAAAAGAGCTTTCCAATTTGCATTTGGAATTAATTGAAAATGTGTATAAAGGACCTTAGCCTAAGGGTCTACATTTTCATTTTTGGATTATGGTCCAATTAAGGTTCCAATGGGCCAATTGGATTAATCCAAGTGTTGGGATGAGATAAGTCCAAAGAATAAAAGAAAATACCCAAAAATGAGTAAATGCTCACATAAGATGAAGAGTTGACTGAGTACAAGGTTTATTAGTTAAAAACTATGAGTTTTTTTAATTCAAAAAAATTGTGATATTTTTATCTCTCCTCTCTCCTCGATCAAACCAAATCAAAAAGGGAGCCAAACCGATCCAAATCTTGTCCAAATTGAGTCAAACTGAACCTCCTTAGTCTTTTGTAAAAAAACTGTGAACTATACCATGTCAGTATTACATTAAAATAATGATATTTTGTATTATCCCATCAAAATCCTCTACTTTTGGAGAGATTGGAGCTTCTCTCTCTCTATAACAATCCTTGGAGCTTTCTTCTCAACATACTAAACCAATTGATTGGTTGGGGGCTTCCTTCTAAGATAAAGAAGCAAGCCAAATCTAAAGGTAAGAAGTAATTTCATGGTTTTCATAATATTCTCAAAAGATTTCACTTCTCAACCCCTCTCAAGCTTGAGAAGTTTCAAATTAATTGTTTTTCAATGCAAATCAAGCTTTCTATAAGAATTCTAATGATTGATCACAAAAAAGTTAGTTTTTATGCATTAGGATGCTTTTTTATGTATATCTCTCTCTCCCCAAAAGAATAGTCATTCCTATGACTAAGTCTTTAGCAAATGAATGCTTCTCACATTGATAAATTCTTAATTCAAAATCAATCTCTAAGCTTGTTAAGCTAGAGCTTAAGAAAATGGCTTTTTTATGCTTTTATGCTAATAAAATTATGGTAAACTTATGATTTAATTCCATAAATTGGATTTAAGTCTAAGGATAGTATTCTATCATAATTGTATTACAAAGTCTTATTCTTTCTAGAAATATTGAAAATTATCAGTAATAGCAGTAAAGCTATGGTAAAATTTTTAAAAATTAATACATAACTCATTTTTATGCATAATGTGAAAAGAGGACTTCCTACCATATTCTAGGATTGGACATCCTATGCTAAAATAATGATTTTTGTCAAATTCATGGAAAACTAATTTTTAGTATTTATGCATAAATAATTAATTAAAGAAAAGAGAAATTTTTTGTATTTTTATTTTTATGCAAAAAGAGGAATTCCCATGATAATGGAGATCCATGTAATTAAATGGAAAAAGAGAAGTTTTGGTATATTAAAATAATAAATATTTAATTTAAAGAGAAATTTTATATAAATTTATTTTATGCATGAGAAAATTTAAATGATAAAAGAGGAATTCCCATGACAATTGGAATTCAATCATTTAAATGGTAAAAGTGAAATTCTTGGCATATTTAAAATAATGGATATTTTAATTAAAGAAAAAAGAAATTTTAGATAAATTTATTTTATGATAAAAGAGAAATTTTCATGACATTTGGAATTCAATCATTTAAATGCAAAAAGGGGGGAATTCCCATGATATTTAAGATCCAAGAAATTAAATGGAAAAAGAGAAATTTTTAGCATAATTCAAATTATGAGTATTTATCAAAAGTGAAATTTTGAGCATTATTGGAAAATATGGGTAGAATTGATTTTTGTAAATCCCATGAATCTTTTACTCAAAAGAAAGAATATGAAAATATCCATCGCGAAAAAGTACCTTTAACTAGGCCAAGCAATTGGCAGAAATTTAGAAAAAGTCCCATCGGTATTATCGAAAGTAGAAAATGTTACTAAATGTGAATAGATGTGAATACGATGTGAATACAATGTGAATAAGATGAGAATACGATGTGAATAAGATGAGAATACGATGTGATAAGATGTGAATGCAATGTGATAGGATGTGAGTGGATGTGATAGGATGTGAGTGGGTGTAATAAGATGTGAATGTGATGTAAATGGATGTGGATGTGAAGAGATGTGGATGGGATGTGATGTGATGTAAATGGATGTGGATGTGATGAGATGTGGATGGGATGTGATGTGATGTAAATGGATGTGGATGTGATGAGATGTGGATGGGATGAGATGTGGATGGGATGTGATGTGGATGTGGATGTGATGTAAATGGATGTGGATGTGATGAGATGTGGATGGGATGTGATGTGATGTAAATAGATGTGGATGTGGATGTGGATGTGGATGTGAAGAGATGTGGATGGGATGTGATAAGATGTAAATGGATGTGGATGTGAAGGTGATGAGATGAGATTAAGATGTGATGATATGTGAAAGGAAGTGATGTGATGTAAATGGATGAGAATGAGATGTGGACGTGATGTAATGTGGAAGGGATGTATGTGATGTGATGTGGATGTAATGAAAGAGATGGATGTGAATGGATGCGGCGATGAGATGTGAATGGATGACATGTGATGTGATGTAAATAGATGTGAATGGATGTGAATGGATGTAAATAGATGTGAATGGATGTGAATGTGATGTGATGTAAAAAGATGTAAATGGATGAGATATGATGTGAATGGATGTGATGTGATGTAAAATGGATGCAATGTGATGTGATGTGAATCGGGATAGATGTGAATGGATGAGATGCAATGTGAATGGATGTGATGTGATGTGATATGGATATGGATAGATGTGAAGGGATGAGATGTGATGTGAATGGATGGATGAGATGTGATGTGAATGGATGTGATGTGATGTGAAATGGATGTGATGTGATGTGAATTGGGATAGATGTGAATGGATGAGATACAATGTGAATGGATGTGATGTGATGTGATATGGATATGGATAGATGTGAATGGATGAGATGTGATGAGGATAGATGTGATGAGATGTAATATGATGTGACTAGATGAGAATGGATGAAGGACGATGGTAATACATATGATTGGATGTGGAATAAGCAATGCGAATTGATGTAGAAGAATGTTGAATAACGAGAAATGATGTGGAACAATGTGGAAAGATGAGAGTTTGTTAGAAATTGTATTTATGACCTGTTTTTAAATGACTGTTTTATGTCAAGAATGTTGGGGAAGCATTTTGACCATCTTGTGAATGAGGTCATGGGGCGACCTAAGTGATAAAGTTGCAACAGCTGACGGAGAGTCAACGGAGGACGTCTCGCGTAGCAAGGTCAACCGAGGTCTTGACCAGCCTCGGTTTGATTTAAATGGTGAGCTTTTAGTACGGTGGATGAGGGACCAAGGAAGCGGCCTATGAGTGAAGCGCTAGGTGACCTGCGAAGGAGCCTAGAGGGCGTTGACCATACGGTGCTCGGGCTCTAGGTCGCTGAAGATACCCACACGTGCGTCGAGAAAGAAAATGAAACAAGGAGTTAGAGTCGTTTTCTGAACTCGGGCATGGATCTGGTTGATTGCCCTTGCTGGTCCTCAACGGATGAGTCCATAGCTCTTTTATATGGATCTGTTGGTTGATCTTGCTGATCTTCAACAGAGAGTCCATCTGGATTTTTATAAGTGAATATATTTCCGAGTACTATGAGCTAGGAACTATTGAAAGCCATAGGTACACCGATGAAAGAATGATTGGAAATTAGAATTCAACTTGGATATTCTAGAGGATTATGATCAATGATACTATGGTTTCATGAAAAGATTGTTTTAAAGACAGCTGAATCTGTGAAACAGGCAATTTCATATTGGGTGTGTAGGTGGTGTGACTATCTTGAAGTTTGCTTGAAGCGCCGGCTAGGGGGCCTGGGAACTCTTTTCCCTGGTACCCGGGACAAAACATAACCAAATTCCTAAATGGATCCTTTCACTACAGTGGTTGGGCGGTTGGCTAACCCACATGGGACTGGATGGGGTTAGGCTAGACTGATGGATCTCTAAAATGAGACTCAATTCTGTTATATTACGATAGATGAAGTAAATCCCGGAGAGTCCTTGTTCTATGGAAAAGAATTAACGGCTGTGCGAGGAAAAAAGCGTTGGTCTCTATGATCCAAGTGCAAGTCTCTTCCTTGATCCTACCATGTGACTTATTGGTTCGGTCGGATTAGTTTGGCTTTTTCATCTCTGAGAGATTTGTATGTGTCCCATGCCTTCCCTACTTGCCTTTTTAAAATCATCGACTTTGGATGTCATGTGGTTCGAAGCACCTGAATCAACGTACCATACATCATCTTTATGTGCTGCTTTAACATTTTCAAACATGGCATTAACAACATGCTGCATAACAAACAACCTTTCATTATCCTCATTGTTTTTGCGCGAGGATGCATAGTTGTTTTGCTGCAATTTTCCATTTTGCATGTGAGCCTACTTCTTATAGCAATCTGCCTGCACATGTCCCCAGGCTTACCACAATAAAAGCATCCACGTGTATCATTATACTACCTTTGCCAATTTCCACGACCTCTTTGACTCCCCCTGCCTCTGAATTGGCCTCTTCCACCTGCGTGTTGTTGTTGTTGTGAATTCTGGGACTGTTGTTGTTGCTGCTGCTGCTGACCATAATTCTGATTACCTGTTCGGCCACCTCCTTGGCCACGTCCACGGCCTTCTCTACCTCGTCCCCTTCCTGAACTTGTGTAGAAGGCATGTTGCTCTGAACTGTTTTCGTTTTGTGAAGGCTGTTGGTCTTCACCCAAGCTCTTCTCTTCTATAATCAACATAGACACCAAATCTATGAAATTGGGAATGTTTTCCCGAGTCTGAATAGACGTCTTGAATGCCTTGTATTGTGGCCCGAGACCACGTAGACAGACTTCCACCTTATCATCATTATCTACTGAAACGCCAATAGATGCAAGGGATTCCACAATACCCTTGATCTCTTCAATGCATAGTCATTCACATACATACTCTTTTTCTCCACAATATGAAGTTCATTCTTCAACTATATCTTTCGTGCCTTGGTATTCGTTTCATAGAGTTTTACCAAGGTGTCCCACGCCTCCTTGGGGGACTTGGCATCCTGTATGTGCCCAATCATGGTGTCCTGTATACTGATAGAGAGCCAATACATAACTTTTCTGGCTCCTTGGTTCCAATCCTTGATCTCTTTCACATCTACAGCAGTCGATTGATCTCCGGTATCTCCGGTGCCTCTTCATGCTCCATTCTATATAGTCCCAGTAACCCTTTCCCATCAAGAAATTTGTCAACCTGAACCTCCAAGCATGGAAGTTGTTCTTATCAAGCTTCTCAGAGCAACAATCTGGTTTATGTCATCATTTGACATCACACAAATTTACCAAAAAAAGCACTCTGGTTTGTCCTGCACAAACTGCTGTATTTTCTGCAGTGGTACTGTACTACACTCAAATGTCATAACCAGTGACCTCAATGTACATACATACGCCCATGGTGACAATTGTTGACTTCCTTGCAGCACACACAATGTCTGCACAACCAATCTGTCTTCCTGCAGTTCTTAAAACAGAGTTCTGCAGAGAATCGATGACTTACCTGCAGTGCTCGAAATTGCCTACTTTCTGAAAAAGGGAGGTCGTAACGCGCCCGAAACGCGATTTCGGCTCGAAAAATAGGATCCAATAGGACAATATAGTTGCCCTATAGCTTTACTCCCGCGTAGAAAGCTCCTCAATCAGAGATCGTTTGCCGGTGCCTCCCGTAGAGCTCCCGACAAAGGTGTAGTCGCGCCAACACAAATAGGGAAGAGTAGATGAAGCTCTTACCCTCGTACCACTTCATGTGCTTCTCTTGCTTGCAGCTCAACCCTTAGCATGAACCAAGCTCTGATACCATGAAAAGATGCAGGGGAGAAGAGAGCTTGAGCTCTTGTAAGCACACACACACTCACAAAACCCTAAAAGAGAACACACAAGGTGAGAGGCTGAAAATCTTCTTCATCTTCACTCAACACTCAACACACCATATACAAAGATAAGAGTACACACAATGAGAAGGTACTCAACCAAATACACACTAGGGTTCTCTATAGTGTGAACCCAGCTAAATGAGCTGGCGCTATAACTATGCCAGTCTCTAGAATGGCTGTCACACAGCCTGTCATCCCACTGGCCGCATATCACCCGTGATCTCACCAACCATGCCAGTGGTGTAAGTGTGGGGCCTATCTCCCATGTGGGTCATCAGTGTCCACCGCCTCACTAGATGAGCTCGATATCTCAACACACATGCACGCTTGTTTATATATCAGGATTCCACTCCCACCAGCTTCAACGGGACATGTGTAGAGTGGCTCCTGTAACACTAAGATCCTTGTGCAAAAAGTTGTACAGATGGACCATAATGCAAGCCCCTGAAAAGTACAAAAGATTGTTGTAAGGGAGCTCATTATGAAGGCATTCATCTCACTGATGAAGACATATTACAAGGAGAGCATATGTCCGAGTGCTCTCTAACTTATCTACCCACTAAACTACTTGTGTTCTTTGTGGGCAGTCTACAACAATTGCTGACAATAGCATGGACAGAGTTTGAGCAAGAGGACGAGGTTGCCCAAGCAATGTTTTGGGATAATCTAAATGCTGTAATGGTTAAGCACACAGGCAACAAAGCTAATTTTTTGTGTTTTTATGGCTGATGAGGCAGCTTACGGTGGGTGTTTAATAATGGAGAGGCAATGGTGGATAGGGAGAGGTGCCTTTTTCTATTGGCAAGACCACCCATTATAATCTTCAAATTAGTGTAATTTTATTATCCCTCTATTTTGCCTCTTCTTGGGAAGCTTTGGAGCTTCATTAATCTTCATCCTCTCTTTGAGATTACCCTCTACATCTTGGTAGCCAAGCTTTCTCTTGGGGGCTTCACTTCTCTCTAAAGAATCAAGCCAAAAACCAAGGGTAAGCTTAAATCAATGGTGTTTTTCTATCTTTTTCAATGGTAATCTTCTTCCCAACCTCTCTAATGCTTGGGAAGCATTTTAATCAATGCTTTTTTCTTAAAACCAAGCTTCTAGTGATTCATATTGTTTATATGTATTAATGCTAATCTTTTATGCTTAAATATAATGTTTTTGATTAGTAAATCTCTCTTTTTGTAAGATTACTTATCTTTATGGTTGAATCCTTCTTGGAAGGATGGATCTTAGTGTTAATCTCATTATTTTAAGCAAAACTCTACGCTTGACAAGCTAGAGAAGAAGATTAAGCATTTTATGATTTTTAATCTAGTTAAAAATGAGGATTAATTCCTTTAAGTTTGTTAATAATTAAGAAAATTTATATTAACTCATTTTAAGTTGAAAGAGAGTTACGCTAACATTTTTGTAAGTATTTTCATATAGAAATGATAAATGGATATTTTTAACAAGAGGCTTAAATGTAATTATGCTTATAATTATGCTTGGGTATGCATAATGAATTTTTAGATTAAAAGAGAAAATCCCACCATATTTTAGATAATTAGGAGTAAATATTAAAAGTAGAATTTTTGAGTATTCTCTCAGAAAATGCAGCGAAGCTATGGCAAAATTTTTACCCTTAAAATTTTTTTTAATTCTATGCATAAAATTGATAATGCAAAAAGAGGAATTCTCATCATATTCTATGCATAAGCATTTTAATGCTAAAAGAAGGATTTTTATTACATTTATAAAAAATACATTTATAGTATTTATGCATAAATGTTTAAATGGAGAAAAGAGGAAATTTTGTTATATTATTTTTTTAGTATGTGCATGCATAAAAATCTAGATGCAAAAAGAGAAATTTTCACGATATTCTAAGTACAAATATTTCAAATATCAAAAGAGGAATAATTGTCATATTTCAAAATAGGTATATTCATGGTATGTATATACACATTTTTATTTATTTATCAAAAAGAGGAATTTTCATTGTACCTTTAATTGAGTTGATTTCACAAGACCCTCTTTTCCATTGAGTTGATTTCACAAGACCATCTTTCCCATTGAGTTGATTTCACAAGACCCTCTTTCTCCCAAAGCCCAGACTTTCTTAATGAAAATCACGAATCTTATATCTCGGTGATCCATCCATCAATTACAAATGAATTTCAAACTATTTCTAGATGGTTTCGGTCTTAGGGAAGACTTCTCTAAGTCAGCCGGTTATCCATTCTTCGTACTGAAGAAATGGAAATGGTCACAAGACTTGGCTTAGTTTTTGATTTAAGAGATCGGCAGGCATCTTACTGACCCATCTTTCTCATGCGGTCGTGGTCTAAACCTTGAATTACTCGGATTTAATCCTAGATTTATTTCCTAAATATTTTTCTCCTATTTATCTAATAAAATAACTCTGATTTCCAATCGTAAGGGTAAAAATCCAAAATCATGAAAATTCATTCTTTCTTGGACATAATAGAATTATGAACGATTCTATTTGTGAATAATGGAATTTAATAAGGATATTTTCTTTTTACAACTGATAAAATATGCTTACATCATTTTATTCTCATAAAAATATTTTAAAATATTCCTTTCTCCATTTGAACCTCGGCATCAACATGCCCTAAATTATCTATATAAAATATGATGAAACCTTCTCTTTTGACACCAAAATTAATTTATGCATTAAAATTCTTACTTGCATACAAACTCTGCTTTTCTAAAGGAATCTCTTACGCCAGAAATGCCAGAATGCTGGAGAAAGCATTTGGCTTATTGTTAAACTAAGGAGAGTTAACGTTGCAACAGCTGGCAAGGAGTCATCAAAGGACGCCTCTCACCACGGCAAAGCCTGCCAAGGTCTTGACCAGCCTCGGTATGGTTAAAAATGGTGCACTTCCGGTACGATGGACGAGGGCCGACGAAGCGGTCCCTGAGTGAAGTGCTAGGACACCTAAGGAGGATCCGAGAGGGTTCTGACCAAGCAATGCACGGGCTCGCGGACTGCTAGGACATCCATGCGTATGTCGCGAGACGAGGAAGATATTCATGGATTGGCGAGAAATTATCTAAGTGAACAGGAAACTTGAAATTGGATCTCGTTGGTTGACTAGCTGGTCTTTAACGGAGAGTCCGGATGACATTTTGATTGTAAAACAATGGAACTGAAATTTTGAGGATTATGATGGAAACACTATGGTTTCATTCCAATTTTGTTTGAAGATAGTTGAATCTAAGAAAAGGCAATTTCATATTGGGTGCGTAAGTGGTGTGTCTATTTTGTATTTTGCATGAGTGTGCTGACTAGGGGGCCTGGGAACTCTTTTCCCCTGGTACCCGAGATAAAACACAATCAATTTTTTATAAAAATGAATCCCACCAATACAATTGCTAGGCGGTTGGTTAACCCATGGGCCGGTTGAGGCTGGATCGGTGGATTCCTACAACTAAGTTCACTTAAGATTAAGTTACGGTAGTTAAAGTAAGTCCGAAGAAGATTCTTGTTCTATGGGAAAGAATCAACGGGGATGTGCCTCGCTTAA
Organism: Cibotium barometz; assembly: GCF_041138505.1. Lineage (NCBI taxonomy): Eukaryota > Viridiplantae > Streptophyta > Polypodiopsida > Cyatheales > Cibotiaceae > Cibotium > Cibotium barometz. Next base: position 27,256,186 of record NC_141048.1, on the reverse strand, counting down.
GGAGAAAAAAGCGATGATTTCTATGAACCAAATACAAGTTCCTCCTTGATTCGGCCATGTGACCCACGGGTTTAGTCGGAATATAAAGGATAGATAAGGCCTTTGACTACGTTAGAAGATTTTCCTGGAGGAATCGCCTATGCTTTCTCGACGAGGGAAGTTTTTTTCAGGTTCGGTTTTGGAAGAACCGCCGGATTAGTCTCTTGTCCGGACATTCGTGGGGACGAGGCCCCGAGTGGGAAGCCCTGCCCTATGTGCAAGGTTGCTACTTCCACTGCCAGCACTCCAGAGTTCGATGCGCAGAGGGGGAAGAGGTCTCACAACTAGTATCAGAGCTTTGTTAAAAGCTCAAGAATCAAAGATGAATTTTGTCTGAACTTTATAATAAAATCTTAGAAAGATGCATTCACATACTGTATTTTCATTCAGATTAAGCTTTATTGATGAAGACTTTTAATTGATGAATTGGATTTTATAGATGGACGCCTCGTATTTATCTGGTATCCCCGATCTTATTCAAACTCAGGATATGACTGCTTTTGCTTTTGAGCATATCCTCTCTTCCACTATGACTCGAACAAGCAGGGCAAGGCTCGCTAATCATTTCGAGGAGCTATATTTTCCAGACCCAGATGAGAGATGATAACATAATTGGTTTGCAGCACAATATATCCTTGCCTCTTGCAACCAACGTCAGATGCTGACATAGAACGTCTCGTTAGCCATGGTCTTGTTAAAGTTAAAGGTGGTTCGTGGTGTTATCCTTTATCACCCCACACCTTGAGATTTTAGGGTTACTTGTCATCTTTTCAGACTTCTTAGCCGTTTTATCCCCAGAAGTAAGATTATAGCACCAATAGCAGTAAGGGAACAATTATATCGCGGCATGTCCATAGCCCAGTATCCCCATCTCATGCGTATACATTGAGGCATTGATTTTTTGGAGCAATGTTTCTCTATGTATATATTGCAAACCTTATGTAAATAAAGAATGTTTTGTGAAAAATTTCCAGTTGTCTAAGTGATTTTGACTATCAAATATCGAGTTTAAAGAAATAAGTTATGTTTTCTCAGACGTATGTCGTAGATATTTAGTAAGAACAATTACCTTGTTTAAAGTAATTATTTTTGAACTTCTTAAGTCTTAGGATCTCGAGACGAAGTCAAATAGAAATTTAACGATGTATCGTTTTAGCAGAATCATGAGACGTCTGAATCATGGTAGACAGCTAGATCCTCTCACGGATGAGGAGGAGCTTGACCCTAATGTTCGCAAAGCTCTTCACAGATCTCAGCAAGGTCCCTTCAAAGGTGAAGGGGAAAACTTGGGCGCGGCTGTGGAAAAGTGGATCGAAGCAATGGAAGAATACTTCGATGTCACTGGATACAATAAAAAAAGTAAAGTGGATCTTGCTAGGCTGAAGATTGTAGAAACAACCAGAGTAGCATGGAGAAACCACTGTGAGACAAACCATTTAGATCTTGCTAGGCTGTGGATCGAAGCAATGGAAGAATACTTCGATGTCACTGGATACAATGAAGTGAAGTGGATCTTGCTAGGCTGAAGATTGTAGAAACAACCAGAGTAGCATGGAGAAACCACTGTGAGACAAACCATTTAGATCGGAACACCCAAACATGGGATGATCTCAAAGCATACCTCAGGAAGAGATTCTATCCTCCAGGCTTCCTGGAAACAAAGATGAATGAGTTCTTAGAACTAACCCAAGCCATACCACGGAGGAATATCACCAGGCATTCGCTCTTCTCCTCAAATACTTGCCACCGTTGGATGAAGAACAGCTGATGATGGCGAGGTTCATTCGGGGAATAAATGAACCTTTGGATACCTTGGAAAAGAATGCTAAACCAGTTTCAATGGCTGAAGCAGTGCAGATGGCGAAGGATTCCACCAAGGCCTTTGTTATCAAGGTCCCGCCAAAGCCAACTACCTCATCCTTCAAAAGATTCCAAACTCCAAGGAGCACTTCCACCTTTCCACCTCCTAAAAGACATCAAGGTCCCAATCAAAACCAGGAGACGGGAAGTTTCAGAATGGAAGGAAAGCCTTTTCCTTAGAGCACATTTTCTGGAACTCCGGCTCTTTCCAGGATATAGAAGAATGAGCTTCGAAGTGAGAAGAACAGGTGTTTTGGATGTCAAGGTTTTGCACACCAACTCAAGGATTTCCCAACTCCTTCTATGACAATGGGCCAGGAAAGCCAAGGTCCTAGGATGTCGAGATCGACTCCTTTGTATCAACCAAATCAGGGTCCCTCTCGCCAAAATCAGGGCAACCCCAGAAGAGTGCCAGCTCAGCCTGCAGCCTTAATGCAAAGTAGTCTCAAAACTCCCTCCCAGAATTGGGAAAGCCAGAGAGAGAGAGAGTTCTACCCCCCAGATAGCTAGAGCAATCACCATAGCTGATGCAGTGGAGGAAGAAAGAGGACAGATTTATGCCACCATTGAACATCAAGGGCAGAATCGTCAGTTCTCACTCCTTCAGACTCTAGCAAAATACAAGGGTAAGCACTTTAAGCTTTTGATTGATTCAAGAAGTACACATTCTTTTATTTCCCTTGGATGCTTGCGTAAGTTAGTCCTAGATCAAAAAACAGGGAAATCTATGCAAGTAGAATTGGCCAGTGGGAAGATTCTTTTCACACACCATGAGACAGACCGCATTCAGTTTAATCTAGATGGAAATGCGACAAACTGCCAGTTCAGAGTCTTACCCTTGTTGGGAATCTATGAAGGAATCATTGGAATGGATTGGCTCCACAAAAATCAGGCTGACATTCACTGTCATGATGGAACCATCTCTTTCCTCGACCTTCACATGAATCAAGTTCAAGGAACTGGAATTTCCGGATCCCCAGTTCTACAGTTAGTCAAAGCTTCTAAATTGCTGAAGGGACTTAGACAGAAGCAAGATGTCTATGTTGTTAAAATGAATCTAGTAGATAGAAAATGCAAGACTAAGGAACTAGAATGGCTAAGTGAGTATGCTGATGTATTCCCAAAAGAGCTGACCAAGATGCCTCTGACTCGTGAAGTAGATCATGAGATAGAGCTAACTCCCGGAGCTCAGCCAATAGCCCAGCGCGCATACAAGATGCCAATTCTAGAAACCATAGAACTAAAGAAGCAGTTAAGACAACTGTTAGAGCAAGGATTTATAAGACCTAGTGTTTCACCTTGGAGTGCACCCATTCTCTTTCAAAAAAAGAAAGATGGAATGTTAAGACTCTGTATTGATTATAGAGGATTAAATCAGTTAATAGTCAAAAATAAATATCATATTCCTAGGATTGATGAACTTTTGGATCGGCTAAGTGGAACCCAAATGTTTACAAAGATAGATCTCAAATCTGGATATTACCAGATCTGAATTAAAGATCAAGATATCCCCAAGACAGCCATCAATACTCGATATGGACATTCTCAGAGAATACTTGGATGAATTTATTCTTGTCTTCTTTGATGACATCGTGGTATACTCCAGGAATATAGCTGATCATAAAGATCATGTGCACAAAGTCCTTGAGATCCTAAGGAAGCACCAACTCTTTGCAAAAAAGAGCAAGTGCACTTTCTCTGCTGACCATGTCGAATACTTGGGATTTATAGTATCTAAGGATGGGATTTCTCCTGACCCCGCTAAAATCCAAGCAATCGTGGATTGGCCAGAGCCCAAGACAGTGAAAGAAGTCAAAGGATTCCTAGGATTAATCGGGTGGTATAGAATCTTTATACCACTTTGACTAACCTTCTCAAGAAGAGCACACTATTTCATTGGACCGCTATGTGTCAGAGTACTTTTGATAAGTTGAAGACAGCTTTAGTAGCCAACCCTATCCTAAAATTGCCAAATTTTTCCTTACCCTTTGAGGTAATGACAGATGCCAGTGGTTTTGCCCTAGGAGGTGCACTTATGCAGGAAGGTCATGTAGTAGCCTATGAATCCAGAGAACTCAAAATGCATGAGAGGAAGATGTCCATGACTTAGAGTTACTCTCAGTAGTTTATGCTCTAAAGTTGTGGAGACATTATCTCTTGGGACAAAGATTCACCTTGATGACAGATCATCAAAATCTGAAGTGGATCTTCATCCAAAGGGATCTCAACATGTGTCAAAGGAGGTGGATGCATACCTTGCTTAGGAATTTGACTTTGAGATAAAGTACCGACCAGGGAAAGAAAATGTGGTAGCCGATACGCTCAGTAGGAAAGCCTCCTTTCTTGCAACAATAACATTAGTATCAAATCCATTAATCAGTGAAGCAAGAGAGAAGATCATGCAAGACAGATTCTTTGCCCCTATTGCTACCCTACTGATGCAAGAAAGCAAGACTCCTCAGGAAATGAGTCGAGTACTTGGGTACAAATTGGATGAAGGATGCATGTATTACAATAATCGGCTATGCACTCCTAATGATGAGGAAACAAAGGGAAAAATTCTGAGAGAAGCCCATGATAGCCCGATAGTAGCTGGACATCCAGGGTTCATAAAGACCTACATGTCTGTAAAGAAGAGCTTCTTTTGGCCAAGACTCAAAAGGGATGTACTCAATCATGTACATCAGTGCTTAACATGTCAAAGAGTCAAGGCAGAAAGGGTTAATATGCTAGGAAAGTTGTTTCCATTAGACATTCCACAAATGAAGTGGGAATGTATTAGTATGGATTTTGTTACTACCATCAATGCAATTAGGTTACAACTCCATTTTTGTGGTAGTTAGCACATTAACCAAGGTTGCCCATCTGATTCCAATAAAAGAAACCTACTGTGCAGTGGATGTTGCCAAAGTCTTCCTCAAGGAGATTTTCAGGCTGCATGGCTTACCCCAAAACAATAGTGAGCGACAGAGACTCTAAGTTCACACATCAAGGTTCTGGACTGCATTCTTCAAAGCAGTGGGAACTTCCTTAGATCTCAGTACAACTGATCATCCCGAGACAGATGGCCAGACTGAAAGAGTAAACCAAGTAATTGAAGATATTCTTCGGTCATGCTATGTGGTAGAGAACCCAAGAAGTGGCTAAGCTACTTACATCTAGTGGAGTTTGCTTATAATGCCTCTTATCACCAAAGTACCAAGATGAGCCCATTCAAAGCTCTGTACGGACAAGATTTCCTCACACCATTAACTTGGTTCGATCCTAGGATTAGGGTCGAGATATCTAGACAGATGCTTGATGATATGGAGCAGCAAATGCAGGCAATCCACAAAGATATTAAGGCTACCCAGGACAGACAAAAGCATTATGCAGACAAGAAAAGAACGGAGAGAGTGTTTGAAGAATCAGATATGGTCTTCATTCGTGTACAACCCAAGAGAAGTTCTTTATCTCTAGGAAAGTATAAAAAGCTGTCTCCAAGATACTATGGACCATATGCTATTACTTAAGAAAGTAGGAGATCTCGCTTATGAACTTCTTCTACCCCCCCATCTCAAGGTGCATAATGTGTTCCATGTCAGTTTACTTAAAAAGTATGTACCCAGCCCGAGTCATGTGCTGGATGATGAACAGTTGACTTCTTAGACTCAAGGCCAGATGGAACTCCAACCTAAAGAAATCCTTGATGTTTGGGAGAAGGCTCTCAGGAACAGAGTCCTTAGAGAGTTTCTGGTCAAGTGGAAGTTCTATCCTTTAGAGGATGCCACTTGGGAGAAAGCAGAAGAACTAATAAAGGACTACCTCCACTTTGCAAGATGAGGACATCTCGCGTTTTTCAAGTGGGAGAGGATGTAAGGTTCCTCCTCAGCCCTAAAAGATGTATAAGCTCTCCTCTCAGTCCCCTGTAATAATCCCCTATTTCAGAATACAAGAAAACATTGTTTTCCTTTGGTCTAGAGAGAGAAAATATTCTAGAGAGAGGTAATACAGTTTTGAGATATTTTTGGATATAAAGTTATCCCTTTCATTTAAGAAGAATTTTCCTAAAACAAAAGTTCAAAAAGAATTTTCCAATGTGCATTAGAAATTAATTGAATATGTGTATTAGAGACCTTAGTCTAAGGGTCCACATTTTCAAAAAAATTTGATTAAGGTCCAAAGAGTGTTCAAAAGGGCCAATAGGATTAATCCAAGTGCTTCAATAAGAAAAATGCAGAGAATAAAAGGAAATCCCCCAAAAATGAGTAAATTCTCATGAAGAGTTGACTAAGTACTGGGTTTATTAGTTTAAAAATGAGGTTTATTAGTAAAAAATGAATTTTGACACCTCCGTGTAAGGAGGGAGGGGGCTCATGAAGGAGGCACCTATTTCACATCATTACTTCACATTTTTAACTCAAAAAAATGAGATATTCTCATCTCTCCTCTCTCCTCTTTCAAACTGGATCAAAAAGTGAACTAAACTGGTCCAAAACTTATCCAAAATGGATCCAACTGAAGCTGGAAGCCTCTAGATCCCAGTTGGACTTGGTTGGTGGCCTCCCTCACCTTTAAATAGACCCTCATTCCTTTTTTATTTTCATCTTTGTGTATTTACATGCCATTATAATCTTCAAATTAGTGTAATTTTATTATCCCTCTATTTTGCCTCTTCTTGGGAAGCTTTGGAGCTTCATTAATCTTCATCCTATCTTGGAGATTACCCTCTCCATCTTGGTAGCCAAGCTTTCTCTTGTCGGGGCTTCACTTCTCTCTAAAGAATCAAACCAAAAACCAAGGGTAAGCTTAAATCAATGGTGTTTTTCTATCTTTTTCAATGGTAATCTTCTTCCCAACCTCTCTAACGCTTGGGAAGCATTTTAATCAATGGTTTTTTCTTAAAACCAAGCTTCTAGTGATTCATATTGTTTATATGTATTAATGCTAATCTTTTATGCTTAAATATAATGTTTTTTATTAGTAAATTTTTCTTTTTGTAAGATTACTTATCTGTATGGTTGAATCCTTCTTGGAAGGATGGATCTTAGTGTTAATCTCATTATTTTAAGCAAAACTCTACGCTTGACAAGCTAGAGAAGAAGATTAAGCATTTTAAGATTTTTCACCTAAGGAGGCATGGGACACCTTGGTGAGAAATGTATGAAACCAACACCAAGGCACGAAAAATTCAGTTGAAGAATGAGCTTCATACTGTGGAAAAGAAGAATATGTCTATGATGATTATGCTTTGAAGATCAAGGGCATTGTGGAATCCCTTGCATCAATTAGTGTTTCTGTTGATGATGATGATAAAGTGGAAGTGTGTCTATGTGGTCTCGGGCCACAATACAAGGCGTTCAAGATATCTATTCATACTCGGGAGAATATTCCCAACATCACAGATTTGGTGTCAATGTTGATCTCATTAAAGAGAAGAACTTAGGTGAAGATCAACAGCCTTCACACAACAGCCTTCACAAAATAAGAACAGTTCAGAGCAGCAGGCCTTCTACACAAGTACACGTAGAGGAAAAGGTAGAGATCATGGACGTGGCCAAGGTGGTGGCCGAACATGTAATCAGAATTACGATCAGTAGCAGCAATAGTCCCAAGATTCACAATAATAACATACAAGTGGAGGCCAATTTAGAGGCAAGGGAGTCAACAAGGTCGTGGTAATCGGCAAAGGCGGCATAATGATACACGAGGCTACTTTTACTGTGGTAAGCCAAGACATGTGCAGGCAGATTGCTATAAGAAGAAGAATGACATGCGCAATGGAAAAGTGCAGCAAAACAACTATGCATCCTCTAGCAGAAAAAATGAGGATTATGAGAGGTTGTTTGTTATGCAGCATGTAGCTAATGCTGTGTCTAGAAATGATGTAGCAGCATGTAAGGATAATGTATGGTATGATCATTCAGGTGCTTCAAACCACATGACAAGTCATGGTGAGTGGTTCAAGGAAATGAAGAGTCTTGAAAGTCCAGGTTTTGTTAAAACAAGGGAAGACATTGCTCATCTGATTGCCTATGTTGGAGATGTGTCATTGTCTATGCATGATGGTAAAGTGAGATATCTTGCAGATGTACTTCATGTTCTGAACATTACAAAGAATCTAGTTTCTATTGGCCAGATGATTGAGCAGGGTTTGCAGGTTCGGTTTAACCCTGAAGGCCCGAGCTGTTATATTGAAGACTTCAAAGATAAGTGCAGGTTGGTTGCAAAAGGCAACATAGTGGGTAGAATGTTTACATTGAATGTAAATATGCAAGAAGTGAGTGCTGCAATGTTTGCAAATGGTTCAGGAGTTGTTGCAAATACAAACATTTGGCATAAGAGAATTGGACATGTCAATGTGCAAAGAATGAAGTCTATGTAGACTAAACAAATTGTGGCAGGACTGCCTAAGTTTAAAGTTGAAGGTATACAGAAAGTTGTGAAGCATGTCAATTTGGAAAGCAAACAAAACATGTATTTCGACATGACAAAAATGTGAGCAGGAATATACTAGATGTTGTGCATTCAGATGTATAGGGTCTTGCGAAGACTATGTCTATGGGTGGCTGCAGGTACTACGTAACATTCATTGATGATGACCACACGAGGAAAGTGTGGGTGTACTTCATGAAGGAGAAGAGTGAAGTGTTCACTCATTTTCAAAATTTCAGAGTTATGGTGGTATCAGAGCCTGGTTCATGCTAAGAGGCTAAGTGGCAAGCAAGAGAAGCATAGGAAGCGGTACAAGGGTAAGAGCTTCATCTACTCTTCCCCCTTTGTGTTGACTACTACACCCTTGTAAGGAGCTCTTCGGGAGGCACCGGCAAACAAACTCCAATTTAGGAGCTATCTTCATGGGAGTGGAGCTGCAAGGCAACTATACGATCCTTTGGACCTTTGGATAACATTTTCAAGCCGAAAATGCATTTTGGGCGTGTCTTGACCTCCGATTTTCAACAGGCGTTCATGTGCACTACGGGTAAGTTTTGATTCTCTGCAGATTTCTATTTTTGGAACTGCAAGAGGGACAATTGGTTGTGCACACACTGCATGTACTGCAAAGAGGTCTTATAGTTGCCATTGGGTATATGTATGCAAATCGAGGTCACTGGTTATTACATTTTGTGTGTAGTATAGTACCGATGCAAAGAATACAACAGTTTGTGCAGGTCAAACAACAGTGTTGTTTTTGGTGAGTTTGTGTTGCAGACAAGATGTCAAATGGTGGAATTAACCAGATTGTTGTAGAAAATCTTGACAAGAACAACTTCCATTCTTGGAGGTTTAGATTAACAAATTTCTTGATGGGAAAAGGCTATTGGGACTACACCGCGAAGGTGAACATGAGGAGACACTAGAGATACGAGAGATTAATCCAACTACTACAGATGTAAAAGAACACAAGGATTGGAATCAAGGAGCAAGGAAAGTCATGTATTGGCTTTCTATTAGTATATAGGATACTATGATTGGGCATATATAAGATGCTAAGTCACCCAAGGAGGCATGGGACACCTTGGTGAAGCTGTATGAAACTAACACCAAGGCACGAAAGATTCAGTTGAAGAATGAGCTTCATACTATGGAGAAGAAAAATATGTCTGTGAATGACTATACCTTGAAGATCAAGGGCATTGTGGAATCCCTTGCATCTATTGGTGTTTGTGTTGATGATGATGATAAGGTGGAAGTATGTCTACATGGTCTTGGACCACAATATAAGGCATTCAAAACGTCTATTCAAACTTAGGAGAACATTCCCAACTTTACAGATTTGGTGTCAATACTGATCATTGAAGAAAAGAGTTTGGGTGAAGACCAATCTTCACAAAACAAAGGTAGTTCAGAGAAACATGCCTTCTACACAAGTGCAGGTAGAGAACAAGGTAGAGGCCGAGGCCGTGGCCAAGGTGGTGGCCGAACAGGTAATCAAAATTATGTTTAGCAACAACAGTCCCATAAATCACAGCAACAACACATAGGTGGAAGAGGCCAGTTTAGAGGCAAGGGGAGTCAAAGAGGTCATGGAAATTGGCAAAGGCAACAAAATGATACACGAGGCTGTTTTTATGGTGGAAAATCTGGGCATGTGCAGGGAGATTGCTATAAGAAGAAAAATAACATGAGAAGTGGAAAAGTGCAGCAAAATAATTATGCGTCCTCCAGCCGAAGTAATGAGGATAATGAAAATTTGTTTGTTATGCGACATGTGCTTAATGCTATGTCGAAAAATGATGTATCCACATGCAATGATGATGTATGATATGTGGAATCAGGTGCTTCGAACCACATGACCAATCATGGCGAGTGGTTCAAGGGTAAGAAAAAAATTCCTAAAAAGCCAGGTTTTGTTGAAACAGGGGATGATACTACTCATCCAACTGCCCATGTTGGAGATGTGCCATTGTCTATGCAGGATGGTAAGGTGAAGTACCTTGCAGATGTACTTCATGTTCCAAACATTACAAAGAGTCTGGTTTCTATAGGCCAGATGATTGAGCAAGGTTTATGGGTGCAGTTTAACCTTGATTGTTGTTATATAGAAGACTTTAAAGATAAGTGCAGGTTTTTTGCAAAAGGAAATAGAGTGGGCAGAATGTTTACACTGAATGTAAATATGCCTGAAGAAGTGAGTGCTGTAATTGTTACAAATGGATCAGGATTTGTTGCAGATACACATACATACATACATACATTCATTCATACATACGTATATATATATATATATACACACACACACACATATGTATGTATATATATGTATACACACAGATGTATGTATATATATATATATATATATACATGTATATATACATATATATACATGTATATATATATATATACATGTATATATACATATATATACATGTATATATATATATATGTATATATACATGTATATATATATATATACATGTATATATATATATACATATATATATACATATATATATACATGTATATATACATGTATATATATATATACATGTATATATATGTATATATACATGTATATATATATATATATATACATACATCTGTGTGTATACATATATATACATACATATGTGTGTGTGTGTGTATATATATATATATATACGTATGTATATATATATACATGTATATATATATATACATATATATATACATATATATATACATGTATATATACATGTATATATATATATACATGTATATATATATACACACACACACATATGTGTGTGTGTGTGTGTGTGAGTGTGTGTGTATAGTATGTGTGTGTGTGTGTGTGTGTGTGTGTATGTGTGTGTGTGTGTATACATATATGTATATATGTGTATGTATATGTATATACATATACATACACATATACACATATATGTATATATGTGTACACATATATACATACACATATATACATATATGTATACACACAATATATACATATATGTATACACACACACACACACATACATATACATATACAATATATGTATATGTATATGTATATGTATATGTATGTGTGTGTGTGTATGTATATATGTATGCATATATGTATATACACATATGTATTAATGTGCATACATACATGCATACACACACACACACACACACACACACTATAGATGCACAAATTCATATACACATTTTATTTAGACCTTATTTAAAATAACCCTAGCAGATTGGATATCAATGTTTTGGGCCTTTAAACCACGTAGGCCTGGCATAATGACTACTTTTCTCTAATTTTGACATAAATAGTACTGCTCGACACGAGCTGTGAGTTATTACATCGCATGTTGTGGCTTGTGTATGCACAGACTTGGTTCTCTTGGATGGTTGGCATTTTGAGGGCATTATCGCCTAATGTAGCGGTATACGAGTATGGGGCAATTGGTTGTTTGGCGGATTGTGGTATGGTGCTATGCAGATTATACTCTGACTGATTTGCATTGTGGTATGGTGTTGTGCAAATTATACTCTGACTGATTTGCATTGTGGTATGGTGTTGTGCAAATTATACTCTGACTGATTTGCATTGACACCCCAAGGCGGTGTTAGCTGGCCACTTCGATGCTTGATGGATATAAAACGACTTGGATACCTGTGAGTTTGCTCACTTAGCCTGTGTATGTTCTACGTGGTTCTTTTGCCATGTCACTTGTTCTGGCTTCTACAGGAAGTTCGTCTTCTTCTCAGGTATTTGTAGAGGGAGTTTGTGGCTACTTGCCCTAATGTCATGGATTTATTGCGTACACTCTGTGTTAATGACTTTTGTGAAAATCATTTGATGGTTTTGTGGCTAGGGCATACACTTGATAATGGTATTCGAATCATCTACTATGTGTGATGCATGGTGTGCTTCTTAAATAGTTCATACACTAAAAAAACCTACATGCATACCTTTTGCTATCATTTTAATTTTTGATTGTAAATGCTTCACATGCATGCTTGTGAGTTTTATCTTTACCTACATTCTGAATAGGTTTTTCTTATTATTAGGCTATTTTTTATGATTACATTACTGTGACTAACTACTATTTCTGTAACTAAAACCATTTTTTGTCGGTGTGCACCTTCTAATAAATTTCTAAGCCTTAGTAAAAAAAAAGTCAGAGAATGTGTGTATTAACGGTGTACTAAACTGAGCTATGGAGTTAGATAATCTATTCGAATTTTTTGTACCAAATTTCTACTCTTTGCAGCAGATATATGGATTTATACTTTTGATAGTGGATGTTGTTCCCTCTAGTTTTGTGTGCTCTGGTTAACGTTCACACTGGTTTAAAAAATGTTATGTCTTGGCTCTGCTGTTTTTGGACCAGACAATATTTATGTCAATATATATTCGGGACTCATTCTCTGTGGCTTGATATGACTAGATTTTTGCTATGCGATCATGCAAGATCTCCTTTTGCAAACCTACTTAATAGCTGCTCTTTAGAAAATCTTTTACTTTATTTTTTCCTCTCGCTTTGATGCACAACCTTTGTTACTTATTTCTATATATAAGTACTCTAGGATTATGATTGTATAAGATGCAAATCTAGGCTTGGTAGTTTTGGTTGTTGAACTTGAGATATTGCACTTATAGTTATGTATAAGAAGAGTATGTATATACTGTTCGTTTTAGATATATTAATATAGTTAATTCTCTTGCAAAAGAAATATCCACCAAGTCTTGGCCACTTCTTTGTGGAGTTCTACAACAAAAACATCAATTACCACAACTCCATTATTAATTGATTGGAGAATTTCCTCATGTGCATGCATGGCCATTCAAGCCCTCAAAATGACAACTCTAAGAAACTTCTTCTGTAGAGTCTACATGCTATCATTGCATCCCCTATCCCTTGGAGTTAAATGCACATCAGACGATGACTTTTTTGTGCCCATGCATAGTATAAATCACTCCTCAAAAAGATGTTTCTCCCAACCAATAAAAATAAAGGCAATGCTTCATCTAATTCTAATTCCTTCTCATTAATTAAACGTTTCCAAAATTATTATACCCAAGTCTCCTTAAAACACTATCATCTATGCTTTCAAGGTTTATAATATAGCATCCAAATAATGCATGAAATGTTTGCCCCTAAAGAGCCTTAATAAATAAAATGTTGGTAGCTAAAACCTATAAAATTATGCAATGATCATATAGCCTCCATAATTTATAGAGTTGAATACATGGGAAGATTCATATTTACTCACCAAAGTAAGTTGAAAAGGCAACCATTACACAATTTGTTTTTGCACAAATCAATGGATATTGCCTTATCTATGGCCTTGCACTCACATATTTTTTCCACAATTAAATGAAAATTATGCATCCACATGTTTTTAAGATATTGATCAATAGGTAATTAAAAACTCAATTCCCTTACCTTTGTGGGTGCTATCCACTAGCAACACTGGAAATGGGAAATTGTAAATTCATGAAGCTACCATGAAGAGGATGATCAAAATATAGACTTTCTTAATCTACAAATAATTCAAATGAAAGATTTAGGGCCATGCACAAGTCTTAGAGAACTTTGAGAAAATAGATAGACTCCTTGCCCATGGCCTGTCAAGTGAAAATAGATATACTCCTTACCCATGGCCTGTCTACCATACCCATGGCTTGTCTACCATATTCATTCCTTTTAAAAAAAAATCTCATTAAGTGTAGACTTTACAAGCATATCTAATTTAAAAACAATCTTCTATGCACTTAGTAATATCATATATTTTTTTGACTAATAAGTTTGAAAGGGATTGTGCTAACAAAAAAGCTTCATTATATGCCTCTACTATCAGTACATCCTGCTTAATTTTTTCAAAGGGGGGTGTGCAGATAAAAAAGCTTACTTACATGGATAATAGCCTCTACATCTACCATTAAATCATTGAAGTCTTCTTACATGGAGATATCTCCTTCTATACATCTAGATTTATAAATCCAAACTCTCTCTCTCTCTCTCTCTCTCTCTCTCTCTCTCTCTCTCTCTCTCTCTCATGGTCATCGAGCACATGGACAGACTGGCTTGAGGAGAGGATTTACTACCTTGGATCACATACTAAAACTTCAGGCACTTATTGAAGAGGGCAGGGCACATAAGAAAGGATATACTGCTGCTTTGTGGACTTCCGCAAAGCCTTCGATACCGTACCACGTGCCACGCTTATGCACAAATTCCATGACATTGAGGTACCCGAGGATATGTAGTGGGGGATATATGCTTTGTATGAGTTTGTGACAGGTAGAGTCCGAGCTCCAGGCAGACTATCTAATAAGGTGACCAGCACAATAGGGGTGAAGCAGGGATGCCCGCTATCGCCCACCCTCTTTGGACTGTACATTGATGTGGTCTCTGATTATGTAGATAGATTGGAAGGCCTAGGGGCATGTCTAGCACACGGGTGTTGATACCCATCTTGTTATATGCTGATGATATTGTTCTAATCTCAGACTGTCCAGAGGGATTACAAAGACACCTGGATGCATTACAGGCTTTCTGTGTGGATAGAGATCTAACAGTGAACCTTGGGAAAACCAAGGTTATGGTGTTTAACACCACACAGGCATGGGTGACGAGATCAGAGCCTCAGTTCACTTTTCGAGTAGAGCCGGTAGAGTACATCAAGTTATATGTCTACTTGGGAGTTACTTTCATAGGACCACGTTTCTCCCTAAAGGAGGCAGCAGCAGCAGCTAGATTAGCTCGAGGGCATGCAGCCTTGGGGCACTTTGAGAGGCATTGTGCACACATACAGTTTCAGGAGCCACGCACCAAATTGTGGCTATTTGATACACTTGTCACACCGACCCTCCTGTACGGAGCTCCAATTGTTGGGGGCCCAGTATACATCACAGAAAGGGACAGATGAGGGATGGAGGCAAATGGCGAGACCACCGATTATGATGATTGCCCACATGATTCGGAGCAAATCAGCAGTACCACATGAGATTGTTTGAGCTGAGTTGGGTGCCCCACCCAGTAGTAACCGAGGCCCTATTCCAGGCAGTTACCTTTTTACAGCAGCAGCTATGGGAGCTCCCTCAGCGGAGGTACTCCCGATTGGCATTGACCTCATCCATACAGTTGGCAGAGGATGGAGATACTCATTACTGGTACGCTCAGATGAGATCATGGTTTGACCTACATGGTTTGCGGATAGAGGAACTACCACCCTTTCAATAGAGTCTGGATTGTCCATTTTTTGATCTCACCCACTCAGAGCAAAACTGCGTGATCAGGATGGATATCATCAAAGTGGACACAGAGAGGACATGGACTAGCCCCCATGAGCCCTTAGAAATGAAAATGGCTAATTACAAGAGCCATTTTATACACCTCTCACCAAATGATTTTATCACCCGCCCGGCGTACATGGATGTACACCTATCAAATGGGATACGTTGTGCCATTGGACAGATCCAGACCTCATCACACCAGCTGCGGATTGAGACAGGGCAATATGTGCATCAGATCTTGGATGATTGCATTTGTCAGCTATCTTACCAAGAGGTAGAGACAGAGGAACACTACATTTGCCGATGTACAGTCTATTATGAGATCCGAGGGAGATATCACTGCCTCTTCCGAGAGGGTTTTGGGCCGTTATGCAAGGTCATGGAGTTTGAGGATTAGAGATGCCTGGGATTGTTTCTACTTGAGCTCAAGAGACACAGAGAGACCCTCTTGGTAGGCAGGAGGCTGAGCCATGATGTACCTAGACAGAGGACCCTAATAGATTTCTTCGGCACTAGCACCAGCACCAGCACCAGCAACCCAGCCCACACACCTCCTGATACCTCCTCCATTGGGCCATCAGGGCATCGCTCCTAGGGAGTCACTACTGATAGAGCAGTTATCTTATGTTGTGCTCGTCGGCCATGCCCACCAGGATCCCGACCACGACATCCTCACACCATTGCAAGATCAGAGCCATTATTGCTTGGCATCGGAGGTGCCTACCTCGCTTCTACGACCTCTGCATTCTAGACAGCCCCATGGCGGAGATACTTGATCTAAGGAGAGGGCAACACTTCAACTGCTCAGCATACATGGATCTACATGATATACATTTTTCAATATTTTCCAATATTTTATACTCAGTATCATCTCGGAGTCTTACAGTTTTGTTCTTATAACTATAGGACAATCAGTTTATTGTTCTTTTTGGTCTCATTTAGTTGTTCTCTTTGATGAGACACCAACTTCAAATGTACTCTCAGTTTTGGTCTCATAGGCCATTATGGCCTCTTAGAGACGTTAATATATCTTTTTATCTCTCTCTCTCTCTCTCTCTCTCTCTCTCTCTCTCTCTCTCTCTCTCTCTCTCTCTCTCTCTCTCTCTCTCTCTCTCTGGACAAGATGAAAACTCAAGAGGGGGGATGAAGGGCACAAGAGTCAATTTTTCATGAAGTTTCATAAAATATACATTCATAGAGGTTTAGTAGTTTTGAAAAAAGAAATTTTTATATGTAATGAGTACTTTATCAGCTTTAATTTTACAAAATTGGTTTCATAAATCTATCAAAAAATCATTAAAAAAATACTCCTAGAATGCAAGTTCCTTTTGGGGTTTTCACATAGTGAACCCCTTAAGGGTTAAATTTTCTATCTGTATAATTAACCCTATAATTAGCCCTTTAATACCCCTAGAATGCAAGTTCCATATGGGGTTTCCACATAGTGAACTCCTCTAGGGTTAAAATTGCTACAAGAAGGATACCCAAGTATCATGGATTGCACATGAATACTTGCACAACAAAGTGTAGGTCTTGTAGGCCCACTATCCTAGTTGGAAAAGATAGAGTGGGGAGTTGGGTAGTGGGTGGTAACAACGGTCATTATTAAAGCTGTTAGTACCTTTAAGGATTTTCTAGAGGCACATATATCATCTTGCTAGTAATATGTTAGAGGACTATGCACAAAACCCTTGAGTCTACTAGGATTCCTTTTATATTTCATGCACCTATTCAATAAGCATTTCATGCTTTCTTTGGCCACGGCTAGAGCCTTAACAGTGTCATTAAATTTAGAGTTTTTTTTGGATTGTAAACACCTTATTATTTGATGATGACTCACTAAAATTGATGCAATCCAAAAATACATCCCAATCCATAAATACTTAAGTGCAATGAGCTTGTGATGCACTCCATAAATACTTCACTTGTGATGCACAAAAAGAGCTCTAGAGCTCTAGAGAGAGAGAGAGAGAGTCATAAAACTTGCAAAAAATGTTGGTTAATAACCAAGCTGTCTTCGAGAATTGAACACTGTTGGCTAATAACCGAGGTGTCTCCAAATTCAATTCTTGGTAGAAAAAGGATAACATAGCTATGGATTACAACATGGAACTTCCATATTTCCATGTCCAAAAAATTACATATATCCATGTCTAAAAATTTACAAAACTTACAATTTAATATGTTTTTTAGTAGGCTCATATCTAAGGGGCTAGCTTAATCAGCTTTGGTTGACTAAGAATGAATGAAACATCTCTTGCCGACAATGTTGGTTGATGAATCATCATGTGGTGTTGTTTGTTTAATCCTAGCACCCTAAGATACACAAAGTAAAGGTGCTTACAACCCAAGTAAGGCTTGTGAGTTTGTTCCCTTTGCTGAAAGTCTGGACATGAGCACACTGGTTCTGCCTTTATATGGACCTCATAACATTTCTTTGTTAAAATGCTGAAAACAATGTGTGCACTAGGTAAAACCCTCTTTTTTGCCAAAAGTACAACATCCATTGCTTCAGTAAGTGATATCTTCTTCTCAGCATCTCTTGATATTCCAAGTATCCATTTCTTGCTTCGTTTACTTGATGGCCATGATTTTTCTATACCAGGATTACCTGCCTATTGTTGCGAGGTGTGATTGGCAACCCAATCTCCTTCAACACAAAACCAACTGCTTTAAGGCTTGCATATCACTCTAATGTGATGTTAGTTCTTATATCAACTGGCATTATAGGCGGCAATTGCGACACACATTTTACTCATTTGTCCATAGCCCATGTGTGCTCAACATCATGAGCACAAAACCACATCCATTGTGGTATTTCTTTGCCTTGGTGCATTCTCTCTAACCAAAAGCATGGTGCAACTGTGCCTGGAGATTCGCTCACCATCATATTTGTGCAATTCTTCCTAGCAACCATACCAAAGCATTTTCTCTTTGTGTAAATAGGCATTCTTCAAATTTCCCATAAACATATGTGGATGCTTTTTTCAGAGATTAGCCTTGAGCTGCTTATGTCAATGGCTTAATTTTCTTGAAGGGAATGGTTTGTTTCCTTTGGCAATTCTCTATTTGGTGACTTGTCTAATTCATCATGAGATGAGCAGCTGCAGTTGGAAGTGTAGTTTCAAATCCAATTTTCCATCGATGTTTACGTTGTCTTGACTCCATTACATATCCTGGCTTATGGGAGCTTGTTGTTGTATAGACTTCTTTTTCCTCTTGAATGGTCTCCCTATCACTATACATAACTGGCTCCTCATACAAGTGAGTACCAGACACTACATCCTATATCACCCAAGCAATAAAAGTGGGTCTTGGTGTGCTACCACTCGCAACTCTGTGTTGCAATGTCTCCATGTTAGGGCATGTGCCTCTGTAATGTCCTGTCATGAACCCTAACTATTTTGTGCATATGGTATATATGCATTTATTATATCAGTGGCACATGCATCATACAAAGAGATCTTTCTTTTGCCTCCCTCTCTAGCTAGCCAACTTGCATAAATACTTTTAGACATGTTTATGCTTGGTATCTGGGCTCTTTTCCAAAGGACTCAAAGAATCTTGAAAAAAACCAATGCACGTTAATATATTTCCAAGTATAACAGCCCAAAAGAACAACCCATTTAATTTCCCCAATGAGAGAACATTCAATAAATCTTACATGTAGTTGATTTCCCCAATAAGAGATCATGTCTTCCCACCATTTGAACCACCTTTGCAATGCCTTTATATTCTCATTTGGTAAAAGTCCACTCCACCATTTTTTTATACAGCAGCTTTCTCTGCCCACCACAGATGTCGAAGTCTGACTCAAGCGCCATTCCTCACACATCTCCAGATGTTTTTGTCTATTCACTGCTGGTACTAGTTTTTTTGTGTGCTTATGCAAGCTCTACTCCTAATGAAATAGACATGAGCATTCCCTCCCTTTCAAAACATTGTCTGGGCCTCCATTGTACACCGTTCTTATTGCAATCCAATTGGCTTCCGCTTTGTCTGCAGTGAATTCAGCAAAATCTGTCGGACGGAAAGCCATTCTAAGTCAGCACATTATTAAGTGATTCCCAAAATATGATCTGACTTTCTACATCTTCTTCTTTGGTTTCACATATTGCTATCACCATTAATCCTTGCAATCTGGAAAAAAGTGACATGTTACTCTTTGATGTACAAATGAAAAAACCTTGATGCCATTCTAGACACGTACCCAGGGTCGTATACTAAGCATGACATTGTTGCCCATCCATCCACTCTATAAGTGTGGTCAAAATGCACCCATGAATTACGTAGGTCGCCTTCTCTCGCACGCCACATGCGGTTCACAAGGTCAACTCTTGAACAAGGGCCTGTAGTCAACATTTTGAAGACAAAACATTTCTCGTTTGGTCCTCCTTGGCTTGGAAATCGACATCCATGGAAAAATGGAAAGATGCACTTTTTTTAAAGTTGCAAAATGTTATCATACCCATCACCCACCAATGCTATTTCTTGTTTTCTCTCTATTGCAACAATACTTTTGAATCTAATCATACAAACAAATAGAATATGTCAGCATTGCACAAACTTATACAATAAGGATACGAAGTTTAAAGTTTCACCTTTGGTTCTACACAATGGGCATGAACTCCTCTAGATAGTTCATCACCTCACTGTCACTTCTTTTTTTTTGTGTTCTCAAGAGTTAGAGAGTCAATAATCAATTGTCTTGTTACTATCATTTGGATACGTCTTGGACCATTGCTTTTGTCTATTTCAAGTATAGTTCTGACCAGTTTCCTAACCTTCTCAATGGATGCTAGTGATGTTTCGGGTTGCACATTGTGCAAATGCCCCCCAACATGTAGCATTAATCTTGTCATATCATGTCCTCTTGCAAGACATAATAGACCATGTAAGAACAAGTATCAACACATGAGACCACTTTCTTACAGTAATGGCAAGTAATACTTGTCCTGTCCTCCACTGCAAGAAGGCCCTTTGACATAGGATTATCTAAATAACCATGAAAGTATGTGTCATTATACCTTTTATTATTCAAATAGTATAAAAAATTAAGTCTCTGACACTTTAAAGAACCAAGGCATTGGCTTTTACGAACTATGCAGTCTATTGCCATGCTGGTGGACCTTATGCCTTGTCCACAAATGACCATCAAACCTTTGTTCCATTCCATCCATAGTTGAACCCTTTCTTGAATGTGGAGGAAATACGAATGCAATATTTCCATTGTATTCATAAGGAAGCTCAGTCGTCACAGCCAAAGGTCCATTTGAGTTCTACAACAATAGCTTCTTCAAGCACTGTGCCTTATCATTCCCCATTATCCAAGGAACAATCTGCTTGATTTCCTCCTTTCCCTCCAAATCTACTTCAATTATGTCTTATTTATAATCCTCATCCAGTTCACAATCCTCTCTTGTTTTGGGTGGAGTGTCTTCAATATCTATTGTCGATAGCACTGGATCAACAAACTTAGTTTGTCAAACTCCATACTCTCATCATTGTCACTGATGTAGCAAGAATCTTGGCTATGAACAATTCTATAGTGGCAAAACTAAGTGATGAATCCAAGCAAAAAAATTTATTACCATCTACATCCCATTGATATGGAGTCTCCACTTCAGTTAAGTTTGTACCAAAATGCAAAATAGCATGCAAAGAAACAAAAACAGAACTTGGGGGCAACAATGATTGAAGATAGTACGAGCTCAGAAGGAGCTTGCCATCCCTAAGCTGAAGATTGCAAGTCAATTTCTCTATGCCCACAGACCATGACACAATTGCTTCAACAATTGTCATTGTAAGCCTAAACAATGAGTTATCTAAGCTTAAACACAAAGAAGACATCAACATACTATCACCAACTTGAATATCTTTACAGATAATATTCACTCAGAATAAGTATTACAAATACCTCTCAATTAAAGTACAAAATACTTCTTGGGAAAATATATAATAAAATCTTATGGGGGGTAAATGAGGGATTGAACCTATCATGAATATGTGCATCAAATCAAATACACCAGAATGACTTATACTACATTATGATTAGTCTTTATACCAAATATTACAGGGAAAATATTGATCATTACATGCTTGCATTTATTTAACATTCCTTTTTTATAGGCCGCCCCTACAACCCTCCTCATTTGGAGGTGTAGAGGGGGCTACACCTCTAATAGCATGTCATAAGGAACTAAGAGGGTAGAGGGTGGTTTTCAAACCCTCTTAAATTCTCTAGAGAGGGTTTCACCAGTTCAAGCTGAAAAATGTCAGCTTTATAATTGGTTGCCCTCCTTTCACTTTCAAATGTGGATGGTAATGGGGGTGATCTCTTAGAGGGTGACCCCATAGGTCAGCTGGCAGCAAGGCTAGCTAGACACGCGGAGGTGAGTGAAGCATAGCTACCTCTTATTGCATGTTTGGAGGAGGTCTACAAGTTTGGAGGGCTACACTCTCTCCCTCCAAAGCAGCATTCCAACTTCTTCTTTGGAGGGTCTTCAGAGCTTTAAATGCACGTAATGAAGACCCTAATCACCCTCCAAAGTGGCCTTAAAAACACAATCCTACCTAGATAATAACGACCACTTTATATAATACTCTTTAATACTATACGTATACTCAATCATGCACTCTATACAATACTATATTATACCACACTAAATATACTATATATACATACTAAACTATACAATAATTAATACACTATAATACTATAATATGAGTAATACTCTTTACTATACTAAGTAATACACTCTATAATATTATACGTAAAATCTATATTAAACTACAGAGATAATACACTATATAATACTATATTCTACAATACTAAATATACTTTACTATACTAAAATATACTATATATAATACACTATATTACTATACTATAAGTAATTCTATTTATATAGTATTATAAGTAATACTATTTACTATACTATATGTAAGTATTACACTATACCTAAAATACCCTTTTATTTGTTACTAAAAATATAATCTCTTTTATTATATTCTATATATAATAAAAATAAGACACTAAACTATACTGTAATTAATATACTATACCTAAATTTTATATAGTATTGCTTTATTAAAACTTTATATCAAGAGAAGCCAGCGAAGTGAGAGAGAAAAATTAAATTTGTGGCTGCCAGCGAAGAAGAAGAAGAAGCTGTAGCCCGCGAGCTTTGCCAGTTTGGGTATGTGAAAAAAAAGGGGCGCTCCTAGAGCTCCCCGAGCACTCGCGCGCGTGCGGGTGCTCAGGGAGCTCTGGGAGCGTCCCTTTTTTTTCTGAATGCTATGTTTTCTTAAATGAATGTTGTCCATAGAATGAAATGAATGCTGTGTTTTTTTAAATGAAATGAATGTTGTCCCCATAGACACAAATTGGAAATGAATGTTTATTTTTCTAAATGTTGTGTTTTTTTAAAGCCCTAGAAACATGCTATCCATAAACCAAAAAAAAGGGGGGGGGGGGGGCTCCCAGAGCCTCCTCCTGAGCACTCGTGCGCACATGTCTTTCACATCTTCGTCTCTTGGTGATTCTAATGTAGAACGTCCATAGGTGTTGTATGGTATATCCCATCTCCCACTAACATTATAAACACCTCTTGAAGAGCCTTCCATGGGATCCAAAACTATGGGCTGCTTTCCAAACCTAGAACCTGGAACATGCCCACTTTGGTCTCTTGAAGGCATATTTGACTTTCCTTGCATATACCACCAAGATTCCCATGTGGATTTGGTGCATGATCAAACTTGTCCACACCCCTTTGTACACCTAAAATCCGATCTTCAAGAGTTGCAAACCTTTCATCCAACTTGTCCACCATTTGATGCAGCAACTTGGCATTCTCATTACCTTGACACACAATCTCACTACTAATGTAGAGCACCTCTTTTTGGGCATCCCTTTGAGCATCCTTGATTGCATCGGTGAGAGCAATCCTTAACATATCCAAAGTAATGTTACCCAATGAGATTTGATCATGTCCATTAGTGTGGATCAGCATTCCTTCATTCACTATTTACCCACTAATGTCATGAAGAGGCACTCTATCTTGTTGCATAGCCCTTGAACTTTACCCATGTTCAACAATGGAATATGGATTCTCACCCAATGGAGCATCACCCACATGTACCACACACAAACCACTTCATTGGCATCATCATGATCTTGGTTGTCTTCCACAAGCACTTGTGCTTGAGATCTCGATGGCCTTCCCTGGTTTCTCATGCTACCAAGTGGTTAATATAGAAAACAGCAACCAAATTGGGAGTTCTTTAGTTTGTCATTCGCTTTGACTAGATGAACACTTCTATCACCCTCGATCACCACTTTGAGCACCCCTATACCTCTTTGTTTTGACTTTAGCTAAAAGACAACTATGTGAGGTTGACCATCCAAATGGTAACGGAATTGGGAGCTTGTTGGCTTATTTGGAAGCTCTTAGGTAGTGCTCTTAGGCTATGTAAACACCTTCAATTCATTCCGTACTATTTTTGACTGAATTAGGCTTTTCAGTCTAACAAAACTGTCCCCTTTGTACCCTGAGATGGTGTCCAAATCAACCACTTGATGGCTTGTTAGGTTTGCCTTAAGACCCCCTTTTAAGGCTTCCAAAGACGCTTGAGAGATCTTGAACGGATTGGGATTGAATTGCACTTCTGTGCACACTGCAAAGTGTAGGAAAATCATAAAATTTTTGCCATAGTCTTCTTGCAATTTGGCCCAAATCTCAATCAAAATCCATAAGCACTTGCCCAATATTCAATCATGATATAATTCCCCAAGTAATCACTATCAAAAGCATATACTTGCTCATGCAACTCTTACGCTTCGACCACTATCAAGTATCCATGGCATGCCCAATCAAGTGACATTTGGATTTCATAGCCTCGACATGCTTGCAATATAGTCATGAAGGATGAAGCTTCATGGCCTTGGAATCGCAGAGCAAAACGGCGCTGTATACCCACAAAAAACGTGCAAAATGGCATGAAGAATCAAGCAGAATTTTGCAGCCGTCTCACAGCCGCCTAATCGAGAGAAGCCTTCATAGTAGCCCTAATCTAAGCTTAAGCAAGCTAAAGAAGGCTAGTATAGATCAGAATCGCGTGAATCAGCTAATGATCTGAGAAATATGCACTAATAGGGTTGCAAACCTCCATGGAAGAAAACGTGAACACACCAATTTGAGATGCCATTGGAAAGTTCAAGAAATGCTCCTTCAAAAACCTAAGTCAATGCTACTCAATGGCAAGAGGGTGAAACCCTATTTTCCCTCAGGAATTACATGGAGATGAAGGAGAAGAAAAATCGTAAACGTTTTGATTAAGAAAAGTTAATCAAGATTAGCAAAATTTTCCCCCAAATTTGGTTCCTTCTTTCAAATTTTGGAGCGACCTCAGAATTTGGTCCTCAACCAACCCATGACCCCAAAACTTTAATCAATTCAAAATTCGAGGAGAACTACAACATTCCACACTCCCCGTGCCCCATTTCTTGATCAAGAAATCAATCAAAATCAAGAAATTCAAGCAAATTTCCAAGAAAATCAAGAAAATACATAAATTTTAAAAAATTCTAAAAAGTTTGGATCAAAGACAAGATTCTGATACCACTGTAATGATGGAGAGAGAAGAAACAAAGTGCACTCATGATGGAGTACCACATGCACTCGAGAGAGTACCACCATAGCCATAGAAGCATAGAGATCTAATAAAATATGATTTGATTAGTCAAAAGTGATTAATGCCCCTAGTTACAATATTCACTTATATACTTGCCCACCTTTCCACACTCATTAATGTTGGGCCTCATACTTGCCCGGCCATATCCATGCCCATGAGCCTCTCCTTATGTACAAACTCAAGCCCCTTTCATTACAAGGAGGAAGATTCTCATGTCTCATAGTCAAATGAGGAATCAGAGGATGAGGAGGAAAACCGCACGACACGATCAAAGAGCAAGAAGGCAGAGAAAGCGGCCAAGGAACTCGCTCGATTGTCTAGTGAACAAGCAAATTCCCCTCAAAAAGTTTGATCGGGCACTTGTGCACAAGATATCGGAATCATGGCAATGTGGCCGTGGAATGCGGCTTAAATGTGCTTTGGTGTGCCACTTACATGACTACAATGCACAACACTAATGCTTGCAGATATAATGGAAGGAGATCACCTCAGCCAACTATGATACAACCGATCCGAGTTGTGGAGGCAATTCAACCTGCCCCACAAATGGCTGCGCAAGAACCATACGGAAGGCCGCCATTCTACCCAAGAGTAAATTTTTCTCCCAGGGATGTCCCAAGAGCACAATGCTCCGCTCTAAATTTCACCTGTTTCTATTTCCATGCACTAGGTCATCGGAAGTCTGACTATGAAATCTGGAAGAAACATAGAGCCGATGTGGAAGGCACTCACGGTTCAACATTTGGCCTGCCCCGGCAATGAATGCCATGGAAATTATAGCTCTAGGGGAGCAAGAAGTAGACATGCCGACCATAGAGGAGGCAGAATCATCAGCCATGGTGGTGACAAGGTTTATACGACATGAGACTCCAAAGGTAGAGAAAGAACCGACCTCAGATAAGAAAGGAAAGCACACGGTGGTCACATGGTAGGATTAACACAAGGTTTGAACACAGGTGTCCCGCCGATTGGGTGCAGAAGCAGTAAGCTCAAGAAGCACTTCAGAAGAAGCAGAATTCAGCAAGAAGTTGAGGCACAATACAATATGGTGATCTGATCTAGCAAGTCACGGATCAAGGAGGAGAGGTGTCAAAGACACGGGACAAAGTAAACCCTCGGGAAAGTGCAGACGCACCAAAGAAGGAAGACAGCTTGATCAAGGTAGCGGAGGGAGAAACTCTACAGTATAATCTATGGGAAGATCTAAAGACACAATAGATCCACGTGTCAATGGAGCAGCATGCTAACCCTAGTGCCGAACTTCAGAAAGCAGTTGTTTGCCAACTGATGCCCCAGGAGGAGAGAACGAGTCAATCCCAGGTTCTAAAAACCATGCACATTGACAAAACAAAGTTTGAAAATCTGACTCCACTAAGGGAAGCTCCAATCTATGATGATGCCATCTCAATGATTCAGGTCAAGCTGTGTGGCATGGACATAGCATAGGTACTATTAGATGGACGATCAGGAGTCAATATTGCGTCGAATATGACATGCCAAAAATTGGGGTTGATTTGATGGGATCCAATCCCATTCATTATGAAAATGGTAGATCAGAGTAGAGTACAATCGCTCATATTGATTAGCAGGCTGATAATGGAAGTCTTTGGGTTTACCTTCCAAATTGCAGTGGTGGACCTCTGGATGGAGGACATTAAAGGTGCCTACCCGATGTTACTCGGCAAACCATGGTTCCAACAGGCACGGATCAAGCATGATTGAGATGCAGATAAGATCACCATCTGGAGAGATAAGAAGAAGGTCCTCCTATCTCAGTGGCCAGCCATAAATAAGAAAGTGGAAGACCCGTCTCCGACCAAAAGTAGTTGAGGAAGTCAACATGCTGGAAGGACTAGATCTGGATGAAGAAGAGGAATACCTTTAGCAGTAGTAGCAGAATGCCAATCTGATCAGCATATTTGAAGTTGATGTAATTAGCATCATGGAGAAGTACCAGCCAACCCAGAATTAGCTGAATGTGGCAGGCAAGAGTCAGCAGAATCCATTGGGGCAGGTGGAGTCTCCGAATGAGGCCTAGGACTATTTCAAAGGATTAGCCAAAGATGACAGTGTACCACACCTTCAACAAATCATTGTGGCAGAGAAAGTTTTTAAAAAGGATCTGAAGAAGTCTAAACGGGTCAAAGAAGATGATCTAATGAAAATGAATTCGGGTACGGAGGTAGACCTAAAGATGGTCCGAATCAATATACAAAACTGGATGATGCATTCCGAGCAGAGATTTGGGGATTACTCACTTCCTTTAAGGATTTCTTTGCATGGAGCTACACAGACATGAAAGGGATTGACCCTTGATTTTACCAACATCAAATCAATCTGAAGGAGGATGCAGTTCTAATCTGATAGCAAAGATATCGGATAAACCTGAACTATGCCAAAAGGGTGAAGGAGGAGCTCGATAAGCTATTGCATGTCGAATTCATATTTCCGATCGATCGAGCAAGTTGGCTATTCCTAATCATGATTGTCCCCAAGAAAAATCAGAAGCTCAGGGTCTGTGTGGACTACAAGAAGAAAAATCAAAAGCTCAAGGTCTGTGTAGGACTACAGGAAGCTCAATGCCGCACCGTTAACAAACCCCTTCCCTTTGCTATTCATAGATTCTTTGTTGGATACAGTAGCCGGCCACGAAATGTATTCCTTCTTGGATGGATTTAGTGGCTACATCAAGTCTAAATAGCACCAGAGGATTGGGAGAAAACATTCGTGGGTGTCTTTGCATCCAACGTGATGATTTTTGAGCTAAATAAAGCTCCTGCCACATTTCAGGAGATGGTTTAGGAACTTTTTTACAAGCATTTGACAAGATTTACAGGTGTTCTCATAGATGACTTCAGTGTCTTCGGGAAGTCATGTCAACACCTGACACATCTAGCATTATGTTTAGCAAAATGCAGAGGTTCTAGACTGAGCCTGAAACCAGCAAAATGTGCATTTGTAGTCTAGATCAAAATGATCCTTAGCAACATAGTGTCTCCGGAGGGCATTGCAATAACCCAGTTAAGGTGGAGGGTGATTCGGAAAGCTTCTGTTTCCGACAAATGTGAAGGAGCTAAGAAGATTTTTGGGGCAAGTCCGATGGCACAGCCAGATGCTCCGGTACCTCTGGCACATATAGCAGTGCCATTGAACCAGCAAGATGAAGCATGCCAACCTAGAGTGGTTGGAGGCATGTGACATCGCATTCAAACGCCTCAAGTTGATGCTGGCAGAAGCCCCCATTGTGCAAGCACCCAATTGGGAATTTCCATTCCATGTGTTTGTGTGGATACATTGGATGTGGCAATTGGGAGTGTCTTGATGATGCAAGAAACTAAGAAGAAGTGGTTCCACCACTCATAAGGAAGGCGCTCAAGATGATTTACTCGGTTAGCAAGTTCCGCCCCACTACCTACTAGGCAAAAAATTTACATTCCATGTGGATCACTCTGCATTGCTCTATCTGGTAGGTAAGCAGAGTTTGGCAAGAAAAATGGCTCTGATCCTATAAGAGTTCAAGTTCAGCATAGTGCACACCCTAGGAACCAGCCATACACTGGTAGACTACCTATCTGGACTAGAGACTAGTGAAGCTCCAATCGGTGTGGCTGATGATCTACCGGATGTGGAGCTGCTTGCAGGGGCGGAAGCAGCTGTGTCGATCCCTTTGACCTGGTATGATGAAATGTTGCAGTTTGTGGCCATAGGTAAGATGGAGGATAATATTTCTCGAGACCAGAGGAATTTCCAAGTGATAGCAGGATAGCTGTACAAGAGGAGCATTGACCAAATTCTCTGTCAGTGCGGTCCAAGTGATAGCTGGATAGCTGTACAAGAGGGGCATTGACCAAATTCTCTGTCGGTGCGGTCAACCTCATGAGCAAGAGGTTGTCCTCCAAGAATCCCATCAAGGGATCAGCGGGCAACCACTTTGTAAGGAAAGTGACTGGGAGGAAGTTCCTCCAAGCCGGTGTTTGGTGGCCACAACGGTACTAGGAGATGCCTACAGATTGGCCAAGCAATGTGCCATGTGCCATGTGCCATGTGCCAGATGCTCGGTCAGTCGACTGACAAAGATTGGATGCCTCACAATCAATCCTTCCGCTAGAGCCGTTCCAGAAATGGGAACTCAATTTTGTGGGTCCATTTAATCCGCCAATCCGCTTTACCATTAACCAATACATTATGGTGGCCCCATGGACTATAGTACCAAGTGGGAGGAAGCAAGAGCTCTTAAGGACAATATAGCCAAGTCCACCACCAAAGTTTCTGTATGACATTATCATCAGCAAGTTCGGATGTCTGATTGAGCTGGTCAGTGTGATTAGGGCAAACATTTTGTGAATGACGTCTGCCACCAATTGGTCACCTAACACTTAATCATCCCCATAAGAAGTCCACCATCTATTATCCCACCCCACATGCCAATGGTCAAGCAGAGTCCACACAAAAAAATCTTGCAACAGATCCTCAAGAAGCTGGTGAATGAAAATTGCACAAATTGGGATGAAAAGTTGTATTCAACATTATGGGCATTCCACACTGCCTATAAGGTCTCTATAGGAATGACTCCATTCAAACTAGTATATGACACTGAAGCAGTGGTGCCAATGGAGTTCCTGGTATACCTACTCTCTAGATCACCATAGCTAAAAAACTAAGTCCAGAGGAATCCCTTCAACAACATCTAGATCATCTCATGCAGTTGGATGAGGATAGATTCACCAATTTCTTTGTTACCATAGTGATGGAGAAGAGGAGGAAGAAGTGGGTGGACCAACATTCCAAGTTTTGACTATTTAAAGAGAAAGTCTCGGTCCTCCTATTCCAATCACGGATGGGTTCGCATCCGGGGAAATTAAAGCTCAGGTGGAGTGGACCATTTCAGATAGTAGAAAAGTTCTATGATGGAACTTTCCTACTCATAACTCTTGTTGAAATTTGGGCATTGTGATGAGCTATGGTGGATCAAACACTAGAATCAACATCATTAACAAAGTGATTAGTAAATAATTAAGATATAATTAGTGGGTAATTAGCAAATAGATTAATGTAGGCATGGATACTCAAAAACCAGCAAATTCTCATTAGGGCAATGCCTCAATTTATAGAGTTTACATCAAGCATCAAATCCCACTGATTTCTCCATGATTCACTCCACCTCTTTTCCCTGATTCTCTCGACCTCTGCACTTTTCCCAGAATATCTCCACACTTCCCAGAATATCTCCACACTTCCTAAATCTTCTCATGCTACCCTTTATTCTCTCCTAGTAGATTCTTCTCACCTTTTCACAGGTTCTTTCACATTTACTCATTCTCTTTTACAGCCTCTAACCAAGGGCTTGTTCCCGCACACACCCTATTCACTTGTATTTTCAACACCTCCCCTCAAGTGAATACTCCTAGTACACCTAGACCCTATACCAAGTTTGCCTCCCCTTACTTGATAGTCCGCGACTAGTGTCTACACCTCCCCTCAAGTTATCTTAGCACACCTGGACCCTGTATCAAGTTTCTTTCTTACTTGACAGTCCGCGACAAGTCCCTAAACTCCATAGTCCTTGACACTCTCTCTCTCTCTCTATGTGTCCAAGGCTACTATAAGTGCCCGCCGCACGACCAGTGCCTCAAGTCCCTAAACTCCATAGTCCTTGACACTCTCTCTCTCTCTATGTGCCCAAGGCTACTATAAGTGCCCGCCGCGCGACCTTGACTAAAGTGCTCACACATACATCTACCACGTGGCCTACATCATCGGTGGCTCAGAGGTGGTTTTACTTTGTTGGGGCAGGTTACATTGGGTTGTGGGCTCTCTCTCTCTCTCTCTCTCTCTCTCTCTCTCTCTCTCTCTCTCTCTCTCTCTCTCTCTCTCTCTCTCTCTCTCTCTCTCTCTCTCTCTCTCTCTCTCAGAAAAGATGATCCGACTCCACTTCCTTTGGAGCCTCCATGAAGTTTGCCGATGTCATTCCTTCTCCACCCACTGGGTTTGCTATAGCAGTCTCTCGCCATGTGTCCTGGCTTTCCACATTTGTGGTGGCAAGTGAAGGTCCTTCCTCCTTCTCTGCCTCTTCCTCGTCCTCGTCCTCGAGAGAATCCACCTCGAGTGAAGAATGCCTTTTCTTCTCCTGCTGTGTTGAGTCAAACCACTTCTTCTCTTTACCTCTGCTCTCTTGCTCTAGTAGAGCTGCTTCTATCTCGTGTAGCTTCAATTCAGGTACATTCTTTAGTGTTGCTACAATGTTTTCATAATCACCTTTGTCCACACTCTTCAGAAGCACTGCTAGTGCCTCATCATCTTCTACCTTTTTGCCAATAGCTGCCAGCTGTTGCTTAATGCTTTTATATTTGTTCAAGTGTGTGATTAAAGGTTCACTTTCCTTCATGTCCAATTTGTAGAATTGCATTAACAGATTTATCTTTGAATTTTTTGCTTGTGTGCCAGATAATTTATTGAGTTCATCCCATGCATCTTTTGCCCATTGTATCCCTGTGATGTGATGAATGATTTCATCATTTAAATTGAGTGTAATAAGTCCCAATGCTTTTTCATTCCTACTCTTCCACTCATTTTCTCCTCTCTCTGGGCATTCATCTCTTCCCTCAACTAATCCCCACAGATTTCTCCTCATGAGCAAATACATGGTTTTTGTCTGCCATGTGTAAAACTGCTCCCCATTAAATTTGGCTATTTCCTGTGCTGTACTCATGGTGATGTGAAGGGGGTCTTACCTCTTTATCCAATTTCAAGATTCAAGGGCAGTGTCTACCCTTTTACAACTCAATCTGGTGTTTAATAGACGATTACAACAAATTTATCAGCATAAAATCACCAGAAATTACATTAAATCAAGGGTAACCAATTTGTACGGAATGGTTGGAGTATCAAACCAACTCCGAATTGAAATCTGAAGTTATAGGGATCTGTATCAGATACCTAATGGTTAATTTGAACCCTCAATTGCACCAAAATATAGTGATTAGCATTGATTAATCACTGATTAGCAAATTAATCCATTATTTTGTGTGCAAAAAACAGAGTATGCGGGGAGTTCAGATCTGGTGCCTTAGACTTCAAATGAGCTCAAATGCTTTCAAAGGAATCAATAGCAATGAGTCTAGTAGAGGATTAAGCCAAGAAACACAAGATTTGACCAAATATTGAAAGCTTAATCTCTGTTTTACCAAGGTCACCTGCAGATTTGATGAAGAGCTTGGATCTCATTGTAGACTTGATGAAACTGAATTCTGTCTTCACCAGCTTGTAGAGCATGCTTGAAAACACCTTGGGCTAGGAGGAATTAGAAACATTTGATTTGTGCAAGCTGCAATGTCAATTTTACTCAGAAAAAAATGCGCCTGAAAAACGTGCTGCCGCCGGCGATTCGCGCTGATTCCCTTCAATTCCTTGGAGTAGCTTGTAGCCCCTTGAGTGTAGTTTAAGCTCCTAAAAGGGCTTGGCCTAATTTGAAGTGTGCAAGGAGAATGGACTCCTCCACTGGCTGGGGGTACAGAGATGAGTTGAAAACTAACTAAAATTTTGATTATTTTCTAATTATCTACTAATCCTAATTAATTAGATAATGGGCTCATAAACCTGATGGATTCTAGGCATGGATACTCAAAAACCAGCAAATTCTCATTAGGGCAATGCCTCAATTTATAGAGTTTACATCAAGCATCAAATCCCACTGATTTCTCCATGAGTCACTCCACCTCTTTTCCCTGATTCTCTCCACCTCTTCACTTTTCCTAGAATATCTCCACATTTCCTAAATCTTCTCATGCTACCCTTTATTCTCTCCTAGTAGATTCTTCTCACCTTTTCACAAGTTCTTTCACATTTACTCATTCTCTTTTATACCCTCTAACCAAGGGCTTGTTCCTGCACACACCCTATTCACTTGTATTTTCAACAACTCTCATAGGGGAGCGGTTCTAGAAGCTAGTGAATGACTACAGCCTTCGACCATACAACATGCCGATACCACCAAATCCTTTCATTAATGAGGCGGCGCCAGTTATCTGCTCCCTGGAGGTCAAGAAAATTAATGAGGGTGCGCTTCAAGAAATCATCATGGCATATTCTTCTAAAGAATTTATTTTTTTAATACTTAATCATGCTAACTTGAGGGCGGTGTGGCATTCATGCACAACACAAACTATTTTTATGTTCTTTGTGAATGTTGTTACTTTCTCACTTTCTTCTACATTCTTGCATGTAAATAAATGCCTTACACCCTGTCATGACAACATAGCTTCACCTTAAGCTTCACAGCCATCACAACTGCTCTTGCAACCACGCTACTTGGCTGCATTTTATTCTGGTTGCATAACACTCCACACTCTCCATCAGTTTATCACAGGCGCAGGTACCATGATGATGTTTCACCCCTTCACCAACGTAGCAAAAGATGATGAAGATGTGTAGGCATGGCTGGAGAAAATCGGTCTTGCAGACTTCATGAACATGTCATGGCATATGATCCCAATGCACCCAGCCCACCACCACCTGCCGAAGAACTCATAAGGTTGCTGCAACTCCATCACAGTGTGGGGGGTGGTGGAAACGCATCTCACATAATCTTTGGTCATCGCAAAAAGACTCAAGCTACCCCTCAAAGGTCTCAAAGAGGTCACTCGAAGGGCATGATTTAATGGTCACGTACTTCGGGGAACCACTAAATGGAGAGCACAGGCTAGCAAACCACAACTCCACAAAGATAACCTACTCTACAAGATGTTTATGGAGATGTGATTGCAAAACAAGACCTAGAACATCTCTGTAGAGCAGCAGCCATGGGGTGGATATGGAAGGTGGAAAGGGGCGAGGCTATCAATTGGGCGTCCCCATTCGTCACAAAGTTATAGAAAGAAATTGCCCACCTGGTGAAGAGAAACACCCACACCAAGGTGGGACAATTGCTAATGATCCTCTTCCCATTTAGACAAACCACAAGAAAATTTGCCTGACAAAGTAGAGGTACAACCTACCCAAGCCCAATAGCAAGACTAGCAAATAGCATTGAACCCTGCACAAGTAGCCAACTCTGAGAGGACGGTCAGCTAGACCTCCACAACAAGGGGAGAACCAGCTCCACGACCATGACCTCGTAGTTTAAGAGAAATCTTATATTGGCCTCCCTCTCCTCTAAGGAAAAGAAGAAGCATGGGTGATGGAGCCTACCTGCAATGATGCAGTCCAATAATCAGGTCCAACTCGTCTCCACAGCCCGACAAGTCCCTCCAAGCCATCCCAACAAATTGACCTCCCAATAGCCAAATGCTATGCGGAGTACCTGGTGTGCTTTTTCAAGGGCGAGGATCCATGGCAAGTGGAAGGAGAACACAAACCTTTGACAAAACAGGCGGTAATGCCCAGAAGGAGGTGGCAAACACAAAGGAGAAGGGGTTGGAAATAGTCCACCATATTTACAGACTTCATGGACTTTTTCAAAGACAAAGCACTAAAAGATCAGGCTCAAACGAGCTTTCTTGAGGCTAACCTCAAATCCCAGACCGACCCCCCCTCCATCACCATACAGATAGATATAGAGATGCTGGTCGAGCTGTTCGATACTCTGCAAGAATATCTAGCCACTCAATGGGATAGCCTCATGGACAGCTCATCCTCACGGGCCAATGCAAGCCACCTACCATCCTCCCGAGGGACGAGGCTAACTCGGATGATGACAAGGATGCCTAGTCAGGCGCCCCAGGCAGAACGCCAATCAGAACATAATGCATTGTACAAAGGGGGGCAGCAAACGACTCCAACCTAGCTCGAAAGGGATCGACTCCTTTAGCCCCAACAAAGGATGATCTTCTCTTGAAAATGGAATAGCTCGAGCAAGAGCTCAATAGTATAAAGAGCAAAACGCAAAGCTAACAGTCCCAAGAAGAGGCCTCTCCAAGTCCAAGAGGAATAGGTCAACATACAAAACCTGCAACTAGCCATGGTGTCTGACTCCGAAGAGTAGCGTCCTCAACAACAGACCCAACCATGGCGCTATTAAAAGAGCATGCAGTGGCCCTCCAGAAGAACTATGATGAACTACAAGATCAGATGACTGCCATGAAGTTGGCATACAAAGACAAACACAAACAAGCCTTGCAGGATAGAGATGACATGCAGGCTCATATTGATGGGCTGAAGACCAAACTGGTTGACAAGAAGCCTTCGGCTCGGCAAGGGAAATGCCAAAACATGCATGAAGATATTCAAATGATCATTGCCACTATGGAAGAGGCCAAGAATGTAACACTCCATGCCGAACTATCAGCTCTACTAGAACGGAGATCTCCAACCTACAACAAGGGGTGGCCAGGAAACTTAGCAACCTCACTCCGATTGTCCGTCAAGTGTGTGCCTACATCCAAATCCTCACAAGTTCTGTCGTTGTTGTGGCCAATCTACCTGAACCTTAGGCCTAGCAGGTAGATGGATAGCTTTCTCCAAAGCAGCATGCCTTGCAATATTAGCCTCTCCCAAACCTCGCCCCGGCCTCCAACTCCAGCTGGTCCAAACAATCCGATCCGACCTGTTGACTATACTGCCAACAATGCTGTTTGGAGACGATGAGCTAGGCAGAGTGGAAGACTAGAGCCTCGGAGCTAAGGGATCAGGAACGTCCCCAAGCACGTCTGGGTTAGAATTGTTAGTATACACTCAATGCCTACCTCTCAGCATGTATCTCACTTTGATGTATAATGCACATTTGTTAGGCCCCCATTACGAGGAGCAGCCATGGTGTATATGTCTTTAGTGTGAACCCCGGGACGTTGATGGGGTCATTATTGTGATCATTGATGATGGTTAGGAGATGGTCACAAGTACGAGTGTTAGCTGGGGTCTAGGGCATTGCCCTGGTTGGGCCCCCTGCGGGGGTTCGGGGGTGGGAGCCTCGAGGTGATGGTATGAGGAATACTCCCTAGAATATTCCCTCAGATAGCAGGTCCATCATTAGTGGGTGGTGGTCGGTGGTCGATGGGCTGCATTCTTGATACACGGGCAATGATATGCAGTGTAACCACCCTCATTGTATACGCGTCTACCACACCGCCTATAGTACTATATATGGACATGTATATATGGACATGGTTACCATGAGCTAAGGTATCCAATGCTTGTGAGTATCCACCCCCTTCTACACTTCATACATACTCCATCCAGATTCTGTCTAGATCGCCATCTAAGCTCTACTTGAGAGCGCACGAGTGGACAGCACCATCACTTGTACCTCTTTGGTATAATCAAAATTTTAAATTCTCTCCATTGTGTATCTATTGCATTGTCTATTGTGCTTTGTCTTGATATCTCTTTCCGCTATGCCATATTCTTATAAGAATTGCTCGGAAGCACAATGATGAGGAGGATTCCAAAGAGTATCCCCACTCTTTCGACCAGTCGTCGCATTGATATGCCCACCCACACAAGCTATCAGGTGGACCCCATCTCTGGGTGATTTACTCTACCATACCAACAACATCAAGGAAAGACTATGGGTTTGAGTCGTCGGATTGGGAATCCGACCCACCAGGTGTGCCAAGTGTTGGGGATGGATAGTCGAACAAGTCAGAACACCACAGTCGTGCCAGTTAGGCACTTGTAAAACGGATTAGTTGGTTACATAATTGCTAGCTTTAGCCATCATGGGTGTAACACAACCATTGCTCATAGCACGAAAACTTCTTGGTTGTAACTGCACCTTGAGCACGAAAACTTCTTGGTTGTAACTACACCTTGAGTAGTATAAACATGTGATGGAAATCAATTGGTGTGCCAAGTGTTGGGGGAGCCGGATAGCCGGACAAGTTGGAACACCACAGTTGTGGCTAGTTGGGCACTTGTAACGCATTAGTTGGTTACATAACTGCTAGCCTTAGCCATCATGGATGTTCCTGTTGCTCAAAGCATGGGAACTTCTTGGTTGTAACTGCACCTTGAGCAGTATAAACATGTAATGGAAATCAATGGTGGTTGGTTGGTTTATCAGTCAAGTGTCTACTTTGTATATCAGTCTTTTTTCTTCTTCTTCTTTGGTAATACATCAATGTTGATTTATCTCTTGTAATTGTGTTCATCTCTTGTGACTGTATTTATGCTTTGTCTTATGCTCTTTTATATGTAATTCTTTTGCGTTACAGTGGTGTATGAAAACTCAGTAGGTTATAGGGTAGCGGTCTCCCAATAAAACAGATCCCCAGATAGTGCCAAAAATGTTACAAGCTACACTATTCTCTCCCAATGCAATGGAAAATTCTTACCTTAACACATCATGGGAAATTGGCCTAGCATTCAAGCTCGTATCTTACAAGACTCCAAGATATGTTAGTGGTTGCTAGCTCCATTCCTTTGCCTCCTCCTCAAGATGTCACCATGAGGTTGCCTTTCTTCATACAAGGACACTCACACCTCTCTACTCTCATACTCATGAATGAACATAAGCATAAGAGGAACATGCACCAAGAATGAAGCTCTCTCCTCTCAACTCTCTCTCTCATACACAAGAGATTAAGGAGATAAGACTTGGCTCAATTGACACAAAGGGGGATTGTGTCTTGTACTACGAGAATGTTGTTATTTATACAATTGGTCCTTATTCACACTTGGGCACCCAAAACTTAATGAAAGATGAACTAAAATATTACAAGATACATAGTTTTGTGCATTGCTAGCCATTCTCATAATTACAACGTTTATAATGTTGTTTTATAACACTTATGGTGCTCTCTCCCTTATGTAATGAGAGATGCTAAGTTAACCCGTAAAATGGGGTTAACAGATTATCCTTGAGCCTTCTTGTGATGGTAGGGTCTAGACACCATGCTCATTAGAGGGTAGGGAAGCTCGAATTTCATGTAGAGTTGAAGAAGAGGGTAGGTGTTGCATTTTCTCTTGAAGCTACTCCTGCTCTTTCATAGTCCATGTGTGCTCTATCTTAGCTTTCTCCCTATCTTGCTTTTTGGGCATCTAAACTTGCTTTGGTGCGACTTGTCTATACAAGGTCCTTAAGCATGATAATGATTTTGTTAACTTTTTTTTTTCTCACTCTAGGAGGGTTGCATCTTTATGGGGACTGCATCCTTGGAACCTATATCTAGCTTCTTCCTTGGTAGTATACTTGGGTTATTATAGTGAACTTTGTGTGGTCACCCATCCCTGTGTGGCTGGATGACTATATGGCTTTCAGTTTCTTCTTGGCTTAGGGATCCACACCAGCTTGTCATCACCACACATGTTTGGGTTCTTTGTTCTTGGGCTTTGATTGTTTTGCGGGCACACAAGTTGGCTTTTTTAGTGTCTGCAAGTACCCACACTTGCTTTATTTGGTTTCTTGGGGCTTTCTAAAGAATTGAGGTAGCAGGATTGGAAGTATTAGTTGTTGGACTTTGTTTTCTCTTACGGTGCCTCCTTGGTTTTTAAAGAGGCTTCTCCTCCTTTGGTTGGGCTTTTAGCTCCCTAGCTTTTAGTTTTAAGGAGGGTTAATTGGATAAGGCCTTGAGTTTTTGGATAATTGCACTTATTGGCTTGATAGGACCGGTTTGTAGTGATATCATTAACTTCTGGACCGCCATAGATGCATTTTAGCTACGTGGATAGGTATAACAGCTCTCCTTGGTTTTTCTTTTTCTTCATGGGCTTTAGCTTCCCATTGGGATCATCTCAGCCTCGTGTTTTCTCTTTTCTTCAACCTTGTGAATGGCTTGAGTTTCTCATAGGACAATAGCCCACAATATTTTATAAGTTTAATCCCATTGAGGAATCCTTTCCATTTGGACTCTATTGAGGGTTTCTAGGCATACTACCCCTCCAAGCGTGAGTTCATAGATCCTGAAAGGACCCATCCCTCTCAACTTCAATTTTTTTAATTTTTCTTGAGTTCATAAAGTAGGGCTAGGTCCCTTCTTAGAACCTCTTGGTTTAATCTTGGCATCAAACCACCTTCACCTTCTCTTTTTCTTGGCACACATGCCCACCACTAAGTGTAGCCTTGCTTTTTCTAGCTTCTCGAGCTCACAACAAGTCATTCAAATAACTCACTACCCATCCATTCCATTTTATTTGCTACCCTCAAGGTTGGGATCTTGAATTAAACCGAGGGTATCGCATCAAGCCAAAGACTAGGTTTTATGGGATCTTGGATTCAACTGAGAGTATCGCATTAAGCCAAAGACTAGGTTATATGGCATAGTCCTAGTTGAGGTTTTGTAGGCGGTTCTGTAAGCCCATAAAGCAGATGAGAGCGTCTACTCTCCCAGTCCATCCTTGATGCTTTGATTGTCTTTGTAATAAGCACACTGTATAGGACCTTATTCGTGCTTTCAACATTTCCGTTTGTTTGTGGATTATTATATAGGGAAGACTTCTGGTATACTACTATCAGTTTTTCTAAGAGAAACTCAACTGCATCACTTAAGAAATTGGTCCCCATGTTCTAAGAGAACATCCAAATCATCTTCATATACCTAGAGTCTTAAGATATTATATTTCCCTCTCTTGTAGAGCTATCTTGAAATGAGTGTACGGGGTTGTTACCTTCACCAACTGGCATTTTCTTCTGAGGGGCATGGTCTCATCTAAGGGAAGTTCATTGCTTAAGTAATCAGCCAATAATAACTCTACCTTGGGACAAGCTTATAAAGATGCATCTAGAAGATCATCCTCCTCAACCCCAGTTGGTCCCTCTTCATTGGAAATAACTCCACCTTGGCAGCACAAGCTTATTTGAAATAGAGACGCATCTGGAGATTCATCTTAGACCCCTATCAAAAATTCTAGATAGGTGATCACCTCTAACATACAATGTTCCTTTGCAAACTGACATTGTGAAATCAAATTCAAGAAGAAGTAACAACCATCGCGTAACTCACCCTATGGACATGGTTTGATCATAATGTAAAGCAAAGCCTAATGGTCTACAAAGAATATAAACTTGTTTGCCAAAAGATAATGGCAAAACTTCTTTACCGCATAAACCATCACTAAGCCCTCCCTCTCTATGGTTGTATAATTCTTCTCTGAATCATTGAGTTATCTACTGGTATAATTTACAAGAAATTCTATGTTCTTTTTTCCAGGTTGAGCTAATATACATCCTATAACGAAAGCTTATGCATCTATGTGTATGTGAAAGATGGCATTCCACCTTGGTGCTCTAAAAATCAAAGCTATTATCAAGGCCTCCTTAAGTTTATGGAATGATCCTTTGCACTCCTCATTCACACAAAGCATATCAATAGGGTATATAGCGGTCTAACAATTTGTGCATACATGAATATGAAGCATCTATAATACCCCGAGTGACCCATGAATCTTTAGACTACTTTTGGTGTCTTTCAAGTTCTATAATCACTCTAAGCTTCCTTCATCTGTGGGGATTCCATTTTTAGACACCATGTGCCCTAGGATTACACCCTATCTAACCATAAATTTACATTTTTCTAGGTTTAGACACAGTCTATAATGTCAGTATCTTTCCAACACTACTAGTACATGGGGTGTGTGCTCTCATCTTAACTTTGAGTTCATGCATAGATCATCCATGAAGATCTCTAAGAACCTTTGTAGGAAATCCTTATATGTTGTGTACATAAGTCTTAGAAATTTAGTTGACACATTAGTTAAACCAAACGGCATTACTTTACATGCAAATGTTCCCCATTTTAGCAAATGTTCCCTTGTTTGTGTTGGTTTCTTAGGTCTATGGATACTTGGTTGTACCCAAAAATTCCATTTAAGAAGCTATAGGATTCTTTTCCTACCACTCTTTCTAGCACATGTTCAGTGTATGACACTGTGGATAATGATCTCTTACTGTGGGGCTGCTTTCACTTTCTTCAAGTTTACACACATGCAAATCTTATTGTTCTTTTTAGGCACGATCATAACTGGTGACACCCACGATGTGTAGACTTAATATCATAAACGAAACCCACATTGATAAGTCTATTAGCTTCATCTTTGATTAGCTAGGCATAGGTCTCATTGTAGGTGTACGATCTTTGTTTTATTGGACTAGCACCATCCACTAAAGGAATTGTGTGCTAGCAAACCTCTAGAGGGACTCCTTTCAAATATGCATAGCTTCGAAGCAAGCACATCTCTTTATTTCTTGAGAACTATTATAAGTTCTATCTCCTACTCTTAAGTTAAGTTGGCGACTATCCAAAACGTCCTCTTGGGTAGCCATCGACTTAACCCAAGAGGAGAAGACATAATTGCCATAAGTTCTGTCTCCTCCTCTTAGGTTAAGTTAGTGTCTACCCAAACTAATTTGGGTTCCTCCCTAGGTAGTGCTAAATCAACTTATTTTGAATCTTCTGGTTCGTTCACATGACTCGATTTTTTCCCTTTTTGGTGGTGGGGCTCACACCTTCCTGCTTTCCACTTTGTAGTTCTTGAATTAAGAAGGGACATATTTGGAGTCCTCTTCCTATGATCACTAGTTGTTAGGCTTGAAGACTCAAAATCCTTCTTGACGCTCCCTTCCTTTATGGCCTTGTTTTGTCTTCTCCATCTAGACTTGGAAGTCTTTTTGGAGTCCATTGGAATTGTATCATAGAATTACTCATAGGTTAGCACTTCAACTACTTCAGGATCTATGTTCATGACATTTGCACTGGGTCTTTTCATTAGATCCTTCCAACTAGAGCAAGACTCCTCAATTGCTTTCAAAGGGCTTCTCTCTTTTTTAGGAATCCTTTGAGAATGGGCCTAGTGTTCTAGCAACACTTATCCTTCTTCGTCTTTGCTATCTTCACTATAAGAGGAGCTTTTTGGTGTAAGACTTACACTTAAGCCCCTCATTGGTACAATTTTTGGTTCATCAAAAGACTTTTTCCCTGTCTTTGGTTTCTCCTTTCTTAGCAAAACCGGTGTCTTTATTTTTGGAAGCATTGGGTCATAGTCCTAACTAGAATTATGTCCCTACCGTTCTCATCACAAGATTGTGTTCCCAAGTGTCTAGGACATACATCCATCATCATAGCTAGCAAGTGCATCTAGTTTTCCTCCTTTTCAAGGTTTAGTAATAACGAAACTATGGAAGATTCCTCTGCTAATACCACTGAAGTGGTGCATGTGTACCAAGTCTGAAGCAAGCCATCGTATCTAACCCCAAGTCATCGCTCAATAGGTGTTTTGGTGACTTATTTGTACTTACGGTCCCCTTCGAGTTCACCTTAATGGTATTTTCCTCTTGACGGAGATAAATGACATCATAACCCTAATCGTCAATCATCGACAATTGGCACATAAATGGTCTTCCCAAAATTACATCGTAGTCAGTAATAGCAAATGTATTCTCGTATAGGTTAGGCTACACGATGTTACCTCTACGTCCTTCAGGATTCCCACAGGGGTTCTTAAATTTTTGTAGCTTGAGGACTACTTTTGCTCTTTTAAGGGGCTTACTTCCCCATCTTTGCCACATGTCTTTGGTCACAATGCTCACTCCCGATCCCCCCCATCAAGGATCTGAGTGGTGGGTCACTCCTCCCAATTTGATTGGAATGGTTGCATTTATATTATGTCCTTCATAATACTTTTCGATCGCACACTGACTGGTACATCCTTGAATATCCATCATGGGTTATCTTTTTTAGCTTGGTTTTGTCTCCTCAATTTCTTCGACTAGTTTAAGCTTTTCTTTCATCCACTAGTGATGGACTTCATTCTAAGATTCCGGCTTGCATGCCAAGTACTCAGCCATGGTTATAGTGACAAGGGCTGAGAAGATAACTCTTGAGGCTCTCGTTTCTCCTTTCACTTGCAAGCCTTAGAGATGGCACATTAGCGACTATCACGAACTCGTCATTCGTACCCATGTAGGATGGTGCAGTGGATAATGAGTTAGGCGTAGATTTATGTGGTACCCACACCCATTCTGATGGTTATCTCTAGGTGTATCCTCCCATTAGGGATTCTTTGAAGGGATATTGCCTCTCTTGTTCAAGCCTTTCTTTTATGATGTGCTCTTGAGGCAGGCTCATAATCTTAGTTTCATCAAGTTCTTGGAGCTCTTCGAATGTTTTTGTTTCATTTTTAAGCTCTTTGTGAGCATTGTTGTGGGCAATTCTAGTTCTTCCTCCCTCATTGTTTCCTCTTTTTTTAAAGGGTTATTATTCTTTTACTCTATTGGTGCCTCCCATTGAAGCAGATGAAAAGTTATATAGCATTCTTACTCAAGACACTCCCCTCATCCATCTCTAACAACCCCTCTCTAATGGCGTTATAACAGGGGTTCTTTGTGGGAACATGGAAATCGGTCTCCTCGGCCCTTCTATTTCAAGCTACCCGTACTCTACAACTCTTGCATGTCATTCAACCTCAAGATTTACTCTCTCAGGTTAGGGTAAGCTTGTAACTTATTAGGAAGGGGTTCTTCTAGTCCTCCAAATTTGTACTTCCCTTCCATGGCTTTCTTAGCCGTTTTGCGAAGCTCATCCTTTTGGTCCATTATGATTGATCCGACTTCACTTTCCTCGCCTCATTCTTCGTCTAGAATGAGGTTTGAATTGGTGGTTTGTGAATAATTTCTATTTCCATGTAGCTCAGATCATCAATTAGTTCAACCCCACTGGAATGAGGTTTGAATTGGTGGTTTGTGAATAATTTCTATTTCCATGTAGCTCAGATCATCAATTAGTTCAACCCCACTGGAAGGCTCTTTGTAAGGATAGGTCCATCAAGACTATTTACCCCTTCTCTTCATCAAAGGTTATTTAGCTTACTGAATTCAGAACATCCTCAATCTCAATTTAACCTAGATGGTCTTTTGGGTCCTTTCCTCTTGTCTCATTACCACTAAGACGTTTTGAGGTCCCTGGTTGATTGGGTACTTTTGTTGGCTCTATGAAGGGCAATGTAGTTTTTCCCTTGCCTACAGTTCTTGCCTCGTTTCTTGTTTTTTAATGCTAGATGGTCTTTTGGGTCCTTTCCTCTTGTCTCATTACCACTAAGTCGTTTTTAGGTCCCTGGTCAATTGGGTACTTTTGTTGGCTCTGAGGAGAGCAATGTAGTTTTCCCTTGCCTACTTTTTTTTGGCCTTGTTTCTTGTTTTTTAACCCTCTTGGAAGTTTTTAATGCTTAGGTCATAAATTGAGGACTAGTTTAATCCTGCACCTTACTTCTAATCCTCGCTAGTATTTCATGTTCTTCTTCTGATGAAGAAGACTGGCATACAACCCTGACTATGACAAAACTTGCTAAAACTTGCTGAAGGTGACTACAGTGTGATGGTAGATGGATTTGGAGGAGCTGTCTTATGCGGGCAGAGTATCTATGCCACACCTGATACACCATCTATCTAA
Source organism: Cibotium barometz (assembly GCF_041138505.1). Taxonomy (NCBI): domain Eukaryota; kingdom Viridiplantae; phylum Streptophyta; class Polypodiopsida; order Cyatheales; family Cibotiaceae; genus Cibotium; species Cibotium barometz. The sequence continues at coordinate 27,211,582 of NC_141048.1, read as the reverse complement.
AGATGGTGGATTTGTTATTATTACCGCTTTGGGATTTTGTCTTCATGGGGAATTATTCTACCTCTTTGTGGGTCCTTGACATCTAAAACAAGAAAGAGGGGCTCTTCTCGGGCCATAAATGTCCGGTGGCCTATAAGCTCTTGATGTTATTTGCATTGAGGTAGTCAATTGTTGCATATCCCACATCATTTGTCTTAGTTACCCTGAATGGTATTCACTTATAGGTGGGCTCCCCGAGATTGGGTTTATATAGTCAACATAGGGTCCCTCTTGAATGTGTTCCATATCATTTTTTCTACATCGACATGGGTCCTAGTTAGCAGTGTTGGCTATGGTGGTAACACTAAAGGTGGTACATCCCGATGCTCTATATGGGTTTCTTGCCAATGTAGGGTTAATTTTGCTACATGAGTAGCATTTGGTCTAGCTGTAGGTGGAGCGAATAAAGCTAATGTTTGAGGAGTTGCCGATAATGCAGGCACTCCTATCATTCTTGCCATTCATTGTGCATGGTAGATGATTCATTATTTTCATACCTCCTACAAATAACCACACCACTAGTTTCCTCTTGCTCTCAAGATTAGGCACACATGCACCATGCTATTACTTCTACAAACTGCATGCCAAGTCATTTCCCATCTTGGAGCTAATTGTGGATGGCCTCTCTCCTCCCTAGGAGAGGCTTTCCACACTTCTTTTAGCCCTTTGATCACTGCCTTAGAAATGTGGAAAGCCTCTCCCTTGGAGAGGCTTTCCACACTTCTTCTAGCCCTTTGATCACTGCCTTAGAAATGTCTTTACATTGTTAGGCTCTTCCATTTTTCTAGTGTCCTAGCTTTTGACATCGGGTTCTGTTTTGACCAATGAGTCTAGTCTTCTGCTTTTCGTGGAAGGGATGCCTATAAAGTTATCATCAAAATCTATCAAATTTAGGCAATACATGAGTAACATTTGGTCTAGCTGTAGGTGGAGCGAATAAAGCTAATGTTTGAGGAGTTGCCTGATAGTCTTTACGCTGTTAGGCTCTTCTATTTTTCTAGTGTCCTAGCTTTTGACACTGAGTTCTGTTTTGACCAATGAGTCTAGTCTTTTGCTTTTCGTGCCTATAAAGTTATCACATCAAAATCTATCACATTTAGGCAATACTCCACTAATCTCATGTGCCTTCTAGTGTACAATGTATCATGCAATTGTTTGTTTCTCTAAGAAGAATGATATTAGCCTGGCTCCGATTTTTCCTAAGCAAGGCATATGCTAATCAAGTTCTTAAGGCAGTTGATATAATGTCTCATCGACTCGTGTTTAAGCTATTTGAATTGATACAATTATGTAACAAATCTATGCTTGACACCAATCATCAAGAAGCCGTGGTAAATGTTAGCTCGAGATCCTCCACGATCCCTTTTTGTGAATATTCCATTTGAGACCACAATAAAACATTACCTTATAAGGTCAATCTCGAAGGCATCGATCTTTGTTTTGGGATTGATTACTCACTCAATTGTACAAATTTGGGATTGATTACTCTCTCAATCGTACAATTTTTCTAAATGTAGCTACGTGGCTATATGGATCCCCCAATTCATCAAACTTTGACACTAGCTTAGATATATGTGAGGCTCTTATCCTTGGATGGCCATTATTGTATTCGTCTCTCATTCCTCTAGGCACTCTAACCACCGTGGAATGACATCTAGCACTCTTCTTGTTTTCGTCAAGAATATGAGCTTGTACTCTAAGTTATGTAGGCTTGACTATTAGTTATGGGGCCATCGAGGCTACATATCTTGGTTTATCTTTGGGAGGTATTGGTGCGTAGGATGGTCGTACGTACCCATAGGCTGGTACACGTAAAACTAATGCTTCTAGTAAAGGTTCTAGGAGCATATTGGCCGTATGTGTCATTGGGTATCCTGCTAGCTAATGGTAGGCTTGTAGCTCTTTGTTCGTCTCGTGACTATCTGGTCTTTCAGTTTCCCATGCTCCTTGAGTTGGTACTCTAGGCTCTAAGGGAGTGGCTACCCTTGCTCTTTTGAGAGGTATTACCTCTCTTCGAATAGCATTGTTTTCCCTCATCTTTTCTTCCTTGATTCAGTCCAATAAGGAAGGAATCCGATAGTTAGCATCATGTCTGTGGCTATAGAATGAGAATTCTTACTCCTCCGCCCACTGTTGAACTGCCTCTTCTTAAAATGATTTGCTCATGAGAGGTTCTTCCTTCTCTTCCTCTTGTCATCCTTTCACTCTGGTAGGGTACGGGTGGTGTGACACCCCCTACCTAGACTTCTTTGTATTCCTTGCCTTCTGGGGGTATATGTGTTGCCTTCTTCGTCAACATGCATGATCCATGGTTGGCTGGTAAAACTTGCTTACTAGGGGTGCTTCAAGGAATAAAAAAGATCCCTACTAAGAGTATTAGAGGTTTCCCGGGGTATCCTCATATAACGTTATTCCCTCATTGTTGGCTCTAAGCCTCCTTAAGAAGAATATGTCAATTACAATAGGGAGTTGAGTCCTTATTGGCTTCGTATGAGCTCTAATAGCTTCTTGCAATGTCCTGGGCCTTTCTATCGCAACATGGCTAAAGGTCTAACCATTTGAATGCCCCTTGTTGGGATATATATCATCCCGTTTGAAGTCAAGATAGAACTCTTGGTTCCCCACTAGCCAATCAATACCACTCGCACGATGGGTTGTTTGGGAGAGGTCTGGCTCCAAGGACTGCATTGGCCATCTCTCCAAGAGTATCCCATTTGTGTCAATGAATATTGGAACTTGGTTAGATGTATGGAAGTTGTAACATTGTAAAACATACGCTTCACTCTCCATGTGTTACTAGCCTGGCCTCTAACATGTTCGATCATGTCCCTTCTCTCACCCATTGGTCTTCTAGCTTTGGGCCTTTTAGATCCTTCTTAACAACTCTCCTATAAAGGTTTTGTGGTCTCATTTGGCTATTTCCATATTTGGATGCTAAATTGGACTAATGTCCCACAATCCCAATTTGGTATCTTCCATTGTGAAGGATTCTTGGTATGCTTCTGAATTGGAACTTGGAGCTACTAGGGTGGTTAGATTGACTCTTGGTCTTGTCCCACTCCCTAATGTTGGCATGCACAATAACATTTCATGCTCAAATGTTGGGTTTGAGAATGAAGTTGCAATGATTTGACCTAAATGCATAAGCACTTGGTCCAATGCTAGAATCACTTACAGGGATTATTTTTATGATTTTTCTTGGTTTTCTAATGTTTTTGGGTTTTCTATACTTTTTTTAATTTTTCAATGGCTTTTTGGTAAATTTTCTTGATTTCCAATGTTTTTGGTCTTTTAGAAGGTTTTATATTTTTTTAAATGGTTTTTCTCCAAGATTTAGCAAGTTAAAGTCTAAGGTTATGGTGAAAATACATTGCACTGGCTAGTTTTCTGATTTTTTTAATGCCTCTGTAACTTTGTCTCAATAGGATCAACGATCCTAATTTGATGATTTTTCATTACATTAAATCAAGAAATAGATTAGCAATTGTGATTAGGAGTAGAATCCACTCCCAAAACATAAGCATTAAGCTTCATTAAGTGTGGATGAGAGTGGGATAGTTAATTCATTAAGTGTGGATGAGAGTGGGATAGTTAATTCATGCGTTATATATTTTTTCAATTTTTTTTAACAAATGGAAGCTTAGAAGAGTAGACAAAAATCAACCCAAAAAACTTAATTACTTGTATAACCACTATTAACTAGGATTAGGAACCTTAATCACCACCCATCAAGTCTTAAAAATTTCAAAAACTTTAAAAACTAGGCCAAACTAGCTCTTGTGTTAGGAAACGTGAGCCCACGGTCTTGTGAAAAAAAGATGTGAGTCAAACATGTGAGTTAACACACATGAGCATGGAGACGTGAGCTGCGAGCCTACAGATGTGAATCGTGACTTTAGATATGTTAGTTGTAAGTATGGAGAGCTGAGTCAATAGAAATGAGTCATCCAAGTAAGGCCCTTCCACTTGCCATGCCTTGATACCATCATCTGCTCTCAAAAATCTTTTTGAGGATCCAGGTCCACTAGGGTTGACACTAGCTAAGGAAATAGGCAACTTGTTTGGCTAATCTAACTTTGGAGTGTGAGTAAAGGTCTATAATCCATAGCCCCTCTTTCACGCACACACACACACACACAGAGTTTTCTCTCTCTCTCTCTCTCTCTCTCTCTCTCTCTCTCTCTCTCTCTCTCTCTCTCTCTCTCTCTCTCTCTCTCTCTCTCTCTCTCTCTCTCTCTCTCTCTCTCTCTCTCTCTCTCTCTCGGCCACCCACCCCTCGTACCATCCATAGCACCGACCATTAGCACGGTAAATAATTCCCAATCCTTGACCACCACCATCAGTTGTTTTAAAGCTAAATTTTATATTGGAACTAAACCTCCGTCTTGCAAGTTTTATGTGTCCCCCATAGGTATAATGAAAGAGAGTATCATCCCTTATAGGAGGGGATGGATTACAACCACCACTAATATTATGTCAGTTGAAAAAAAGAACCATAACACTCGAGCATCCCCATGGAATGGTTATTGTACCCTTGGTGGATGAGGGATCACTAAATCTATCAACATCGCAAGCCCATCCTCCACTTATAAGCCATTACCTTAGGTAACCCCTAACACTCAATGCTCCTCTGGCCTTGCCACTCGACCACCCCCTCAAACCATTATGGGAATCAAAAACCTCGGTGATATAGACAAAGACCACCCCCAACATTATCCTAACAACCCCTCAAAGAGGTCACCAAGAGAGAGTGGTGGGTACCTAAGAGTACCTTGGCTAGCTAAAACAAGTATGATACCCAAGCAAATACCTGGCACTCACCACTTAGCCAAAACAAAAGACCTAGCACTAGCCACCATTTGACTAGAAGCTTTCCCATGAGCGAAGATATGTCAAAAGCGGGAGGCCATAACAAATAGAGTTTTACTGACAACCTAAGCCCCATTGGATCCCCATCATCAAGATGTTAGAAGCTCAAGGCTTCTACGGTGGAAAACCTTCCATTTCGGTCCTAAAAACCTTGCGGTCCACACCTCAATCTCCAAATTTAAAGAGAGTCGGGTGGTAGCCTCAAATACTAGTTTAAACTCAACCTTTGGGTCCCAATCACGCTGTTAAAACTACAAGGGTTCTATGAAGGGAACCCCTACATTTGGGTTCTGAAGTCAAGAAAACCCATGCCACAAGCCTCTATAACCATGCCATCATGCTATCAAACGCTAGACCAAAGATGGAATGGAGACCAAAAGCCATGCCTCTGACGTTGACCCTAAAGCTTACATAGAAATGGAGAGGAGTCCAGAGCAGTGGCTTCTACCTCGACTCATTTGCGAGAACACCACTTTTAGGGGAAGTCAAAGGAGTCAACACCAAGTAGCAGTGGCTTCTACCTCGACTTATTTGCGAACACCACTTTTAGGGAAGTCAAAGGAGTCAACACCAAGTAGCGGTGGCTTCCTCAACTCATTTGGGACACCACTTTTAGAGAAGTCAGAGGAGTCAACACCAAGCAGTAAGAGGCAATACTTACTTCATGCAAGGTGGCCTTAATCAACTACATTCCCGTCAAAGAGCCACATGCATAGTACCAAGCCTCCAAGCGAGCTACGCACATTTTTCGTGGCATCGCAAAGCAACCCCCAAGGCTTAAAAGGATCACCATGACCCCGCAACACCTATGTGCAAACACCTGCATGTGCCATGTTGTAACATTAGCTCGCTAGCTGGAACTAGAAGGACAAAACTCAATCAAGCATGCCAGCAAAGTCGACAACAAATGACATCAAAGCTTTCATCATGGATGGGCAATGATTCTCTGCCTTCACTAAGTGAGCCATATGGTAAAAGCTGAAATCTTCAACCCCCATTGTACCAAACGTATCTATACCAAGAATCGCCCAGTGTGTGGGACCTCATCTTTGAAGGCAACTTCCATGACATCCTTTACCCACCCTTTGATATGGCCAAAATCTACCTAGTGAATCAACAAATGGACAATCTACTTGCCTCTAGTAGAAGGTTGATCACCACTGGCACGCAATACCAGAGGTGGATGGCAATTTATTAATCCAAGGGACTACACATCCACGAGTAATCTAGGAGTATAACTTGAGTGGCTCATGCCCTATCTCCTAAAATGATCACCATATGTGGAGAGAGTACATGGTTGTGCACCAAGAGAAGTCAACATTGCCCTAAGCTTCACGGTTCAAGGTTCTCGCCAGATCAAAAGAAGGTGGTCCTATCCCAAAAGGCATGCCTTCTATAAATTTCTCTATGTTAACGGACCCATACCACTCGTCATCATAGAGGCATGACTCAACATGAAAAATTTCAATGATTTTAATGATCTCATGTGAGAGTATGGCGCGAGTGGCTCATGCCCTATCTTCTAAATGATCACACCAGATGTGGAGAGAGTACATGGCCACATGCCAAGATGAGCTTGCACATCATCCCAAGGTTCAAGCTGATCAAAAGAAGGTGGTCATGTTGCAAATTCTTACAAATGGAATGCAAAAGACCCACTATCTATAACTTTCCTTACATTGACGGACCCAGACCACTCACCACCACAAAGATGTGGCTTTGCATGAAAAAATTCAATGATCTCAACTACACCAAGGTTCCCAACCCAACCACATTGCTGCCACGTGCCAGATACCAAGGACTAATGGAAAGTAAAGAATGTTCTTTGACCTCAATGAAGGACCAAATTTTCACCAGTACAAATGGACCTCTATGGCATGGTCAAATACTTCCATGGCCATAGGGTGGTCACCTTTTAAGGACATGCCACGTACCAAGTTCTCGAAACCCTTTGACATCATGTGAGGGCCTAGCTGATGGCTTTCCATAAGCCCTTTATCACTTCCTTCTACGAGACCAGTGGTATCTTTGGCACCAATGTGGGTTGTTAAGTCTCATTTTGCCATACTTAAGGCCAGTATAAAATCATCGTCAACTCAAACAAGGGTACCACAAAAGTTTCATCACCTTGATTTCCCAAAATTGGGATAAATGAAGAAGGGATAAATAAGAGTCAAGGAAAGCAATGTTTATCTACCATAAGGAACTTTGGCATCTTACCCGCTCAAACATACACTTATCTTCTGTAAGACGATGCTAGAACATATAAAGCAGCTTTACCTTGTGCTTAATGTCAAATAGGAAAAGTCTAAAGAAAAATAAGAGTTGAACTCGAACCGGCACTTATCTCTTGTAAGATGACTCTCAAACATATAAAGTGGCCTTTAAACCTTGTGCTTAGTGTCAAATAGGGAAAGTCTATGGACTTTATGTACATACTTGCTTAAGACTAGTAGAAACCGGGCCATTTTTTATTTTTGGCTGGCCTAGTGTGAAAATTAATCACTTGTATATAAGTCATTTTTTACAATAAGCAATGGACAATCATTTCCTTGTAATAGAATACTTGTGAGCTCTCCTCTTTCCTCTTCTTTCTTGCATGTATGCTATTCGATCTTGCATGTTTGATAGATGCTTGCTAGATAGGATTGGTTGTAGGTTTTCTGCTTGCATTAGATTTCTCCTGTATCCCCCACCTTTGCGAAAGAGAACCAACGAGAAGGTATTACCTCCATCAAGGCAAAGAGATCTCTCCCTTCACCCCAAGGCAAAGAGAGATCTCCCTTCACCCCATTGGCAAAAGAGGATTTCTGTGTGACAACAGAGTGAGAATGTAATGTGGACGAACTAGCGCACCCACATAGGGAAGTTGCATTTGTTTTGCGATTGGAAGGCAAGACTCAATGACATAGGCTTCGGTAAGGCTAAGGTAAGCTCTTAACTTGAACATATTTGGTGCCACTTCCGAGGACTAGCCTCAGACCGAGCTCTATCCATTCATCCATTCTAACTTATTGGGATCCCAATACCCAATGTTAGGAGGCCACACTCCAAAATACATATGGTTTTGGAGTCATTGGATGTGTTTAGTTATTGCTTTTGATTTTTATTTGCATTAAGTCATTCAAGTTTCATCTATTGGAAGAGTGAAACCCTGATTTCGTTGGTGATTTGCATGAAGTTGGAGACCAAGAGGCTCAAAATTCATTGTTTTTAGTCAAGAATAGCATAGAGATTGTGATTATAGGAGTGGAATCTACTCCAAAAACATAAGCATTAAGCTGTATTAGGGGAAATTAGAGTGGAATAGCCAATTGTGCTTATGCATTTCATAATTTTCCATAATTGTTCATGCATTATTTGAATTGGTAGCTTAGGAGCATGCAAATTTATTAAAAATAATTAAAAAACACTTAATTACTTGCATAACAACCATTAACTAAGATTAGGACCATTAATAACACCCCATTAAGTCTAAAAACCATGCCAAATGAGCTTTTGGGCTAGGGGCATGGGCCCGCGTGAGTTTGGACATGTGAGCTGGTCTTAATCCTTGTTAATGTGGTTAGGAAAGTGTTTGTGTTTTTTAATGTTTTTAATTGGCTTTGCATGTCTAAGCTACCAACTCAAACATTACATGAAAAAATATAAAATACATGATAAAACCTAGTGGACTCTAATCCACACCTAATGGAGCTTAATGCTCATGTTTTCAGAGTGGATTCCACTCCTAACCATAATTGCTAAGCTATTCCTTGGCTTAATGCAATGGATCTAAAATCATGCAAATCACCAAGAGACCATGTAGAATGCCCTAATGTACCTAATGGAGCTTAATACTCATGTTTTCAGAGTGGATTCCACTCCTAACCATAATTGCTAAGCTATTCCTTGGCTTAATGCAATGGATCTAAAATCATGCAAATCACCAAGAGACCATGTAGAATGCCCTAATGTAAATAAACTTCAAATCCAAATCCAAATCAACAACTAAATACATCCAATGGCTCCAAAATCATATGTTTTTCGGAGTGTGACCTCCTAATCAACATTGGGTAATCCCATTGTGGAATGGACGGATAAATGGAGCTAAGACCTCCTTGATAACAACACCAAATACATTCAAGTCAAGAGCTTACCTTAGCCTTGTTGAAGCATGTGTCGCTAGGTCTTGCCTTAGGAGGGAAAAGAAGAGCTCACAAGTAAACAGGTAAACTATTACAAGGGAATGATTGTGGAATGCAGGATGAAGGGAGAGCTCTCTATGCCTAATAGAGGCAACAATGGCCCATCGTGATGGTTCTCTCTCACAAAAAGTGGGGGATGAAGGGAAAGCAAATCCAAAAAGACAGCCTACAACCAATCCTATCTAGCAAGCATCCATCAAACATGCAAGATTTAATAGCATACATGAGAAGTAGAGCTCACAAGTACACAAGTAAACTATTGCAAAGGAATGTATTGCTTATTGTAAAAAGTAACTTATATACAAGTGACTAGTTTTCACACTAGGCCGACCAAACAAAAAAATGATATTGCCTCTATTTCTAATCTTAAGCAGCAAATATATACACTAAGTCCTTAGACTTTCCCTATTTGACATTAAGCACACGGTAAGGTTGCTTTATATGTTCCAGCTCCATCTTACAAAAGATAAGTGTCCGTTTAAGTGGGTAAGATAGCAAAGCTTCTTACGATGGTTCGGACGGGTGAAACCATGCTAACCTATGGAGTGGCTAACAAATGTGATGTTGGGGTGGGGTGCATGGCTTGCCCCTGTAGAGTCGAAATTGTTGAGTGGCTTCTAGCCTACTCGTTTTCTCAATGGGATTTGTACTTTGCTAGCTTCTTTGGCAGGTTGTTTGGGTCAATGACAACTTCTTTCAGCTCAATGGCGGGTTGTAGGATCATCTCTTCTCCTCAAAAGATGATGAAGAAATATTTAAGGCGTGAATTGTCACACAATAGTTCTCTTTCCCAATTTGGGAAAATAAAAATTGGACGTGATGCTTTTCTATAGCCGAATTTTTTAAATTTTGGCTTAAAAGAATAAACGTTGATGGGTGCCGTCTTGTGCCTTGTCCAGCTCACCAACAATATCACGCTGAAATAAACTGGCCAGACAAGCAGTGTGTCCGGCCGGACACATGGAGCACGCAAAGTGTCAGCATTTCAAAATTCGGATTGACGGGTTTTAGAGGGAAAAAACCAGATGGTTTTGAACAGTGAGTAAACCGCTTTATTGCGTATTATTTCATCCGCGACAGGAGTCGTCGGGCTCCATTGTCTTCGTGTTGCATCCTTCGGTTGTTCTTTCGCTCTTCGAGCTTGCGAGCTCTGGCTATGGCGTTGTACTTCACTGTGGCTTTGTTGATCCCATCGCCCGAATGGCGGAAAGCAGAAGTCATTCCTTTTCCCACTTCGAAGTAAAGCATTTGCTTTTTTGTGTCATCGCCATCACATCCTTTTCCCACTTCGAAGTAAAGCATTTGCTTTTTTGTGTCATCGCCATCGCACTCAGCGCCCCCTTTTCACTGTTACCTCCCTTCTTCTCGAGCTGAGCTCTGGCTATGGTGCTCTGTTCACTGTCGCTCAGCCGATTGCCACGGCCCTGTGTATAGCCTTTCTTTGCCATCGCCAACGCCCTACGTTGTCATCAATGCGCCAGCCGTAGCCCTAACCCTAGTACTGTAGCCCTGGCGCCTTCAAGCAGACCCGATTCCGGCTTGGTCTTCTCCGGCGCAGTCATGACACAAGCCGCCCTGCCATCTCGCCCTGCGAAGGTTCGTGCAGGCCTGGCAGGGGCGAAGCCTGGAAACCATACCCCGCAGCATGTACTGATGGAGCTAAAGCATCGCATCCTGGTGGCCCTGGGCAAGCTCGCGGACCGTGACACGCAGCAGATTGCAGTGGAGGAGCTCGACAAGCTGGTGGAGACCCTCTCCCCCGATTGTATATCTGTCTGTCTCTCCTGCCTCTACGATTCCGACATGCAGCAGAAGAGCGTGGTGAAGAAGGCGTGCGTGAGGTTGTTTGGCTCGGTTGCATCTTTGCATGCGCATCTACTCGTTCCACACTTGCCCAAGATCATCGCCAGCATTATGCGCAGGCTCAGGGATCCCGACAGCAGTGTGCGAGATGCCTGCGTGGATGCCATAGCTATCCTCTCCGGCCGCATGCTCTCCCCTTCTTCGTCTTCATCCCCCGGCCAGGAAAAAGAAAACGGCACACAGGCTGCTTCCATCCTCACCCTCGCTACCTTCTCCAAGCCCCTTTTTGATGCCCTCAGCGAGCAGAACAAGAGTGTCCAAACAGGTGCTGCGCTCTGCCTGGCCCGCGTCATCGAGAGTGCCAAATCTCCCCCTCTCGGGGCCATGGCTCGTCTTTGCCCTCGCATCTGCAAGTTTATGAGCAACCCTAACTTTCTAGCAAGGCCAGGTTTACTTGCAGTAATCGGAAGCTTATCACAGGTCGTCATCTCTGTCTCTGTCTCTCTCTTTCTCTCAAGAAATGACTTTCTGTTTTGGCTAAGCCAATCTGATCTGTGCCAAACTCTGGATCTCTTCATCATGTCATCCATTAGTTCACTCTGCAATATTTTGTGTATGTTTGTCGGAGGGCCAATGACAACCTGAATCTCAGTCTTATATCAATCATGGATGTTCCTTGCACTAGTGTTTGCGTGCCATGGAAGGGGATTTACCACTCATGAGTGAAAGTGCTTTGGTCATTGGAGCATGGAGCAAGAGACAAGGAAGATCAAGAGATACAGCATGGTTAGTATTGAATTCCCTCTTCACAAAGGCAGCAGAGCCATCTTTAGCTGGGTTGGCATGCCACATGCATCAATCAAATGCATGTGCCATATCAACTGAGGCCATGCACATGATAGATTAGCTGAAGAACAGACCATTGTGAGCTGTAATCTACTGAGGCTGGGATGCACCAAGGTGCACCCCTGTGATGGGTGGGCACTGGGAACAAAAGGAGCAAGTTGGGGACATCAGTGGCAGCCAAGACTTGGGTTGAGAACTGCAGGTTTTGGCAGCCAAAAATCAGTGCTGTCCAGCAGGCACGCAAGGCTGGTGCTTGAAAGGTCACCTGTCATTCAGAGGGCTTGCTTCTCTGTTTTATCTACTCAACCGTGCAAGAAAGAAAAGCCCAAATACTCTGAAAGATTCACATTTCCATGACAACTTTCTGAAATTTACGAGGTGGCTCCCTAAATGAATCACTCTTGGCATCTCTCTAATGTTCCCCTTGCTGGGCCCTTTCACATGTGGGCTGGCCAATACTTCAATTTTCCAGTGCAGCCCTTAACCGTCACAAAGGGCCTCAAGCCCTCTATAGACTCTCTAATATCATTAGACCCTTGGGGAGATCCCATCATTAGAGAGCATGTAACACTAGTCCTTCAGGGGACATGTTGGGTTTTTCCCACATTTTGAGAGCCCCTAAAGCAGTACTTGAGGATTCACTTGCTCTGCATGCGTGCGTGCGTGTGTGTTGGGGGCGTGGGGGATTTCTAGAAAAGATATCTCTTTCCCCTCCATTACCATTCAGCCCCTCTCAACCTTGGCTCTTTTCAAAAGCAGGCAGCCAGCCCCCAGCAGAGCACAGGAGGTAACTGTCATTTCACTTCGCTTTTATCTTTTAGCAACACTGGTGCTAGCTATGGGCAGGATAAGAGTTGACCCTACAACAACAAATGTATTATTTGGCCTCTTTACATAAGGATCAGGAAGAGGAGTTGGTGGTTCCTCAGGAAGGGACTTCATACCTTACGGGACCAACAATAACAAAACCGAATGATGCTTCTAGCCCACTCAAACAAAAGGACCCTCCCTCCCTCCGTCCCCATGACATGTCCTCCAGGGGTGCTGCAAGTGTGTTGAAGACTCTCCACTAAACACTTTTGATGGCTTTGAAGATTTTGAATGGTGATTCTTGTGCTGGCTCTCATGGTGACTTTGTCGGCGACTGGCCTAAGATTTGGAGAGATGCTTGGAATGCCCCAGCTGCTTGGTTCTCAGCCTCTGTGTGCCAAGAGTTTTGGGTGATTGTTGTCTCCAGGCTAGGAGGCTTGTTGGCCTCAAATTCTTACAACTTCTTGCAAATTTTCAGCCCTTCTTACTGAGGCAAAGTCCTAATCCACAGTATAACTGCTCTATCATATTGATGAACAAAACTTAAACAGACAAGGCTGTTATCTGGTTGTTGAACTGGTTAGATATTTATTTAGACAGCAAATTAACTGAAGCGGCCAATGTGCACACAACTAACAGTAGCTGATGTCATGACCCTGTGAATTTGTGCAGCATAAGTGTGAGCATGGTGGTTGGTGAACAAGACATATTTTTTTTAATGTTCACACTTGGGACAAGGGGACAAAGGTTTTAAAAATTAATAAAACCCCATGTGTGGATGGGACAAGGGGACAAAGGTTTTAAAAACCTTTTAACCAAAGGAATATCTCCTTTGGAGAATCGTGGCCCTTTTTAGGGGATGCCCACGTTATTTTTGGACTCTCTCTTTTTGGACTCGTGGGTTGGAAGGAAGCGTGGAGCTGAACAGCATGTAGGCTCTCTCTCTCTCTCTCTCTCTCTCTCTCTCTACTGCAGCATACACACGCATGTGCTTTTCTCTTGGAAAGGGTGGGTGGCTGGACTGCAGCTACAGGCAGGAGATTTGGTGCTTGGGAAAGCTGCTGACTGGCTGGGCTGCATGCTGAGGACACAGGACAGAAACGATCTTCTCTCTCTCTCTCTCTCTCTCTCTCTCTCTCTCTCTCTCTCTCTGTGGCGACGGCTGGACTACACGTGGACTGGGCTGTGGAGAACCGGCAGGTCTGAACTGCACGTGGGCGGGCAGTCTGTAGGTGAACAGCTATCCCCTTTGTGAGTAGGCCGGCGGCCAGGATTGCAGACTCTCTTTCTCCCATCTTCTCTCTCTCTTTTCGTGAGTTGTTGGACTGTAAGGGCAACACTCAGGTTGCAGGCGAAGGTGTGGCTGAAGCCTTTCTTCTCTCTCTCTCTCTCGCGATCGGTCTTGGTGAAGATAGAGATTGAGGCAAGGATGATGGATGCTCTGGTCACACGCATGCGAGCCTTAGGAGTACATAGCTTCTCTTTCTTCCAGTCAGAGGGCTGTTCGGTGGTTCTTCTCTCGGTTTCTTGTGAGAGGAGGAATTTGCAGCCTAAGAGGGCAAAAACAGGAGCAACAATTGAATGCTTTAGGAAGGGTTCATGGACTGTTTCATGGCTGTGTTTTTGGTTACGTGCATGGGCAAATTGACCGTGTTTACAGGGCCTCATGGATGTACTATCTTGGTTGATTAGAGGTGAATAACAATGTGGTGTTTTGGGACACAGGGTTGTGTGAAACCTCTATGCTAAGAGGTCAAGAGGATTGGCAATTTGGACATGCATATGTATAAGCCATGAATGGCCATGATGTATTCAGTTAAACTCTTCCATTGAATTTGAATAAAGAAATATTGAAAGGGGCGCCAAGCTTTGGGGTCAATAGGTGTCGCTGTTCTTTTTGTGTAGGAGCACTCTAGCTTCCTTTTATTTGTCTTATTTGTTGGATTACAATGTGTTTGAGTGAATGCTAGTCTACCGCACTTCGGTTTCTACCGGAGGCCGGTTTCAAGGTTCTGTTGTCGGGACCATCACCAACTTTCTTAAGGGGTTGAGCTCGTGGTTGTTTCGAGGAAAGTCGTTGAAAATTTAAGCAAGATGTCAGACTATGATGATGAGGAAGAGCAAGAGACCACTGCTGAGAGGACTGAATTTGAGGATGTACTTGCAGGAGAACAAGCTGCAGAAGATGCACGTTATGAGGATGTAACGCAACCAGAAGATATACCAAGTAAAGAGGAAGATGGTGCCCAATTCAAAGCCCGTTTGGCAGGGTAGTGGATGTGCTCATGCAGCTCACGCAAAGTGAGAACTTTGTTGAATTTATGAGGGTCCCTTCTAAGCCTAAGAAAAAGAAGAAGGTACGTTCTAGGAACCCACCTTAGGGCAATAGTGGTGCTTGCTTTTGGATAGTTTTCCAACATGCAGAACACTTATGGTGCAAACCCATAGAGTTCTTTTTTCGGGTAGCCACCTATTCCGCAACAATTGATGCATCCATGCTATTTTGGCGGTGGTTCTGTGTTGCAATCTATGATTGGGGGTTAACCCTCAAAGGGGCATGGGAATGCGAGAAAATTTTGGAGCTAGTTTTCAGCCTGGCATGCGAGGCAACACGTATGGTGGTATGCAGCTCGGAATGCAAGGGAATATGTATGGGGACATGTAGCTCGGAATGCAAGGAAACATGTATGGAGGCATGCAGCTCCGTATGCATAGTGTGTTAGAAGTCATCTCCTATCTTAAGCAGACACCAAGGCTTCTGTTGTGGGTGTGCTCGTCCTGTATAGGTGTTTTATCATTTTTTCTCACTCTCTGTATTTTTTTTCCATTTTTTCCATGGTATGGATGGATGCCACATGTTGGCAGGAGTCCCTGGTGTTGGCCGACTACACCTCATGTGCTTCTGGTGGCTGGCCGATTGCCTATGATGCAGTCGTGGAGGTGTTGATGTTGGTTGATCTGCTTTCTACAGTCGTGGAGACATTTTCTGTTGGCCGATTGCTTTATGCAGTCGTGGAGAGCAATCAAGCGTTGGCCGACTGCATCCATGGGGCATATAAATAGGCCCCATGTTCCTTACCATTTTCTCATTCAGTTTTGTACGGGATCTTGTGTATAGAGAAGAGTTTACACGCCTATCTCTCAGTGTTTCTTGTGTTGTCTATTTTTTGCACTCTACTTGCTCTTGTGGACCCAAGTTTGGTTATCATTTCCGCTGTGTATTTTGACATGGTATCAGAGCCCTAGGCTCTTGATAGATCTTGGGAGTTTTCTGAGCAAGAGGGGAATAGTTAAGTTGCTGATTGGTGGAGTGTTTTGGACTGTTCGAGAAGAGAAATTGCAAGAGTAAGGCGGGCTAAGGTGCTGAACAGCCACTTGCAGGTTTAGAGTTTTTTTTTCCCACCCACCCATCCTTTTTCAGTTTAATCCCCGCGATGGCAGATTTGTTAGAGATGGCTGAGAAGCACGTGAAGATCCTGACTCTCCCCACGTTTCTTGTGGACCGTCAGTTGGACGAGAACAATTACGGCATCTGGAAGGTCATGGAGTCTGTGCTGGAGTCATATGACCTTGTTGATTTCATCGTCATCGGGGTTTCACGGCCGAAAGCAGAGGAAGGGGAGTTACTGTCGATGAAGAAGGACCGAGAGGCACAGGCACACATGTGGGATCGTGTCAACGCCAGGGTCCGGTCATTTATTTTCCTCAACTGCACACTACAAGTAATCAATCACATAAAGCACATGACGCTGGCCAGAGGCATATGGTAGCACTTGGCTTCTCTTTATAACAGGGTATCACCCATGAAAAGGATCTCCTTGGAAGTGCAGATGTGGGTTATGAACCTTGCAAAGTTCTCGACAATGCGGGAACACATTAACAAGCTGTAGGTCCTTCAGCAGGAAGTTCTCCAGGCTGGGAAGGAGATATCATCTGAAGACATGGCCATCACTTTGCTGTCCCACTTGCCTGCTCAGTATTTTGCTTTCTACTCCTCGTTGATTACGAGTGGCAGGCTCACTACCATTACCAAGGAGGAGCTTGTGCCAATGGTCTTGGACCAGGAGGAACGTTTCACGAACCCTCCTCACAACAACGACGGTTCGGAGGCCTTAATTGGCCAACGATCGAAAGGCTGGAATAACAACAAGGGCAAAGGAAAGGCTTCACCGGAGAAGTCTTTTGAAAAGAAGCCTGACTCAGAACGAGAGAAGCTGAAGGCCGAAAGATCTTGCAATGATTGTGGCGAGAAAGGCCACTATTGGAAGAAGTGTCCTAAGCGGACTGGAAAGAGTGCCGATTCCTCAGCCTCAGCTGCAAAGACTCTTGCATTTGTACACTTAGAGATGATGGACTTCGCGCTTCATCGTCTTCAAGCGAGGAGGCAGTTGGCTTCATCGCGAAGGATACCTGGGAATGGATTCTTGACAGTGGTGCTTCCAGGCATATGACTCCGTCCCGTGACTTCTTTTTGGATCTAAAACGACAGTCAGGTCGCATCTTTATTGGCGACAACTCCACTATTCCGATACATAGTGAGGGCCGGATTGAGATTATTCTCGACGGCAAGGGAGGCAAGCATGCTTCCCGTGTTCTTTATGTCTTTGCTCTAGGTTTTCATCTTCTGTCAGTGCATGAAGTATGCAAGATTGGCTTTTGGGTGGAATTTGAAGAGCATTCAGTTGTTCTACGGGACCGTGAGATTGGCCAGGTTGTTTGGGAAGGCGGTGTGGAGAATGGTATCTACAAGCTCTCTGCACTCTCCTCGTTGATAGGTTCTCAGGTCGGAGATTTGTGGCACTTTCGTTTTGGCCACTTAAATGTGGATGCAATTCGGCGAGCTTTTCGAGACCAGATGGTGGTTGGCTTGCCAGATGTTGGCAGTAGGCAAGGGCGTTGCAGTTCTTGCATACGTGGTAGGCAGCATAGGGAGTCCTTTTCGAAGCAGGCTTCCAGGCGGGCTTCGAAACCATTGGAGTTGATTCACACTGACTTGTGTGGACCTTAGCATACACCATCTTTGGGAGGATCTCTCTACTTTATGCTGCTTGTTGATGACTGTAACAGATTCACGTGGGTCTACTTTCTTTTCCAGAAGGACCAAACTTTTGCACGGTTCAAGGATTGGCACGTGATGGTGGAGAAAGAGTCTGGATTTTAGTTAAAGACTCTCAGGGCTGACAAAGGAGGTGAATTCTCCTCGATTGTATTTCTCAGATTTTGTGCAGATCATGGCATCAAAAGGGAACTGGCCAATACAGGATTGCCTTTGGAGAATGGAGTTGTAGAATGCAAGAACAGGACTGTGGTGGAGATGGCGAGGACCATGCTAGAGCATCGTGATCTTCCTCGTCCACTTTGGGGAGAGGCTGTGGCAACGGCTGTCCATACCCTCAACCGATCTCCGACGACTTCAGTACCTCATATGACTCCATTTGAGGCATACTTTGGCAGGAAACTTGATGTCTCGCACTTACATGTTTTTGGGAGTGATGCATATGTACATATTCCGAAGAAGCAGAGGGGGAAGCTTAACTCCAAGTCCCGCAAGCTTGTATTTGTGGGGTATAATTCTCTTTCCAAGGGATACAGATTGTATGATCCAGACAGGAACGAGATTGTTGTCAGCCGGGATGTGATCTGACGAGCATGTTTCAGTATCCACTGTCGAGGAGCCGCCACTTCTTGGAGATCCAGAGGAGTCTGATGATGATTCCCATTCCAGTTGATCAACCTTAGTCAGTACAGGAGGTTAAGTCCGCAGCTGGAGTAGAGTCCCCCGCGACCACAGGAGGCTCCACGATCTGTTCGAGTATCTAGGTGGTTGTTAGACACCCTTCGGGAGTCAGGTGTCACGGAGTTACCCTCCGAGTGGACCACAGAGGATGGCCCTTGACGATCACACAGAGTCCGAGATAAAAGCAATACAGCGGAGCTTCTTAAGGTAAACTATGCTCTGATGTCTCGTATTATGCAGGACAAGGAGCCCACTTCCGTCAAGGAAGCCCTCTCACAGAATACTTGGAGGAAAGCCATGCAAGTGGAACTTGATGCCATCGAGAAGAACACATGGGAGTTGGTACCGAGGCCGTCGAAATGGTCAGTCATTGGTGTCAAATGGGTCTTTAAGACCAAATATGCGTCTGATGGGTCGGTGGACAAACACAAAGCCAGACTTGTGGCTAAAGGTTATGCTTAGCGGCCAGGCATCGACTACAAGGATACCTTTGCACCGACAGCACGGTTGTCCACGATTCGGACCGTTCTTGCCCTTGCTTCTTAGAGGTGGCCCGTGTATCAAATGGATGTAAAATTTGTGTTCCTTAATGGTGACCTGCAGGAGGAGGTGTATGTTGAGCAGCCTCCAGGCTTATTGTTCCAGGATCAGAAGGGATGGTTTACAGGTTACGTAAGGCCTTGTATGGTCTTTAACGCTTATGGGTAAGGTGAAGGACTATAAGAAAGGGAGAGTTACGATGAAATTTGACACATTCAGTGGAGCCAAAGACAGGCTCAAGGCTCTTGCCTTTTTATAGCAGTTTGATGTTGCTTTTTCTAGTGAAAATTACACGGAGTTCTCGAAAGTGAAAAAAGCTGTGACTTTTCTAAAGGGTAATGCATTGCAGTGGTGGTCCACTCTTCTTTTGCAAGGCATAGCACCATCTACTTGGGTACAGTTTAAACAGGTGCTCTTCCGTGTGGTGCACATCTACATTTAAGGTGGATGCAACGACAGCATGGCATAAGTCGAATGCATCGAAGTGTGAAAATCTGGAAGACTATAACAAGAAGTTTTGGGAAGCTCTACTTCCAGTTACTTCTTATCGTGTAGTGTCATTTTTTGAGCAGGTTGAGAAGTATTGTTGTGGGTTGCCCAAGGAAGTGCGTGACTATTGCATTAAGACCTGAGTAACAAATATGTTGCAGATGATAGAGAATGCCATGACGGCAAATGCATTACTCATTGGGGTTTCAACTGGATTTAAGGGCAGCAAAAGCATTGGCAAGAAAACTGAGAAGTTAGGGCATGCATCTCGGGATGCAACAGTGCTTGCAGAGAAGCGACGTAAGATGTTACCAATGCCCAAGAGAACTCCTGAGGAGAAGCAGGCTTTGTTGGATGCCAAGAAATGCTTTTTTTGTACCGAAGAGGGGCACATGTCTTTCAATTATTCCAAGCGTAAGTTCAACAAGGACTCTGACACTAAAGGGGAGCCCAAGTAGAAAGCAAAGCCTTCTATAAGGTTAGTTCTTGATCTTGTTGGGAAACAACTAGGTGGTGAGGAGATTGAATTGTGTAGAGCATGGGGCAAAA
Organism: Cibotium barometz; assembly: GCF_041138505.1. Classification (NCBI taxonomy): domain Eukaryota; kingdom Viridiplantae; phylum Streptophyta; class Polypodiopsida; order Cyatheales; family Cibotiaceae; genus Cibotium; species Cibotium barometz. Next base: position 27,191,713 of record NC_141048.1, on the reverse strand, counting down.
TTAGAGATCAGAATGCTTTGATTTTCTTTGACACAAGTGTTAGAGTCAACTTTATCTCACCAAACTTGGCTGGTAGATTGGGGATCCGTGCAAAGGAGATGGGGCCTTTGTATGAGGCTAATATGGCTTGTCTTGGGTATGTAGAACCTGTTATTCCTATTATTGGGAAGCTGAGGCTTCATGTGTAGGATTATGTGAACAGCGAGGAATTTTATATCATGCCACTTGATGGGTGTGATGTTTTGTTGGGTATGCCATGGTGCCATAGAGTACATGCGGTGGTGGATACGTACAACAAGAAGATTACTTTGACTTATAGAGAGAAAGAGCACATTTTGGATGTAAAGCTTAAAGGGGAATTTGTTCGTATTGTATCGATTTTGACCATTTCATCAGTAAATAAAAAAGCATCTTTTTGCGTACTTGGTTTTTGTTAAGGATGCAAAAGATGATGAATCTCAATCTAATTTGTCTATGTTAGATAAAGACATGATTGATTTTCTACGTGAGTACCAAGATTGCTTTTTTGAGTCATTGCCAAGAGAACTTCCTTCGGAAAGGCCAGAAGATCATGCTATTGATCTTATTTTGGGAAGTACTCCACTAAATAGACCGCCGTACCATGTTAGTGCAGCCCAACAAAAGGAAATTATGAGCTAGGTACAAGAGTTGTTGAAAAAGGGGTTGATTCAGCCAAGCTCATTACCCTTTTGCTCACCTGTGCTCTTAGTGCAAAAGAAAGATGGTTCTTGGTGCATGTGTATAGATTACAGGGAGCTAAATAAGAATACTATCAAGAATCGATTTTCTATTATGAGGATCGATGACATATTGGACCGCTTACAAGGCTCCATAGTCTTGAATCGATTTTCTATTCTGAGGATCGATGACATATTGGACCGCTTACAAGGCTCCATAGTCTTTAGTCGGATAGACTTGAAAAGCAGGTATCATCAAATACGCATTAGATCTGAGGATGTGCATAAGATAGTATTTCGGACCACCTTTGGACTATATGAGTTCTTGGTCATGTCCTTTGGCTTGACAAATTCTCCCGCCACCTTTAACAAGATGATGGACAAGATTTTCCGACCTCAGAGAGCGTTTGTGGACACATTATTTGATGACATGATTGTGTATTTATGCTCAGAGGAGGAGCATAGGGAGCATTTGGCCACAATGTTTGAAGAACTCCGGAAGCATAGGTTGGTCATAAATGGCAAGAAGAGTGAGTTCTTCTTTGAAGAAATACATTTCTTGGGGCACATTGTGTCTAAAGATGGAGTCTGTATGGATTCTTCGAAAGTAGAAGCAATTCTTAATTGGCCAGATTTGAAGACCGTGTATGATGTACGTAGCTTTTTGGGAGTGTTCTTATTACAAGTGGTATATACGGTATTTTGCTGAGATTGCTTCGTCCCTTCATGCTTTAACAAAGAAGGGAACTCCATTTCGATGGGTTGATTGGGAAATTGCAGCCTTTAAGAAACTTAAAGAAAAGCTTACTTCGGATCCCGTATTGGTACTATTGGATCTCCGAAAGGCTTTTGTTGTCCAGTGATGCACGTGGGAACAACATTGGGACAGTTCTCATGCACGAAGGGCATGTGATAGCGTATGAGAGTCGTTTATTACAGAATGTTGAGAAGCATTTATAGGTCTCTGAGAAAGAGATGTTGGCTGTAATTCATGCTCTTTCTACATGGAAACACTATTTGCTTGGGGTTGATTTCATTGTGTAGACAGAACATCAGACCTTGCGTTATTTTCTCACGCAAACTAAACTTTTTGAGAAGCATATGAGATGGGTCAACTTTTTGTCTATGTTTCACTTTCAGATTGTACATGTGGAAGGCAAAAAGAACGTTGTGGTAGATGCTTTGTTACGCAAGCCACATGTCTCAGCAGTTTCACTTGCTTATCATCAGGAGCTTGATGAGGACATTTGTCATTTTTCAAAGAGGGGGGTATGTCAGGACCTTGTGAATTTGTGCAGCATAAGTGTGAGCATGGTGGTTGGTGAACAAGACATAATTTTTTTAATGTTCACTCTCTTGGGACAAGGGGATAAAGGTTTTAAAAATCTTTTAAGCAAAGGAATATCTCCTTTGGAGAATCGTGGTCCTTTTTAGGGAAAGCTTCCGTTATTTTTGGACTCTCTTTTTGGACTCGTGGGTTGGAAGCATAGTTGTCAGGTATGATATTGTACGGAAAAATACGATATGATACAAAAAAATTTCTTATCGTATGATAAAATACGGCGTCTTAAAAAAATACTTATAAACTTAGGTATTTCCAAGTCTAGATATGGAGTATTTTAGAAGGAGGGAAGCATCATAGTACAAAGGAAGCTCAAACAACCATAGATAAGCAAAAAAAAACACCATTACCTACCAAAAAAGTAATATTTTTTGGAGAAAAAGTATTTTTGAAATAAAAAAATTTATTTTTTTGAAAAAATCCGTACGACTATATATGGCATCGTACCGTACGGTATTCTATACGATAAGCCGTCGTACGCCGTACGGAAACAACCTTGGTTGGAAGGAAGCGTGGAGCTGAACAGCACGTAGGCTCTCTCTCTCTCTCTCTCTCTCTCACAGAGGAAGATCCGGGCCATCAGCTCCCATCATCGCAGGACCTTCTCGTGCCAGCTCAGTTTTACCACCTTGAGCACCATGTCACAGCGGCCCATGAGGGATGTATTAGGGTGATATGAGAGCTCTCTCTGCTCATGTACCTAGATTAGATTTTAAAGTTCTAGATTTTTTGTTATCTTTCTTTATTACTATTTTGTACCCAGGATGATGTACCTCATGGATATGATGTAACCTTTTGGTCTCATAGGTCATTTTGGTTAATACAACTTTCTTTCTTTCTTTCTTTTGTTAGCAGGGCACAGAAGAGAAGGATATGCTGTTGCTTTGTGGACTTCCGCAAAGCCTTTGATACCGTACCACGTGCTAGGCTTATGCATAGATTGCATGACATTGAGGTACCTGAGGATATGCAGTGGGGGATATATGCTTTGTATGAGTTTGTGACAGGTGGACTATTTGATAGGGTGACCAGCACGATAGGGGTGAAGCAGGGATGCCCGCTCTCGCCCACCCTCTTTGGACTGTACATTGATGCGGTCTCTGATTATGTAGACAGATTGGGAGGCCTAGGGGCATGCTTGGCAGGGGTGTTGATACCCATCTTGTTATATGCTGATGATATTGTTTTAATCTCAAACTCTCCGGAGGGATTACAAAGACACCTAGATGCATTACAGGCTTTCTGTGCGGATAGAGATCTGACAGTGAACCTTGGGAAAACCAAGGTTATGGTGTTTAACACCACACAGGCATGGGTGACGAGATCAAAGCCTTAGTTCACTTTTCGAGGAGAGCCGGTAGAGTACGTCAGGTCATGTGTCTACTTGGGAGTTACTTTCATAGGACCGTGTTTCTCCTTGAAGGAGGCAACTGTAGCACCCTTTCAGTACAGTTTGGATTGTCCATTTTTTGGATCTCACCGGCTTAGAGCAAAACAGAGTGGACACAGAGAGGACACGGACTAGCCCCCTTGAGCCCTTAGGCACGAAAATGGCTCATTACAAGAGCCATTTTCTACACCTCTCACCAAATGATTTTATCACTTGCCCGGCGTACATGGATGTACACCTATCACATGGGATACGTTGTGCCATTGGACAAATCCGGACCTCATCACACCAGCTGCGGATTGAGACAGGGCGATATGTGCATCGGATCATGGATGACCACATTTGTCAGCTATGCTACCAGGAGGTAGAGAGAGAGGAACACTACATTTACCGATGTACAGTCTATTATGAGATCCGAGGGAGATATCACTGCCTCTTTCAAGAGGGTTTTGGGCCGTTACGCAGGTTCATGGAGTTTTAGGATCAGAGATGCTTGGGATTGTTTCTACTTGAGCTAAGGAGACACAGAGAGACCCTCTTGGCAGACAGGAGGCCAAGCCATGATGTACCTAGATAGGGGACCTTGACAGATTTCTTCAGCACCAGCACCAACGTCAGCAACCCAGCCTACACACCTCCTGATACCTCCTCCATTGGGCCATCAGGGCACCGACCATGCTCCCAGGGAGTCACCACTGATAGAGCCGTTATCTTATGTCATGCTCGTCGGCCACGCTCACCAGGATCCCGACCACGACATCCTCACCATCGCCAGATGAGAGCCATTATTGCTCGGCATCGGAGGCGCCTACCTCGTCGCTACGACCTCTCCATTCTAGACAGCCCCATGGCGGAGATACTTGATCTAAGGAGAGGGCAACACTTCAACTGATCAGCATACATGGATCTACTTGATATACATTTTTTAGTATTTTCCAGTATTTTCTACTCAGTATCATCTCGGAGTCTTACAGTTTTATTCTTATAACTGTAGGACAATCAGTTTATTGTACTTTTTAGTCTCATTTAGTTGTTCTCTTTGATGAGACACCAACTTTAGATGTACTCTGAGTTTTGGTCTCATAGGCCATTATGGCCTCTTATTTCATTTTTCTGTCTCTCTCGGAGAGTAGAGAGGAGGAGGAGGACATAAGGCCATTGGGAGAGTCACCATACGGAGCCCTTTTCAGATGAGATCATACACTACTCCAACCTGGGGGAAGTCCTCCTTATGGGGGACTTCAATGCACGGACACAGAGCCGACAGTGCGACATCTATGATTTCGAGGTGATGCACACACTAGAGGTGGAGGACACGGGAGCTTGCAGGGTGTCAGAGGACATGGGGCCGGATAACACCAGATATGGTCATCACCTACTTGAGTTGGGAGCTCGACAACATCTTGTTATTTCTAATGGGATGAGACAGTGGCACGATTCAGGAGCACTGACATGCTTTCCACGGTCAGGGGGAGGTAGCACAGTGGACTACATCATCGGGTCCATGGAGACCACACAGGCAGTGACATCTTCCCCCCCCCCCCCCCCGCGTCCTATCGGTGCAGACCACACGTACCTCTTGCTGTCGTCGCTGGCGAGCTCCACACTAGCACCCACAGCCCACATAGGCATCGCATACCACTTTCTACTTCACCCATGACCTGGTAGACATATATGAGCATCATGTATATGACGGGCTACTCCAGATGGATCCCCTCTCACCCCTAGACACACTCACCACTCAGATGTGATCTCTACTACATACGGCCGCCACCCGCAGCTTCCCCCATCATACACACATTGCACACACAGATAGATCTGGGAGCATGCCCTAGAATCGGTGGCATGATGATTGATGAGTGCAGAGAGCTATACAAACACCTTTGTGCCCAGAGAGCACTGGGGACCATTACATAGAGAGGCGAGCCGACAGATACGGACCCTCACACGTCGTAAGAGGCGTGCATATGAGGAGGCATAGTACTGGGATATGTACCACCTTCTCATGAGCAGAGATACACCACTGCATGGTGCAAGTGTTAGAAGTCATCTCCTATCTTTATCAGACACCAGGGCCTCTATTGTGGGTGTGCCCGCCCTGTATAGGTGTTTTATCATTTTTCCTCACTCCCCGTATTTTTTCCCCATTTTTCCCTAATTTTCCAGGGTGTGGGAGGTAGTGTAGGACCTGTCGGCTGTACCAGATGCTGGCCGACTGGTCACAGGCAGTCCCAGTTGCTCCTTGCTGCTGGCCGACTGCACACGAGTGATGGCCGACTGCTGTATTTTCAGGTCGTGGGCATTTCAGGTCCAATCGGCTGTCCATCTACTGGCCGACTGCACTCATAAGGCCATATAAATAGGCCCCATTGCCCCCACATTGTATTCATTCAGTTTTCCTCGGGATCTTGTGTATAGAGAAGAGTTATACGCCTATCTCTCTCCTACTCTTGTGCTGTCTATTTTCTGCACTCTACTTGCTCTTGTGGTCTCAAGTTTGGTTATCATTTTCACTGCGTATTTTGACATGGTATCAAAGCCCTAGGCTCTTGATAGATCTTGGGAGTTTTCTGAGCAAGAGGGGGATAGTTACGTTGCTGATTGGTGGACTGTTTGGGAAGAGAAGTTGTAAGAGGAAGGCGGGCTAAAGTGCTGGACAGACACTTGTAGGTTTAGAGTCTTTTTTTCCCACCCCACCCACCCTTTTCAGTTACATCTCGCGATGATGTTGAGGACACACATGACAGAAACGATCTCTCTCTTTGGCGACGGCTGGACTACACGTGGACTGGGCTGTGGAGAACCGGCAGGTCTGAACTGCACCTGGGCGGGCAGTCTGTAGGTGAACAGCTCTCCCCTTTGTGAGTAGGCCGGCGGCCAGGACTGCAGGACAGCAGGTCTCTCTTTCTCCTATCTTCTCTTTCTTTTCGTGAGTTGTTGGACTGCAAGGGCAACACTCAAAGCTACACTCAGGTTGCAGGTGGAGGTGTGGGCTGAAGCCTTTCTTCTCTCTCTCTCTCTCTCTCTCTCTCTCTCTCTCTCTCTCTCTCTCGATCGGTCTTGGTGAAGATAGAGATTGAGGCAAGGATGATGGATGCTCTGGTCACACACATGCGAGCCTAAGGAGTACATAGCTTCTCTTTCTTCCAGTCAGAGGGCTGTTCGGGGGTTCTTCTCTTGGTTCCTTGTGAGAGGAGGAATTTGCAGCCTAAGAGGGCAGAAATAGGAGCAACAATTGAATGTTTCAGGAAGGGTTCATGGACTGTTTCATGGCTGTGTTTTTGGTTACGTGCATGGGCAAATTGACCATGTTTCATGGATTCACATGTGTGGGCCTGGCCAAAGAACTGTCTACAGCCCATGGCCCTCAGCCCGCCATCTTACCCCTTCCACATGTTGCTAGTTCCCATTGTGGAGATGGGTTCACACACATGCATGCTTTTGGATACTAACTCCTAGACCTAGATTGGTGCTTGTACACCTAAATGCAAGTCTGGTAAGTGCCCTAAACACCTCTACATCATTCCAGAGGATTACAAATACGTGCGGGGCATGGGCAGAAATCATATTAGGATATGCATGCGTGACCATGACCATGTATGGGACTTGTACACTTGGCCATGATGCTCTATGGTGGATCCTGCTCGTCCTTGAACAAGGGCCCACAAGGGACCAGGTAACCACCATAGGCCTTGTACCTATATTGTAGAGATATGTCCACGTGACATCCAAGTGTGGGATGCACGTGATAGAAACCTCTTTGCTTAGATGAGAGGGAAAGCTCGAATAGAATGAAGGATGAGGAGGTTGGAGTCCCTACTACTACATGTTGCTTGGCCCTTTGTATACCCTTAGAGACAATGATATAAGTCACTTAATGTGTTTGCACTGTGATTGACTATGGTTGTTTTGAACACGATAAGGCTTCCCAAAACTCGTCTAAAATTGTTCCAAACATGTTCAAACCTGATCCAACCTAATTCTCGCTAACTAGTTGTTGATTTAGTGGAGACACTAGTGTTCAATTGTCCTAGTGTCTGCCTTAGCGCATGTTGCCATATGGCTATCCCAGGCAGCTTTTACTAAGGTGTCAGTTTGTGTTCCTCCCTAGGATGTGGTGGCTTGTTTGTAGGATGGCTGAAGGGTTAGGTTCTTAACAAAGCTAGGAAAAGGGCTGAGTTTTGGATTTAGGTGAAGTAAGGGTGCTAGAGAATGATTCTTGGTGTCTTGGAGGGAACTTCATCATGATCGAATTCCCTGAGAGCTAACAGGGCAAAAGAGTGTTGCGTTATTGCAGAAACTATTCAAACCTCAAAGACGGAGTACCAATATTATGCACACACTTCCTTTTGGATCTACACAATTGCAGAAACTATTCAAACCTCAAAGACGGAGTACCAATATTATGCACACACTTCCTTTTGGATCTACACAATTCTTTCAGTTGATCCTCACATAGGGGTGATGGCATTGCTTGCAAGTCTTGTTAGGACCTTGGAGTATACCTTCCCTCAAGTTTAGAAGATGGCATGCGACTTCAATGAGCAACCAATTCAAACTTTTAGGAGAGATATTGTGCACTAGCAAATATGATAGAACACTTGGGAGGTGCTCTAATAGGGTTTGTTCACAAGATGTCAATAGACTACTCATTTAACATCCGGATGATGCAAATAGGATATGCAAGAATAGTATGGGGTGTGTGTGTGTGCTTTGTGGGAAGACAATGCCTTAGGGATTGAAGTATGGGCTAATCCCTCCTTGTTTGGGTATTATTTTATTCCAAACACTAGATACAATGTTTTGTGGAGGCCTTGTCCTCAAATATGGTGCACATGATCAATCAATGCCAATTGCCAAGGATTTGGCTTTTGATGATAAGGATGCCTTTTTTCTCATGCTTTCCAAGCAAGTTTGGTTTGTTTCAACTAGCCCCTAGGGTAGCTTCTAAGGGCTGCCCACCTTGTAAGCAAGGCCCCTAAGGTCTTATGGGGTGGCCCCCTTAGGGTTGTGCCTTTGTCGACATACCCACATACAACATGTATGCATGCACAAAGGTTCTTGATACCTAAAGTTGGTGTGCTAGGCAAAGCTCGATACACCTCTACATCATTCCAGAGGGTGACACTTGAGTGCAGGACATGTAGCATACGCCAAGCTAGGACCGTGTGAAACAACGAGGGCTTCTTTACACCTGAGTTTAGTGAGTCTTTAGCAATCCTTTAAACAACATACATGAATTGAAAGATGTAGTTGAGATGACACCAGATGGGGTCCCAATTACCCATAGAAGCCCCCCCTCCCCCTTTCCCCCCTTGCAAGTAGGAGTATTTGCTTTATTTCTTTTGGAGAATTAAAAACAAGTGGAACTGTGTCCACAAGACTGAGCGGACAAATTGATTGATTGACCGCCAAACGTAAGGACAAAGTGACCAAACGTTGGGTAGAATTAATTGTGCATAAGTTGTAGGCAAACTGTGAAGCTGTCTTCGAAGAGAACACGGTCTGAGATTGAGGGATGGTGTGCTGAGAACTTTGGAAAGAGACTGAGCTTCGGATGCCTTGGGCTTGAAAGCACAAAGGATGTTGAAATTATGCACAAAGGCAGGTGGCCTAAGCACACATGCTTGATTGAAGATGTAAACTTGAGTTTTTATCTGATGATTTTTGGACTGTGGAAGGGTCACCCTTATATATGTCCGTAGGAGGCTAGTCGGCAGATCCTAATGTTATCGGCTTGTTTAAATTTGCCACCACGATTGGGTTTTATTAGCATTAAATGTTGATAAAAGTCGTGGGGCTTCTGGTTGGTGGTTGACTCCCATCAAACTTGGCTGATTGTTGCCGAGTCTACATATAAAGTTGTCGATTGTTGCCTAGGCCTCCTAAAAGGCTATTGACTGGGACTTTATGTTGGTTGAGGGTATTTGTCACCCATCGCAAGGTTGTCCTCTCCTTGGGTCGGCCTTAGGACTCGTCCCTACTACATGGATGCAATTAACATGCTCTAATGCATTCTAATCCTAAAGTTGACATCTACATGTACCTACATGAGGACTACTTGTTGAATTCTCCAAAGTGGGTTAAGAGGATTGACCTCACATTGACGTGACAGACCTCTATGGTTGGGAGATTGACTTACGTAGCTTGTGCTTGACATGTCCCGGACTGGGGCTCACAAAGGGGTCATGGCATACGGCAAAATATCCTATTAAGTTACTACTTTTGTACATGTTTGTTGCAGTGTTGATGAGCCAGTGTGTCACCGTATACAACAATGCGTGGGTGCACATGACATTCCCTCTTGCTTAGCTTGGCAACAAGTTCATGGCTTCGAGGTAGTGCGCCAATAATTGTGGATACTCGAGCAAGAATTCTTTATCTAGTCAAACGGCTTCATGAGTCTCTCGATCTTTGAATTTGGTATAAATTTGGCGAAGTCGTCGTCCGGAATCGTGCTTCCAACGATGTAGAAGGATCTGCTCGGGCTCTATCACTTCTGCTTCATCAACCATTTTTGGCTATTGCTCTTTTGGGACATCCCGCAACGAAGGTTGGATATAAGGCTTTAAGCAAGAGACGTGGAAGACGTTGTGCATCATCCAACTGTTTGGCAATTTGAGTTGCATGGAGACATCACTTAACTTCTTGGTAATGGGAAAAGGACCAAAACTCTTGAATGATAGCTTCGAACAACGCTTGTCCACTTACTTGAGCCTTTGCTTCATGATCATTAAGTATACCCAATCACCCTCTTTGAAGTTGACATCTCTCCTTGACTTATTTGCTTGTCTAGTATAAGCCTCATGAGCTTTGGTAAGGTGCTCTTTGATTGACTCAATGATGGTAGAAAATGTTTTTGATGTCTTGTTGGCTTCCAAGGAAGGAGATATCATCTAAGTGAGAAGAGATGAAAATCTTCGACCAAAGACTGTCTCATAAGGAGATGAAAAACTGGCCCAGAAGGCATGAGTACTCCACCTGTTAAATGATGGGGCCTCCTCGAAGGCACGGAACGGATATGACATGAGGCACTGTCTTCGGTGAGGCAATACAGATGCGCAAGGATGGAATCCCGGCCGCGTATGCGAGGGACGAAGTGGCAGTGGGGGAGGATTCCATCACTCTCCCATGGCTCCACTGATCATTGGGAGAAGAGGAAGGTATTTCTTTTTGAGGCCTGGGAAGCAGATTGTCACGGGGAAGTTTGAAACGCCAGCCAATGGGTCGGATGCGGGGTCGAAGCCGTGCTGCCACCGCACAAAGAAGGCTTGGGCCGTACGCAATGCAACGAGGCTCGGTTGTTGCAGATTTGACATCGTTGGCGAGTCGAGCTCAACTTGGTAGTAGCCACGCCCCAAAGGATGAATGTTTGTGATCTTTGCAGGCTCACCAAGGAGGCTAGCCTAAAGAAGATTTTTGAGTTGTCCATGCGCAGGGCGGCTACTAGAGTGGAGGCCTCTAAGGATGCAACAGTCGTAGCGAGGAGCTAAAGGTCTGCTTCAGATAAAGATAAGCAAGTGACGGTGGCCTCGGTCGGGGATGACGGAGTGGTTGCCATGGAGTCCTCCTGAGGGTGAAGACCAAAAGAGGTCGAGACTTGCCGAGTGAAAATGTCCAAGAACTAAAGACGTTGCCAAATGAAGATGCAAGGGACGATGGAGTTGGAGGAAAACAGGATGATGTTAGCAGTCATCTCTTGTCTGTATATTTACACCAGGGCCTCTGTTGTGGGTGTGCTCGCCCGATTTAGCTGTTTTCTCATTTTCCCCGCTCTCCATATTTTTCCCTATTTTTCCTCAGGTGTGGGAGGCTGTTTTGTGGCTCCTGGCTGATCCAGACACTGGCCGATTGCTGGTCTGAGTGTTTTGTATGTTGGCCGATTGTCTCTGCCTCTCTCTGACCTTCCTTGAGTGCTGGCCGACAGAGGTTTGCTGGCCGACTGGAGGTGGGAGCAGGTCGTGAGCCTGTAGTTGCTGTCGGCTGCTTTTTGGGCTGGCCGATTGGCTCTTAGGGGCCATATAAAATGTCCCCTAGCCCCCACACATCATTGTATTTAGTTTCTGGGATTTTCTTGTGTATATATAAGCAGAGTTACACGCCTCTCTCTCTCTCTCTCTCTCTCTCCTTCTCTATTGCTGTGTTTTTCTGCAGTGCACTTGCTCTTGAGTTTTCAGATTTTGTCTTCATCTCCACTGCACATATTCTGACAGATGAATGGTGAGGCTACGGAGGAGAGAGGGGGGGGGGGGGGTTGCACACGGCGAGTAGAGGGGGGGGGTGCTTACGGGAGAAGGGGGGCGTAGGCGAAGCACTGGTGAGAGAAAAGAAGGGGGAGGGGGGGCGTAGGCGTAGACGCAAGAGAGGAAGCGGGGCCGTTGATAGGAGAAGGGGGGAGGCTCACGCGGTGAGTAGAGAAAAGGGGGGATTGGGGGGGGCGGGGCGGCTTTGCAAGGGGAGGGCACAGCGGGGCGTAGGCGGGCAGCAAGGGCTGGGCAACGAGAAGGGGGGGGGGTTGGGGAGGGCACAGGGGGGTGTAGGCAGGACAAGGAACGAGGGGGCAGCAGGGGTTGGGCAACGAGGGGGGGGGGGGGGGGGGGGGGGGGGGGGGGGGCGAGGACAATGTGGGGAAGGGGGAGAAGGCACATGCAATGTAGCTCACAGGGGGGGCCTCTTAGTTCCAAGCTTGACGTGTGCATCCGCATTCGTCTTGCAATCGATCAAGTGTGTGTGTTTGTTGAGCCGCTCCACCACAATGAAAATACAATCATTTTGGAACCTTTGACTCTTCGGCAAACCCACCACAAAATCCATGGAAATGTCCACCCAAGGCAAGTCGGAAACTAGAAGAGGGTGAAGCTTGCCTACCGCCTTCTGCAAATCAAGCTTTGACTTTTGGCAAACTTGGCAATGGCGCACGAACTGATGCACATCTTGCTTCATGCAAGGCAAAAAGAATAAGCGTGTCAGCTTTGTGGTTCTACAAAATCGGGATCCAAGGCATACATGGCCTTCATCGGCAAAAAGAAGTCATTGGCACAAGTTCAACCGTAGTCACATGACGTGGCTTATACTCGATTTGAAAGGTGAATCGAGAAAGAAAATGCCACCACCGAAGTTGATGAGGGGACAACAAGTCCTGATGAGACTTAGTGAGAAGATATTGCAAGGATCAATGATTTGTCCGAATCCAAAATTCTGCTCCGATCAAGTAGTGCTGCCACTTCCGAAGCTCATGCACTACCGCAAGAAGTTCTTGGTCATTAGTGCTGTATTGGAGCTGAGCACCACAAAACTTATTGCTCTCATACACAACATGATGTCCTTGCTGCTGCAAACTGCTCCCAAACCACCTCCACTCGCGTCACAAAAGAGGGTGAAGGGCTCGTCCAGGTTGGGAAGCCGCAAAACCGTCCCGGAAGACATGATATCCTTGAGCCGTTGAAAGGCTTCTTGCCCCAAGGGTGTCCAAACAAAAGCACGATCCTCCTTGGTAGCATCAGTTTCGTGGGCATAGTGCTCCACGAGTCTCTTGTAGAAGACAATCAAGCTGAGAAACTCTCTTAGCTCATGAATGTTGGCTGGCACGGGCCACATGATGATGGCCGCAATCTTGGTGGGATCCATGGAGATGCCATCCGTTGAGATAACGTGTCCCAAAAAGGAGACCATGGTCAAGAAGAACTCGGTCTTTTTCTGATTTAGTCTCAGGTTGTGCTCATTAATTAGCAGGAGAGCTTGCACCAAATGTCAACGATTCTCCTCACGCATCTTACAGCAGATGAGAATATCATCCAAAAAGACAATGATGAAAATCCCCAAGTAGGGCTGAATGTGAGACATCATCCTACTGAATGTAGCCGAGGCATTGGTAAACCCAAAAGGCATCGCCAAAAATTCGAAGAGGCCAAAAGAAGTTTTGAATGTGCTGTCTTTTGAATATCGTCCGGATGAACCTTGACTTTAAGTCTAGCTTGCTGAATACTCGCGTCCTTCTTTTTGACCAAAAGAACTTGGGCACAAAAAGGGGACAAGCTTGGCAGAACCAAGCCTTTGGCCAACATATCCTCTGACTAGGTTTTGAGCTCCATGAGTTCATTGTGGCTCATTTGGTACGGGGCATGATTGGAGGCTCCGCACTTGGAATAAGCCCGATCTTGTGGTCCTTGGGGTGAGGAGGCAACTCATCCACGAAGAGATGTCCATACTGCTCCAGCACACGCCATCGATTTTCTGGTAGAGAATGGACATAAACCACACATGTATGGTCACCCTTGCAAAGTATTCACTTCAGTTGAAGCCCCGAGATGACCGCCACAGGGCCCGAAATGTGAGGAAATGGCTTCCCCAACAACCTCGAGCTGTCGGTCTGATCCATCGCTAAAGGTGAGGCGATGCTCTGATTGATAGACCACACTCTTGTGATCATACAACCATGGGTGTCCCAAATGATATCTACCTAGTCCAACGGAGCCACTTTGAACGTTTGTTGTTTTTCAAACATGCCAAAAGTCAAATGGGCTTCGGGCAAGGTCTCGGTGACTTGGAACTGGTTAGATTGTTTCGTCTTGCCACGCATTGTGGTGGCGAGGACAATCCCATTGGTGTCTACAATTGTGGAGAGCTTCAAACGCTCCACCAAAAGATCCCGCACAATGTCCTTGGAAGCACCTCCATCAAAGAGAATGGACACTGGATGCCCATGGAGGGTACCACGGCACATAATTGTATCTTGCCGTCCAAGAACTATGGAAAGTTGACCAGAATGGGTCAGATGTAAGGAAGCTGTAGAGCTTGAGGTAGAGGGAGCTGCAGAAGCTTAATCCAGGGCCAGAGGGGCAACTGTAGCCGTTGACCTGGTCTTTTGCTTTTCCTTTCCTTTACCATCTTTGTTTTTGCGTCTTTTTTGGCCAATTCTTGCCAATATGCTCCCTACTATCACAGTAGAAGCACTGTCTAGCTGCCAGCTTAGCCCGACGCTCCTCAGGGGTGAGCTTTAGGGACTCTCTGGCTTGCCCTTGTCGTTGGAAGGCTTGGGTCCCTTGCCTTTGTCCTTGCCTTGCTGCTGCTGCTGTTAAGAGTTCCCGGGCTTGGGAGCCTCTTGGGCCACCAAAATGTTGGCCAAACTAATGGCCTTTTCTAGAGTCCGAGGCTCATGTGCCTTGATGTCAGATTGCTAAGGAAAATGAAGACCATCCACGAACTGTCGGATGGTCCACGGGAGCATGAGCATAAGTTTCCACAAGCGGGAGAGGTAATCTGGAATCTTCTCTCCAGAAAGCTGCTGAGCGTGCTCCCATTGCCACTCTAGGTTGCGCTGGAAGTGAACCGTAAGGAATTGGCAAAGGATTGTAATATGCAATCTTCCCAGTTACACACATATTGTGATGGCGAACATAGTCTTCCCACCGGAGAAGAGCACCACTAGAAAAAGCCGTACAAACCAAGTGAAGTTGGAACATATCCGAAACCGCCTGCTGCTGTGAGCACGACACACACCTCCTGTGTCCAGTGGTTATCTTACCAGAAAACTTCGGGGTTCGATCAACTTGAGCAGTTGAGTGTGCTCATCCCGAGTCATAAGACTCATAACATCTTTACCTCCGCCTGAAGCCGAAGGGTGCTGCCATTGGTGAGGGGCTCCGCGAAGGGAAAGAACTACGGAAAGAGGAAGTCGACGAGCTATTGCTACTGGAAGGATTGTCGGGAGGGTTGGGATCCGGGCTAAACAGCCACTTCCCAGGAGAGTGCGAACGGCATTGCCCTGCTGAAAAAGGAGTCGGGTCCCGATGCTGGCGCTGATCGGGCATGCGAGAGCCAGCTCTAGATGAGGGCGGGATATGATTGCGGATGGGGTACCGGAGTCCGATCTGCAGCTGGAAGTTTGGGAACCCTGGGGACCGTTGTCCGGACTGCAATTGCGCCATATGGGCTGTAAGGTCTATCATAGCCGTCTGCATGGCACGCATGCTTGCCAAAAGCTCCGCCATTTCATGTGGAGAAGCCATGGTACCAATCGAAGTCGAAGAAGACGCCGAAGGTTCCTTTGCCAGGACTGTGCTGACTGCATCAAGGAGATCCGAAAATCCAAGGCACTGATCGTCCTCGACAAGCTTGATTGCTACCAGGTCCAAATGCTTGGCTTGCTGGGTCAAAGTGGGCACCAGTGCGCGAAGTGATGAAGATGGGAGTGTGCCCAATGCGTGATGAAGTAAGGGTTTTTGGTATGGCTCTTGGTTGATGAATCAACCACTAGAATGAACCAACGAAGCACCACCCGAAAATGCAGCTGCAAAGAAGAGAAGTTCCGAACTGAATTCTGCTTGCAGCCTGCCCAAACCTATGGGCGCCCTGAAAAAAAAATCTGGCTGGTTCTCTAAGTTTTGATACCAAGTGTAAAGCGTTATGCCCTCAAATACCTATAAAAGAGAGAAATTCACAGTGGAGAACAGAGATACAAGCACAAGCTTTATAACAACACACCTTACAGGAGGTGACCCTGAGAACCCGGGCTCACCACCAAAGGATGAACAAGTTACAAGTGTACAGGAGAGTCGCCCTTGTTACACGCAGACACGTGTAGAGGTAAACGCACTCTCGCTTGCACTCTGAAAATGCAGAAGAGAGTGATTCGCAATTATTAGAACCCTCCCCCGAGAGTCCCTATTTATGGGTCCCTGGGCAGGTCATCGTCGGGGTCTGCTGGTCGGATGGGGCTGCCGGAATGATGGTTCACCTGGTGGACCACCTGCAGGTGTCACACCACTGGTTGGTGGGCAACCACCATGTAGAAACAGCCAGAAGAAGTAGGATACCTGGCTCCTCTTGCACATGTGTCCTCTTGGACGAGTGCTAGAGTCTCCAGAATCTCCTCTGAATGGTGGGTGTAATGTCATATGCCTCCGAGTGAGGCCTAAGAGTGGGAACTCTTTGGGTCTGTCCAAGCATGAGCAACTTGGTGTTACGCACAGTGCTGAAGTAAAGTACGCTCCTCATGGGGTTAGCCACATCAGTCCATTCCCACTCACCACAGTCCCAATGTAGGTATTCGATAGGGCATCCACCATTTAGCCATAGGCACCACGAAGCATGAGGAACCATCACTGCGGACGGGTCAGTATACCAAAGCGACCCACTACTCTTACCGGCGGATCGCACAGCCAGGTGGTTGCTTGTACATCCCAGCTCTCCATCCGCCATCTGGACTGAACTCTTCCTCCTTGTGCATCTAAATCAGCAGTACTTAGCATTTATTAAACAAGTAATCTGCATGCTTCCGTATTAGCATATAACATTGGTGGAGGCTGTGTGTTAGCACATCTTTAGGTATTGTGACTCCTTGCCAGTCTGTAAGGAATTAATGGACGCATAGCAATTTGTTTGGAGGCTAGGGAATAAAATGTACTGCATTCAGAGCGGTGATGGAGACCTCAGGAGCAAGGGTTAAAAAGACAAAATATTGGGTCTTTGGCCAAATAAACCCTTCTTGCTTGGAGCATATTTCATAGACTGCCAAGCACAGTGAAGGAGAGGCTGCAGCCTGGTGCATCAGCCCTCAGGCTACCAACTGGGAATCACTCTCATATGCTGTGAGGGCTGAAGACAGCTCTTGTTCTTTCGACTCCCAACAATAACAGAAACAGTGATGTATTACCAGGCTGCAAGGTAGCAGGCATCACATCCTCACCATGACAGTTTCAATTCCTAAAGAGTAGTCAAACTGTTGCCTATCTTCTTGCGGCCACTGCGCCCCTCTACGCACTCAAGTCTTGCACAGCTAGTGCAAGACTAGCTGTGCCCCTCTACGCATTCAATTCTTGCACAGCTAATGCTTGCCCAGTCCCAATTAGTAGTCTATGTGCTATATGCTCCATCAATTAGTATCAAGTTCAATAGCAAAACAAAAGTAGCATAATATACACATATATTTGGCTAGCTGAACCATTGCACTTGTCATACGTCTTCTGATCACATTTTTGTGTGTTTGGAGCTGCAGGTTGGAGCTCTTGGCCAGCAACAACTAGCCTTGCTGATGCCATGCATGCACGACGCCTTGGAGAGCAGTGACTGGGCCACTCGAAAGGCTGCAGCAGAAACACTTACCCGTGTAGGCTGCAACCTTGGGCCTGCATTGTCACGTTTTAAGTCGACAACTCTTCGTGTGCTGGAATCATGTCGATTTGATAAGGTTGGTGGCTTTTGAGCCTTTGTATGGATTCTTTTGGGTATGCTTGTTTTAACTTTCCAGAGTAATTTTCTGTTTTTATAGAATGATTTGTAGTGTTCTTGCAGGTGAAACCAGTAAGAGACAGCGTACATGATGCGACTCAACTATGGAAGACCTTGCCAGGGACTGAGTCTGAATCCCCTGGATCGGCAAAAAAGTCAGGTAGAATCAAATTTTGAGGATAAGTTGTGGCTGTGAAGGGAGCCGGGTGATCTCCTTGGTGTGCTGTCATGACGAGTGCATGGGGTAGTCTGTCCAACAAGAATGAAAAAATGCATGCACGTTTTTTTTTTGGTCATTGTTTGATTGGACGCTGGATGTTGTGACTAAACCTATGTAACTGCTGTTGCTGTGTTCTGAGATATGGTTGTCACAGATGGCCCTGAATTGGCTGTTGCAATGCAGAAACTTGAGCTGCATAGTCCTAGCCCGATTTTTAAGGAGACAAGTCCTACAGCAGAGAGTCCTAGAAATGAGGAAAAATCTGAAATTTCTAGTCCTAATCGGTTGCTCAAAGCATCTGTAAAGCCTCTGGATGCTGTCAAGAAGAGGGCCCCTGCTCTTACTGATAAGAAACTGAATCCAGAATTCTTTCAGAAGCTGGCTGCAAGAAATGAAGACGGCTGGCAGATTGAAGTTGCGGTGCCTCGCAGTTGCCCACCATCTCTGGCCCAAGAACCAGAGATCAATCTCAAAGAAGGGAATGTTGAGGTGGATGACCTTCCTTTGGGGCAGCTTGCTCAGGATAATGAAAGACCCAGTCAGGATCCTCATATGGTGTCTAATGGGAGGGGAAGAGAACACACTGGCTCACAAAGTCTATCTTTGGCCATTGATGAGAGCCCATTATCAAGGAGCCGTGGGTTAGGAAAAACGTCTGTGAGGCAAAAGGAGGTCATGATGGGCTTGGACAAGAATATCCTTAAAGGTGGTATGTATAATCAGGCTTGCGACGCAAATGGTCATGTAACAGGCCTAACAAGCTATAGTGGGCTTGAAGCACATCAGGCAATGAATGAAAGATCAAACTGGCATTTTATCCACAAACAGCTTGCTCAACTTGAGCAACAACAGTCAAATCTTATGCAAATGTTTCAGGTATATTTACAAACTTGGTGTTTCAGGTATATTCACAAAGCTATGTGGACTAACCTTATTCATGTGCTGCACGCCTGGTGGGATCACACCCAGGGTGGCTTGGTGGCTGTCAATGGAAAAAGGGCCCTGTCTTAAGGGTCTACATCAACCGTCTTAGTGGCCCTTTTGCCTGAACTGTCGTCTACCCAAAGTAGGGATGCTAGTTGTGATCAGCTCTCTAGCCTAATATATTTTCAGTTTACTAGTTGAAGGATCTTTTATGCTGGGAAAGAACATTTTGAAGCAACAAATATCCTTGTCTTGATGAATTTTTTACTTACTGTTTAGAGGATGCACATAACTCTAATATATTTTCAGTTTACTAATTTAAGGATCTTTTATGCTGGGAAGAACATTTTGAAGCAATCTTCTTGGAAATTTTACTTCTGTTTAGAGGATGCACATATCTGACAACTTCTCATTACATGTTACTTGTTTCGTGTTATGAATTTTGCTATGCTGTAGCAAAAGCAATGTCATGAATGTGCGGCCTCTAATCTGCCATTCATGGGTGATTCTTTTTCAGGACTTCATGGCGAGCTCCAAGAAAAATATGTTTGTGCTTCAAGCAAGGGTACGGGACTTGGAGAATGTGGAGGATATGGTGTGTGATGTGGGGTTTTCTGGCAGGAAGAGATTAAATGTTGGTGTTGTGGGACATGAAAACAGTGGCTACAGGCCGCCTGGTAGATATTTTCCAGGGTCTGAATATGTGAACCCCAGGTTTGGTATAAGTGTGGACAATCGTCGTCTGTTTGCAAACAGAATCTCTGCATCTGAAAATATGAATAAAGGCATGCAACATAGGTCTTTTGAACCCGCTTTTGAAGATTGGGATGAGTTTGCATACAGAAGTTCGAGAGGTGGGCTGGCAGGAGCTCATGTGTTGGATGGCCAAGCTGCAGGGTTCCGACGCAACAATGTGGGAGGGCCTAGTGATCGACCGAGCAGTGATAGGGAAGATTTGGAAAATGATCAGATTGGAATGAGAAGAGTGTGGGATAGGGTGCCTAGGCCCATCAGGCTTGGGGAGGGCCCTTCTGCAAGAAGTGTCTGGCAGGCATCAAAAGATGAAGCTACTCTTGCAGCAATACGTGTGGCTGGTGAAGATTCAGAGCTTTCAGAGTTGGATACTCTTTCTACTGCAGCCTCTAGGCTAGGCCCTTCAGAGTCTGGTTCTGAGAGCTTACCCCACACGAATGGTGGGGGTGGTGGGCAGGGAAAGGGCCAGTATTGGAGCTTATGGGGTTCTGTTATGGAGTTTGTTCACGCAGGAGACATGGAGGCAGCTTATACTGAAGTGCTAAGTGTTGAAGATGAGCTGATGCTTATGAGACTGATGAGCCGAACGGGACCAGTGTTAGATCAGTTTACCATCACGACTGCAACTGAAGTGTTGAATGCTGTCGGACAGCTTCTTCAACAGCAAAGCTATTTTGACTTTTGCCTTGCTTGGATCCAACAGGTCAGTCTCCTCCCTGTCTAGTCAAAATGCTGAAATTTTTAACTGTCTTGTTTGTTAAGATGATCCTATATACCTCCATTTTTGATTTTGCATTTCTTTATGGACTGGAATCTTACTGCAGGTTGCTGATATGGTGGCAAACAATGGAGCAGATTGCCTGGAGCTCTCTCTGGATGCAAAAAAAGAGCTCCTGATAGCTTTACAAGAATCTGCTGGTATGGATTTGCCAGAGGGCTGGCTAGGCAACAATGTTGATGAGCTTCTACAGCAGCTTGCCAATGCTTGGTCCATGGACATTGTGGCTGTTTGAGTAGACTTGTAACACACGCTATGTGGTGCTGGTAGTGGTTCAAGCCAAGTCTACTTATATTAAACTTTTACTGAGGGGTTGAATTACGGGACCTGCAAACTCTCAATAATCATACTCGACTCCGTTAGGGCTTTCTGTCCAAGTCCTACACAATCAAGGGACTAGTTTGCATGGTACTGTTTTTGGATTTGCTCTGCACACTCATGCCAGAATGCTATGCTTCAATTTTGATTGAGTACATGTGATTACACCTCTATACACCTGAAGTTTTGCGTGTTCTCTTTTACACATTTTTTAAATCTTGAGAGTCAAATATTGTATTAATATAGGGGCAATGCTACGTTCGAAATTACAAGCATGGAAGAAATCCAACTGCCAGAAATTAGTAAAAAGGCCAATACAAATATATCTGTTCTAATGGTAGAAAATGCCCAAGTAGATTGAGCGTATATCCATCATGGATAGGTAGCAGATGAGGAAGTAGCAACATGTAGACCATTTGCAGAAGTTCCTATAGAGGCAAGGTAAGGTGGGACACACAGAAGGACCAGTTGAAGGAGCCCCAGCAGGAGGCAGCCAATATAACAGATGATGGAGGTAAAAACCCAAGATTGAGGGAGGCAAGATAACACCAGGCTAGGAGAAAGTCGCCACCTGTGCATATTTGGAGAAAGGTACCAAGGAGAGCCAAATGACCATAGTTGCAAATACAAGCCTGTTGAGGCCAGTAGTAGCAAGTAGAGCTGCAAGGAGGAATGAAGGATGCGCCCAGTTTTTCAATGAAAAGGAGCCCAACGCCATCCAATTTTGTCTTCACAGTGATTGTGTGTGTAAAAAGTGAAGCGCAGCCCCAGAAGAGCCTCTAAGGAAAGATAACTGAAAGCCTCTCCACCGAGAGGGTTAACATGCCACCTTTGAGCCCAGATAGCCCTCTCAAACCTACGCAGTTTCAAGCACATTGTTGGCTTAGGCTAACTAGCCAGAGCCAGCTCGCACACTCCAACCAGAAGAAAAGCATTACTAGCGAGCCCAAATGAATGCATGAACTTGCCAATCTCCTTCAATTTAACTTGTGGAGTAGAACATGGAAGTCCAACGTAAGGATTGCATTTGAGCAATCCATACCTGTTTGCAATTTGGAAATGAAAGGAGAGCTTTGTTCCACCCCATGCACGCCTTGATTAATTAGCAGTTAGATATCTCAGAGCACCAGATATTTGAGCAAGGTAAAGAGAAGGCTGACCTCACGAACCAACCACCCATTTTCATTCGGGCACTCAACTGCTTATGGCAGATTCTGTGAAGCATAGTGAGAATTTATCTGCTCTAGAAGCCTTGGCATGAGTTTCTGGCTTTAATACAGTAAGCCTCCTGTAATCTGTTGAGTTGAGCCTTACTAAACCAAGAGACAAAAGAGGCAAACACAGATGAATTAAAGACATAAGCAGAGTGTTCTTGGAATGAACAGGACGAAGAGTGTTCATAATGTCACATCATGCATGTCAATCCATTCAGATTGTAAAGAGACAGGCATCCATAGCCATAGGCAACCTGGATGCGTAAAAACCACCTGTTTCCACCACATGGCAGCCCCACACAGGGACATCAAAATTAGCATCTTCAGTAACTTTAATAGTCCCAACTTCAAAATAGTGCACTTGGAGCCAGAGGTAGAGGTGAATATATCTCCACTAGTCTAAGAGCACACCTGGCATTTCTGCCCATTAGTTTCCTAAAAAGGCATGATCTATCGACCTTTAAATGAGAAGTTGAGAGCCATCATCCAAATGTAGGTTATGTGGTTCCAGAGCAATAATATAACAGGGTGAGAAATGACAACAAAAATCGAAGGAGCGAGAGGGCATCCTTGCCTCCCCACCAGATAACACATGCGCACCTTTTACGTCTATAAAATGACCTAATATAAGCCCATCATTATGAGTGGAATATCACCAAAAGCACCAAAATCACTTGTCAAACCTTCCAAAGGCCATCAAATATGCACTCAAATCTATGACGCTTTTTTAGCATGTCGAAAAACATGGCTTTTTTTTTTCTCTGTGCATTTGTTCTAGTGTCGTCTAGGTCGTCTCCCTTTTTTTCCTTTCCCTCATGCATTTGTTCTAGTGCCGAATACACCTTTGAATATCGCTCTCTCTCCCCCCCCCCGTCAACCTGTAGTTCCAGTCGTGCCCGCCTCCCTCGACCTGTAACCGCCTTCGGCTCCTTGTCGCTCTCCCTTCTCCCATCCAATTGCCTCGGCCTCCTGCCTCTGTTCTTTTTTTTTTCTCCCTCCAGTCTGCTAGGCTCTCTCTCTCTCTCTCTCTCTCTCTCTCTCTCTGTTATGGCGTAGCATCTGCTCTCTCTCTCTCTTCTCGGGTATTCTCTGTGTGTGAGGCAAGATTGGTAGGGTTGAGCGAACCAGAGACCTTACGAAGAAACGGAGGGAGGATTGGCACGATTGGTAGGACTTTTAGGGTTGAGCGAATGCACACGGGAGGAGGCGGAGGGAACTTCAGGTTGACGGAGGGAGAGAGAGAGGTAGGAGGCGGACGCAGTTGGAGTGAGGGAGAGGGAGCCGAAGGCGGTTACACGTGGAGGGGAGGTGGACGATAGAGGGGGCGGCCGTGGAGGAGGAGGAGACTGAGGCGTCATTGAACCAGATGGCAAGGAGGATGGGTGGGCTTTGCGAGGACGAGGTTGAGAGGCCTAGTAAATGCATTAATTAATGCATTACAATAAAAAGAGTGAATATGCACCTACATTAAAAAAGAGTGAATATGCACCTACAACATGTGAAACCTCCCAAAGCTCATCACTATGAGTGGAATATCACCAAAAGCTTCTTATACACCCAAAGTCCTAGGCAAATAGTTGAATGCTCTTCTAGAGAAGTAGTGGCTTGAGAAAGCCCAAACATTAGTTCAAGATTGATAGGAGAAGTTTGAGTCTTGGTTGAAGGCAAGCAAGGGTATGGACAATGTCAATTCAAACACCATGCCAATAAAGCATAGTGGACAACTCCTAGATACCAGAGACAATCATAGAGGAGACTAATGAGGAATCCAATAGGCCTCATCCATGGCTCAACATACCCTAGGGTGTTTGGCGGTGACTTGGCATCTCCTCTCCCACTAGAAGAGGAGGCTCAAGTTCCTTATACTTTTGTGGATCCAAGTCTAGCATGAGAAAGAAAATCGGTCAAGGGATATTTCGTTTTTTCCCCCTCTAAGATGTAAACCCCCCATTAGCACATTGATTACTACAAGGTAACCCCAGCCTTTGGCACAACCTAAAAGATTGGTGGTTGGAAGGATGCTTACACATGAGTGTGGAAGACTTAGAGGAGCTAATGCTAGTCTAAGAGAAATATCCAAGTGTTCAAATAGACTTTGTAAAAATCAAATCACCTAAAGTACAAGTTAATAAACTAGGATACCTTCCTTAGCAGCATGCTATCTTAATGACATGGACATAGAATAACGAGCAATTCAAGCAAGTGATACCCAACATAGAATGAGAGTTCCTTAGCAACAAGTCTTTTATGTGTGGGATGGCAACTATCGTATACGAGCCTGGATGGAGGTGATAAAATGAGGTACGCCTTAAAAGAGATTGGTAATATGTAATAATATTATTGGGTAGCTTGTGAGATTTAAAGTGAGTCTACTTCTTGTAACTTTTTCTTATGATGTGGTATGCCACCCATGCGTTGAGGCCTCTCTAAACCTAGAAAGAAGGAAAATGCTTGTCAACACAGAAGTTAGTCACAACATCTTGTCATGGGAAACATGGATGTCCCTAGGTCAATGGATTTTTAAGGGAAATATGGATATCCCTAGGCCAATAGATTTTCAAAACAATGAACACTTATGTACAGAATGAGCATACAATAGAATAAACTATATCCTCTGTTAGGCTATAACGGTGGTATGATGTCAGATTCAATCTAGTAATGTTTGATGTATGGTCTCACATGAACCCATCCTTAGTGGAACCGATACCTCTGAGCGAAAGAATTACACAAAATAATTACCAATGTTTGCATGGATTGTAGGTATGCAAAATAATGTTAGGTATTCAAGTACATTTCTTCCTAGACTATACTAGCCTAAGAACAAAGCAGCATGGGGATTGCGGATTGGATGCCTATAGCGACAAGCATGACTTCCAAAACAGGCACCAGCTTGACAACATGTGAGAGAGAGTGTGTGCTTGAAGGTTATCCTCTTACACCACCATCATTGTTGTGAGGAGGAAGCACTTGGATCAAATTTACAACCATTGGAGACCATCGGAGTTGTGTGAAGAGAGCTAGTTGCATTACCATTGCCTCCTTTTTCCTTTAGAAGTTGCATTACCATTGCGGTTGGGTGGAATTCCTTTCTCTAGGGAAGCTATAAGGAGCATCCCCACGATAAGAGGTAAGTATTTCTTGTTGAGATATTGAGCCCAACTAGTGCTGCCAAAGCGGGGACATTGATGACCCACCTGGGTAATAGTTTTGCACTCATACCACTCGCATTGTTGGTGAGATTATGGTTGATATGCCCGCCAGTGGGATGATAGGTTGTGTGACAGCCACTTTAGAGTACTAGAGTTATGCATAGTTATATCGCAAGCTCATATAGTTGGGTTCACACTATGGACTGACCATTGTATGTTATTGTAGGAGAGAGTACTTTCCCTTTATGTACGTACTCTTATCTTTTAGATATATGGTTTTAGAGAAGAGAAGAAGATAGAAGAAAATTCAGCCATCCATCTCTCTCTTGTGACTTGCACTCTCTTGTGTGTGTTTGCTTGCAAGGACTCAAGCTCTCCCTCTCCCTTGCATTCTCTTTATGGTATCAAAGCTCCAGTTTGTGTGAGAGCTCATCTTGTTCCATCTCTCTCAATTGTCAATTTAATTACCTAAACAATCACGGAAGAAGCTAAAAACAATGCCATTGACATAATTTGAGTGTACAACAATAATGTCTAAAATAATATATTTCTTTCATTCTCTTTATGGTATCAGAGCTCCAATTTGTGTGAGAGATCATATTGCTCCATCTCTCTCAATTGTCAATTTAATTATGGAAGAAGCTAATAACAATGCCATTGACATAATTTGAGTGTATAACAATAATGTCTAAAATAATATATTTCTTTCACAAGTGAGTGAAATACATCAGTACGGACGCCGCGGGTGCTGATGGAATAAGGAAGGTATGGGGTAGGGAGCTCTACTAAATGGCGCAGGTGCAGGTGGGAATAACAGCCTTGCAAGTTCGGGCCGTGGTGCCCATGATGAGGGCAATGTAAAAGAACCCATGGGGGATATATGTAGCATGACATGTCGATATTGGGGCTCCCTTGGAACACCAGGTGGCCATGATGAGGCACTTGACTATGTTGGGATCATGGGTACTGGGGTGAGTGGAGGATATGGGTGAGAAACGTGTGGAGACGATGTCTCCACATTCATCTGCTGCTCCTGTCGAGCATACTCACTAACCTCACCCCTGAAAAATTGTTGATCCAAATCATCGTGAACATACACAAGTGGCCGTAGACACTTCATCGCTCTCCATGTTGATGCAATGTCGTTGCAGTATCTTGCATGCTCTAGCCATGGTCCTAGTACACTGGTAAAGTAATTTAGGATTGCATCCCCGCAATCGGGTGAACGTCCCATAAGCTCACAATTGGCATATATATAAATTGATGAAAATATAAAAGACAATGACTATATAACGATTACACTACTTGAATCGAGTTGTAATGAAGTGAGTGCTGTAATTACCTTGCGAAAGACTTGCTACGCTCAACATCTCAGATGGGATTCCCGTCTGCATCCAATTGTTATGGAGTTCCCTCTTGCGGTTTTGGCTCCAAGAAGATATCATTGTTCGCTACCTCGCCTCCCCGCCTATCATACTTTGGATGACTAGATGTACTCTCACTGGGGTGCGTGTGAAGATAGCAATGACCAAAACAATGGCCTACATGCACACACTAGTAAGTATGCTAAGGAAAATATTGAGCTTCACTTTAATAAAAACCATTAATTCCTTCACTCACCTCTTCTTGGTGGCCATCTTTTGACATGACATACAAGTATTATGGGAAGTGCAAAAACAAAGTCCTTCGCAATGTGAAGTTCCAAGTTCCTGCCTCTCGCACAGTAATCCCAAGGTTCTCTGCACCACATGTGGACAGTACTCTTCATTTAGATAAGACCAAATACATGTTATTATTGTTGTTCAATAAATGAACTAATGAATGCTCAAACATGTTAAGTTCACTTAGTGGATCCCAAGAGGACTGTGTTGTCTTCTTTTGAACTCTCCGACCCCTACCCTTTGCTCTCACCATGCTGGGTCACCTGCTCATCACCCTGTGCATGGGACTGCTGCTCACCATGCTCATCATCCTTACAGTGGCTATCCTAAGCACCCTCGTCAATGTCATCCCCTTTCCACTCTAGCCATGACCTTTGTTGTCAAAGTCGTGGATGATGGAGGTTTCTCATTTGTTGATTTCTTGACCTTTTTCTTCTCGGGGGCTGATTGCTGCTTGGTGCTAGGCTTCTTGCCCTTCTTCGCTGCTACATTCAATCAACATAGGAAATTGAAACTCACGAAAAAAAAAGCTGTATAATTCATACAAATGTTCTATCGTACACAATGAAACGTAGTTTAAAATCCTCAGCCTCCTCTAGAGGAAACTCTACCTTTGGGTAGTATATCCACCTTGGGCACAATATCCAAATGTCCTTGCCCTGAAGCTCATCGATCCACTCCTTGGGGTATAATCCTGTCTCCTCTATCTCAGACTGCACCCATGCGTCCTGAAGGGTGCTCGAGAATATAAACCCAATAACACAAACTACTTCTTCACCACCTAATACAGAAATATTAAAATTTTCCTGTCTTTATAATTCATACAAATGTTCTATCGTTCGTACACAATGAAACGTACTTTAAAATCCTCAGCCTCCTCTAGAGGAAACTCTACCTCTGGGTAGTATATCCACCCTGGGCACAGTATCCAAGTGTCCTTGCCCTGAAGCTCATCGATCCACTCCTTGGGGTATAATCCTGTCTCCTTTATCTCAGACTGCACCCATGCGTCCTGAAGGGTGCTCGGGAATATAAATCCAATAACACAAACTACTTCTTCACCACCTAATACAGAAACATTAAAATTTTCTAAGAAACCAATTTAATAACAATAACAACTCCACTAACGGAATGTGATAAGATAAAATAATAGTATTGTGGCTTGTTACTACATACCTGTACAAGAGGCATCGTGTTGTGCACAACAGGTGTGGTTGTGGTTGTGGTTGCTGGTCAAGATCCAAGGTGGCACACATTTTCCCTTTCCACATTACGAAGGCCTTCTCAAAGTGAGTCGATTTGAGGGCATATGTGATACCTACTCTAGAGTCCACTATGGCTCTATCGTGCATGCCGGCTCTAATGGGGCGGGTGAGCCCGTCTCCAACTTCGCGTACAATTGTAGTGTGTACTCAGTCAATTGGAACTAGTACACGTGACGATGGATCCACATGAAGAACACTCTATCGGATGGCGGGATCTGGGCGTCCCTCATAGCAAACTCCCCACCTGCCAATATGTCAAGAAGCCTACATTTCCTACATTGTGAACGAGCGTTATGTTTCTACCTACGTACAAAAAATATTTTAATGCGTCGAGGGGTTAGAGATCTTACTCTTCATTTGGAATATGTGCTCAAGTGATCTCTGCTAGCTTGGGACTAGTGAATTTGCTGGCCTTTTACCCCAGTTGGTATGAGATCACCTTCTTGAAAAACTCTTTTCTGCACAGCAGCAGCCGGGGTTGGTAATTTGTGCTAGCTCATGTCCCCTCTTAGTAAATAGTGCCTCCGTCTCCTTTAGGGCATCTCTATAATTCTTGTTGAACATTTCTACATTCAAAAGGTATTCTCTACTCCTCGCTTGGCAAGCCACTGATTTGGCTTGGTATGTGGCATTGAACTCCGACTGCAATGCATTTATGTTTAAGAAACGTATTTCGAAATCAAAACATGGCTTTACTGTGGTTTGAGAAACGAGGTGTGCACATACCTTGAAATCCAATTGTGAGAGGAGTGCCATGGGAAGCTTTAGCCACTTTGATCTGCTAGGTCCCCGATGATTAATAGCTTTTTGGCCCATGCACGATCAACGTCATTAAACTTTGACAATAAGGATTGTGGATCGACAAGGCCCACATGCTCCATCATAAATATATCATGTGCCGTTGTGTTCAATACATGAATGGTAGTGACCCTAGCAATTTTGCATGTATACAAAATAACGTAAATGATGACATATAAGATGTTTGTTCATTTGATACACAAAAAAACAATGTACAATCCACTTACTTGTTTATCATGAGTAGCACCAACAAGAACTCTGCCTCCTCCTCCTCAAGGAATTGGACCACTCTACAAATCACCTTGGGAACCTTCTCTCTTTCAACTCGATTGGTTTTTGCCCATTCTTGCCATGATTTGAGTCGATGGTTTCCATCCTCCCCAGACAACAAACATCTTCCCAACCATGTGTTGCTATCCTTCCGTCTTCTCTAGTATCATGTCAAACTCAGCTCTAACAAAACGATAGGTCGTGTGACCAAATACACTTTGATGGTTGAATGGAAAGGGCTCTTGGCGAGGGAATCCCTCAAAGACAATGAATGCCACCATTGTCCGATTGGTATGTGCTCTCTTCCATGCTTTTAATTAACCCCTCGATGGAATCCTCATTCATATGGATTGCAAGGTTTCCAAGGAAGTGAGGAAGGTGGTTATGACTCGACCAAGTGGTCCTCCACCCAATTTGTGGAGATGTGTGGATCAACCACTTGGCTAAAACTCTCCTTTACAAACTCCTCTTCTTTAACAATCGTGGCACTACTGCTGGTAACATGATTGTTGGCGCGCGTTGAAGAAGCAACCCCCAAAGCAGCCAACTGCAATTGAGAGGTGTTGGTTAGCTCGTTTGATGTGGCCACTTGTGACATGCCCACTTCTTGCGATACTACGATCTTATCTTGATTTCCGATGAAGCCCTTCGATTGCAATCGAGTCCGGGGAGGCATTTTGCGTTGATGGGGAGGCGCATGAAAGCGAGTTCTTTTGGAAAGGGGGGATGCCTTGACGGAGGAGGGCACATTGAAATGGGGGGGGGGGGGGGGGGGGGGCATGAGGGTGCGTTTAGGAAGGAGGGGGCACGAGGGCGGATTGAGGAAGGAGGGGGGCATGTTAAGAAAGAAGGACTCACAAAGGGCTGTTGTTGTGAGCCCTCCTCCTGTGGTTGTTCACAACGGCTTTAAAGCTGTTGGACAACCACAAGCCACGCCGCGTGGCATGCATGTCATGCGGCACTTCCACATGTAATGCCCGAGCTCGGGCATTACATGTGGCACTGCTACATGGAAAGCGCTTTCCATGTAGACAGCCACATGTAATGCTCAAGCTCGGGCATTACACACATTACGCGTGGCTACCATGTGTAATGCCCTAACTCGGGTTATGTGGCAGATCCGCATGTAACAAATGTCCATGTAGGTAGTAGAGAGAGAGAGAGAGAGAGAGAGAGAGAGAGAGAGAGAGAGAGAGAGAGAGAGAGAGAGAGAGAGAGAGAGAGAGAGAGAGAGAGAGAGAGAGAGAGAGGCAACATGATTTTTTGAGATTTTTTTCTCAAATCGAGTCTATTTTGTAAGGATAACAACTAATTCAGTTTCTTGGTCAATGTGGAAGTGGTGATTTTTTGAAGTTTTTTTTTGAGTGGAATCCTAGTACACACATGGTTTTTTGATCAGTGTAGGAGTGGTGATTTTTTGATATATATTTGAAACTGACTATGCCTTGTTGTTCAAAGCTATAGTGAGAAAGAGACTTTAATAACATGTTGTCATGCACGCAGGCCACTTCTTCAAAATTTTTATTACGAGGGCTTGCACCATGTTGTCTCACGAGTGTTTCCATTGCAGGCCACTTCTTCAATGTTTTCATTGGCACAACAACTAAGCTTTAACTTGATGTCATTTTATGCATATTATTATTTAGTAAGATGGTCCATCTATAGCATTTATCAAATAAGAATGAGTCCTTTATGAGAGAGGAGGGAGAGAGAGAGGAGGGAGAGAGAGAGGAGGGAGGGAGAAGGAGAGAGAAGATGGAGGAGTGGGAGAGAGAGAATGTAGGGATGCTAATTTTTGAAAAAATAATAGTATAATATATATTATAGAATTTATTTATTTTTAGAATTAATATTTTTAAAAAATAATAATTACTTTAAAATGGTCAAATTAAAATGGCCAACTTATTTAAGGGTGTTAATCACCATTCATTTTGTGTGTACTTGGTACCTGTTGTGTCATTCTTTCTTGTTACTGTGTACTTCTTTTTTGTTCCTCTTTACAATGAGCTGTACAATCACATTCCCTTCTTATAAGAAGAATCTATGTTTCAGGAATGGACGAGTTCTCGTGGGTGCAAAGTTCTTACAAGAACAAGTAGCTCCCCACTCATTCTATGAATTACAAGCAATAGTAAATATTGGGTCCCGAGAGTTGCATGTCCCTCTCGAGGCAACCTCTAATCATGAAGGGGGAGGAGTTCTATATACTTGAGGACTCTCTTTCAGCCAATTACTTCGCAATATAGGTAGTTGATGATTCGTTAAACTCAAACCCACAGCCAATAGCCATCTTAGATAGCCCGCCTAGAGGACTTCCAACTCAGACTAAAGTGATAGATTTATGTAGCTCCTTTGAAGATAACAACAAAACCGGTGCATCATGCTCATCCACTGTTGCAAGAGGAGATGGAAAGAGAATTTTGGAATACCTTTGGAGCATGAAGAAGGGAAAGACATTAACAAAGATTTTGTTGAATGTCGAAGAGGTTATTAAGGTCGTGGAGATTACTAGGCAATATAATGGTGATATTGCATTCGAGTTCCCACCAACCATGGGAACACATTCAGGAATGGACTCCATGGAGCATAAGTATGATCCCCATTGGTGGTCAAAGCCACAAACCTCTAACATTGCCTTCCTTGGAGTATGTCGGCCATTGACTAGGTAATTTGAAGTGTGTGAATGAACTTTTCTCGTGTTTAAAGCACCATAGGGTGTCAAATACATCACATTTTATTGGAAGCATGCTAAAGGCACCGACCATTGGAGAGGAGTGCAGCAATGCGTATGGAAAGCTCCTTTTCCATTATTGTCAGTGTGCTAGTGATGTGCATTGCTACATCTATTATGTGATGCCCTCTGATGAGGTGATGAGTCAATTAATGATACACATTAGTCTCCATCAACATAATGTACGAGAAGACACATCAAAGGCACTAACTGATAGGACAAAGCAAATGGTGTCCAAGGTGCTAGGAGTAGATCGCAATGCTGGGGAAAGAAAGGTACAAATGTCTGTGGCCAAAGAAATCGTAATGGCAGTGCTAGTGCAAGAAGGTGGTTCCTCACATTTCATTGGGGAACAAGAGTTCATCAACATTGCAGAGGAGATGGGATCACTGGTGGTGGAAGATAGTTGGTAGGCTAATCTGGTTGGGCAATTATGTTTCTCTAAAAGAGTTATTAAATCTAGATAAGTAAAGTGTGAAATTTGATTTTTAGGTTTTGGAGGTCAGCACACTGGAGCTCGGCATGGGCCTTCAAAGGAGAGCTTTGACATGGATTCACTTCTAAAGTTGAAGCGAGAGTGCACTTATGACTTCTTCCACCACGGAAGTAGGTTCTCGGGACAAGGGTCCTTAGGTGAGATGTCCACCATTGGACCTGCTTCAGGGTTGGATTTGGTGAATCGAATGCGATAGACCGGTTATAGCAACCTATGACATGCGTGGATATAGTTCAACCACACCCAATGAACATCAGATTGGGTGACCATGGCTTGTCATGTGTATGATCCAAGGTAGCATATTACCAATGTAGAGTATTAAGGCAGTTAGAGTTGGGCAAGTGTGTTACCTCATAAATGACTAGAGTTTTCACGCAACATGTAAGATCTTCTAACGATTGCGACGTGTGAAGTGAAAGAGGAGGATATGGATGCCCAATGTCTGTTTTGGGAATGCATTAATGAAGTGATGGCAAACCATGGTTGTGAAAGGGCAGATTTCTTTGGTTTCATATGCTAGACAAGGCTCATGCCAATTGGAATGTAGTTCGACATGTGTTCACATGTGTTCAATGGTGGGAAAAATAATGTCCTAACAGATGGGGAGAGGTCTTGCCTATTTCATTGGGAGCAGAGCATGGTTGCCCACGTAACAAAGTATGTGTGCATTACATCTCAAGGAGAGCACATAGCAATGTGCAAGAAGTGGCTCATGGCTCCTACCAGAGTGAAGCTGCATCAGTGGAGGCTCGATTGATATGTCAATGGTGGCACAATGGTCATGTAATGGGTAAGAATATGTTAGCCAATGGACTCTTGGTTGAGCTGGTGGTGGCAGGTGTGCAGAGCATATTGGGGTTCAGTCTCATGACAACAATAGAGAGAAGTAATGATGGTCCAAATACCCCAAGAACAAACCTAACAGAAAGCAAGCATGGAAGTTGTCTTGCAGGGGGCAAGGATATAGATGCAAGCGTTTTCTTTACGATGCATGTACTACTGATATGGAAAATGCAATTTTACAAAGCACAAAGGCATTGTATTACTCTTAAGGCAAGCCCATAGGGAGAGGACCAAGCTTGGAGAAACTAAAAGAACGATGCTCTACAAGCCTAGACCAAGTGGTCTGAACACTTAATCATGCAACTAAAGTAACACCCATGTATAAGGTGCCTACCCCTCTCACCGGTGACAAAGAAAGTGCACGTCACAAGAGACCGCCTGCTATGGTCATTGATATTGATGATGAGGCCACACATCAACCAGAGTACAATGCAAAGAAAGTGCACGTCACAAGAGACCGCCTGCTATGGTCATTGATATTGATGATGAGGCCACACATCAACCAGAGTACAATGCACATTCAAGGAAAGATGACTTTATTATTGACATTAAAAAAGATAAAAATTATTTTTTATTTTGTGTGTTGCAAATGTAGAGTACACCTCTCCCACTGCTATAAATATAGAGGTAAGCTCCAAAGCACTTTGTTAATCACCATTACCACCAAGCCTTGTTCGTAGAGTACACCACCCTACACCCTCCTTCATTTTGTTTGTGATGGCCTCATCAGCATTGAAATTGTTGCTGCGTGTATCCAGAGGAGGGAGGCTACCAATGTGGAGGTCAAGAAAAAGACCATAGATGGTGCACAGGTATGGAAAGGTCTCACATCCTTTCCACTTCCTGGTAATGATGATGCTATTTCTCAACTAAAGGCTAAAGTGGTGGGATTAATTACGATATGGCAAGCCCATGGTTTTATTTATGAATTGCCTGAGTGTGTCTTTCTAGAGGAAGTGCGGAAGGGTACAAACCCTGTTCACTTACTTTGTGCCTTCACCCTAGAGGACAAGCGAGGACCATAGTAGTAAAGATGATGGTTTTCACATTTCTGTAATTGGAAGTTGTACGTGAATTAACTTGGTTTTATTTTCAATTTGAAGCAATAACCTTGATGTAATAACCTCTGGCGGCACTCTATCGCTCTCTCCCTCTCAAATAATTATTTCATGAAACTCTCTCTATCGCCCTCTCTCTCTCTCTCTCAAATAATTATGTCCTCTCAAATAATTATGTCATGAAACTCTCTCTATTGCCCTCTCCCTCTCAAATAATTGTGTCATGAAAACTCTCTCGAAGTGTCTTTGCCCCTCTCTCTCTTCATTGAGGGGGAGAGGGTATCTTTTTGGAATCTACTCGCCCGATTCCCGAAAGGCGCTTGCATAGTGGGTAGTAAAGCCTATGTATAAGCGCATACTGGGTAGCTTGATTTACATGACCATTACTAGGATAGACATGAGCTATGTTGTTGGACATGTGAGTCAGTTTATGTAGGTCCCTGGGAAGTCACACTTGGATGCGGCTAGACAGATTCTCAGATACATAAAGTCTAGAGTTGATTATGGACTTTTCTATGAGGCTGGGACAAAGATACAACTACATGGGTACACAAATGCTGATTGAGCTAGTAGTGTTGCAGATAGGAGATTCACCAATGGTTTTATGTTCTCATGTGTATGTTCTCATGTGGGAGTGCTACTATGAGTTGGAGCAGTAAGAAGCAGCCAACAATTGCCTTGTTGAGAACATAAGCAGAGTACAGGGGTGCTACTATGGCAGCTTGTGAGGTAGCTTGGCTTCAAAAGCTACTTCGGTGAGCCCGTAGATAGGGCATTTGTCATTTATGGGTGAAAGCATGAGTAGCATACAATTGGCCCGTAACCCAGTATACCATGCTAGAACGAAGCACATTGAGGTGCATTATCACTTTATGAGGGAGAAGATTCTAGTAGGTGATGTAGATTTGGTATATGTTAGCACCGAGGATCAGGTGGTTGACATCTTCACAAAGGCATTGAGCACAGAGAAGCTCCACAGGTTTAGGAGCTTACTTGGAGTGCAATGTGTGGAGTTGAGCTCGAGGGGGAGTGTTAAGATATCGAGGGGGAGTGTTAAGATATCGAGCTCAACTAGTGCTACACGGCGCGGACATTGATGACCCAACTGGGTGATAGCTTCTACATTTATACCACTGGCATGCTTGGTGAGATTATGGTTGATATGCCCCCAGCAGTGGATGACATGTTGTGTGACAACCACTTTGGAGTACTAGAGTTATGGCATAGTTATTTATAGCGCTATTTCATATGGTCAGGTTCACACTATGGACCAACCATTATATGTTATTGTAGGAGAGTACTTTCCCTTTATGTATGTCCTCTTATCTTTTGTATGTCCTCTTGTCTTTTAGATATATGGTTGTAGAGAAGAGAAGAAGATAGAAGAAAATTCAACCATCCATCTCTCTCATTGACTTGCACTCTCTTGTGTGTGTGTGTGTGTGCGTGTTTGCTTGTTTGCAAGGAACTTAATCTCTCCCTCTCTCCCTCATTCTCTTTATTTCTTACTCTATTAATCTTGTTTACAAGTTATAATAAGGCTTGTGATAGTCTATCTACAAAGAAAACAAGTTATAATAAGGTATATGATGGTATGTCTACAAAGAAAACAAACTTATCAGCCAATAGATAATGGTGATATTTTTTCAATGTATACCATAGCCAATCCTTCTCTTTCTCTGTGGTGGTATATATTCTTTTAGCGCATCATTACGTAGTTTGTGGAAAAACATAAGTAGGGTAGTCCAACTTGTATTCTCTTGGTTATTCTAGCACACATGCACCCAATTACAAAGTTTGAAGCATCAATGTGTACATGGGTGTACATGGACGATCAAATCCTACTTAGGTGCTCTCAATATTGGTGCACTAGCTAATGCATTCTTAAGTTTATCATATTCTTGTTGTCATTCTTCAGTTCATTTAAAGACTAATAGTGTCTATACAATGGCCTTGAAATGTTCACATAGAATATAATGAACTTTCAATCATACCCAACATGTTCCATGAATCTTTATAAAACTTTGTATTTTGTTGGGTATGGTAAATCCAAGAAAACTTCAATTCTATTATTGTCTATGGAAATGCCATTATTAGAGACAATGTGTCCCATAATGACTCCATGTGTTCAAGGATATTTGATACAATTTACACCTTAGAAAAACACCTTTCTTGGGCAAGCCAAATGATCTTTCCATCTACTAGAGGAGTGCACAAGTCATCAATGAAGACTTCCAACCACTTTTGCAAAGTAAACCTTGAATGTCATACACATTAATTGTTGTTGAAAAGTTGCAGAAGCATTCGTTATTCCAAAGGGTGTGACTCAACAGGAAACCCTATAGGTAAATGTTCCCCCACATTGTGGTAGGAACATTTGTTAGTCCAAAGGGTAAATGTTCCCCACATTATGATAAATGCAATCTTGTGTTGGTCTTCTAGGGTATGGAAACTTGGTTATAGCTTGAGAAACCACCATCTAAGAAGCTGTAAGCTTCTTCTCTAGCCACTCTTTCTAGGACATGTTCAGTTTAGGGTAAAGGATAATGGTATTTGTATGCTGTAGCATTAAACTTCTAGCATTATTCTTCAAGTCTACACACACCCATAGTTTTCCATTCTTCACCTTGGGCATCTCAATGCTCGATCTCACAAATGAATATGAAGTAAGAAGTTTATCAATTTCATCCTTAATAGTTGTGCTAATACTTTAGGTTCATTTGATAAGGCTTTTGGTTCATTAGTTAGGATCCTTCCATGATAGGGATGGTACGTTGCACCACTCTAGTGGGACTTCCTTCATTTCAGTGTATTTCCAAGCAAAGAAATCCTTGAATTCCTTTAGTGTACCACCACCACCTCTTTTTCTTCATGAGGGCTAGGGTATTTAGCAACAATGAAGACTATTTTGGGATCCTCTCCAAGTTCTTCTATATCAAATTCCTTGACCTTAGAAGGCCCATCATAAGACGTGACTTCTTATCCCTCTTTAGAGTGTTGTGCTCTAAGAGAAACCATAGCTGGTGGCCCTTAACCACCCCCTACTTCTTTGGCAGTGTGTGACCCAAGGTGATGTGGATTAAGTAAATTATGTGAATGTAATTTTTTGTTAGAATCTTATCCAAGATAAAATGAGAAATTGATTTGGTTTTAGGTTCACCAGAGAAGGCCTGAACCCTTTGGCCTAGCTTCTTCAGTTGGTTACTATATAGCAGGGCTTGCTTCTTGCATAAATAGACTGGTACATTGTGTGAATCAATAAATGGAAGTGGTAATATCTAGATTTTTCTTTATGTATAAGAGTTTATGGTTAAAACCCATGTGTTAGTTGGTGTGTCTAGCCAATGACTAGTAAACTATTTATGTCAACTTGTTAAGGATAGATCTTAAATATAAATAGTATATCTTGGAGTTCTTTAGGAATCTCCTGGTTGGAATTAGGGTTGCAAGAAAGCACACAAAGCTTGGAGAAGAAGTAGCAAGAATGCACACAACACACAATGTATTAGATTAAGTTAGCCCTAGAATGATGGGCGTATATACAAGCCAAGGGAAAAAACCTCCTAAAGAGGGAAAAAGTGCCCCGGCAGTCCTAAGTGTGTTCACACACATCCCTGCCTATATATATGGCAACAAATCCCCCCTGGGAGTGATGGTGTGAACGAGAGCTGGCACTCATGTATAGGGAAGTGCCATGCCCGAAGTAGATCAGTCCACAAAGGGGAGCAAGCCCAAAGCTTTGCGGAAAGCTTCAAGCTTCTCACGAGGAAGCGCCTTTGTGAAAAGATCGGCGAGGTTGTCCTGTGTTGGCACATAGACCAAGCTGATCTCTCCTGCTGAGAGTCTCTCACTGACATAGTGATAATGCACCTCAATGTGCTTTGTGCGAGCATGAAAAACTGGGTTTCTCGTAACTGCCAATGCGCTCTGACCGTCAGTGTAGATAGAGGTGGCAGACTCCTATCCAACACCCAAGTCAGCCATAAGCCGTCTGAGCCACACACACTCAACCGTAGCTGTGAAAGCTGCCCTGTACTCAGCTTCACAACTAGAAGTGGCCACAGTAGGTTGCTTCTTGCTCAACCAAGATATGCATGAGCTACCGAGCATGAAACAAAAACCACTTGTGGACACTCTTGTGTCATAGCAACCAGCCCAATCTGAGTCCGAAAAAGCATGTAAATCTGGTGGCACAACGATCTCCCCTTGGGATAAAACAACCCAAGATGTATGGTGCCACTCAAGTAGCGAAAGATGCGTTTAACTGCCTTCCAATGGTGAGACCCTGGGCTATGCATAAAAAACCTGCTCACCTGTGAGACTGCAAACTGAATGTCCGGCCTCGTAATGCATACATAAATGAGGCAACCAACAGCAGTCTGATAGAGTGTGACATCAAAGTGATCTCCAGCATCATGAAGACTCAACTTCAAGCCTGTCTCCATTGGAGTAGCAATAGGCTTGCAGTCTTCAAGGCCAAATCTCCGCAACAATGTCTCAATGTACCTTGTCTGACACAAAGCAATACCTCCATCACACTGCTTAAATTGTATCCCCAAATAATGATGCAAATGCCCCAAATCTGACATCTCAAAAGAGGCATTCAAATCAGTCTTAAAATCAGCAATATGACTCTCATTTGGTCCTGTGAGCAGCATGTCATCGACATAGAGAGCAATGATTAGATGTACATCATCCACACGTTTAGCATACAAAGTGCTTTCTGGTGGACTATTCTGAAAACCATGTGCAGTCAAATATGCATGTATCTTTTCATACCAAGCTCGTGGAGCTTGCTTTAAACCATATAAAGCCTTTTTCAACCTGCACACTTTGTTTTCCTGCCCTCTTTGAACAAAACCACGAGGCTGCGATACATACATCTCCTCATGCAAATCTCCATTCAAGAACGCAGTCTTTATGTCCAACTGATGTACATTCCAACCATTATGAGCTGCCAATGCACAAATGCTACGAATGGTAGTCATACGACAAGTGGGAGCAAAGGTCTCATCAAAATCAATGCCCTTTTCTTGAGCATAACCCTTTGCAACAAGTCTAGCTTTATAGCGATCAACACTGCCATCTGGCTTTTGTTTCAACTTAAAAACCCACTTACATCCAATGGCCTTTTTACCAATAGGCAAATCACACAAAGACCGTGTACCATTCTTCATTATAGCATCATATTCACTTTGCATTGCAGCCAACCAATTTTTTGATTTTTGTGCCTCATCAAATGAAAGAGGTTCTTCCTCTTCACACATACTAGACATAGCCAAAGCATAACAATCTGATGCATAAGAGGCATGCTGAAAACCCGAACGAGTACGACTAGACATAGGTGCATCAATTTTGCTATCACACAAGGTTTGCACCAGCCATTTAGGCATACCTCTAGCCTGCTCATTTTCAGCCCTATCCTCAGAAATTACATCCTGTAAATCTGCATCAGAAATAGGCTGATCTATGATGTCGTTTGAAATTTGCATAGGCTGAATATTTACCTCATTAGGACTTACATTTGAATTCCCACCTGTAAACAGAGGCAACAATGTATCAAATACATCCCGTGAGCTCACACCTGTCTCTTTGGTACATGATAACAAAGGCTGCACAGCATCTTCCACAAAAACAATATCTCGACTAATCAAGATACGCTTTGACTGCGGATGATACAATCTGTAACCCTTGCTCTCAACACTGTAACCAACAAAATGCATTTGATAGCCTTATCATCCAATTTTTTGCATTGTTGCACAGGCACTAAAGCATAGGCCAAGCAACCAAAGACACGCAAGTGACCAATAGAAGGCTTCCTGCCATGCCAAGCTTCATATGGAGTAATAGACTGCAAGGCCTTAGTGGGACACTTGTTGAGTACATATGCAGCACACATGACAGCCTCAAGCCAAAACGCATGTGGCAAAGCTTGGCTCTTGTGACCATACATCGTGCCATCTCCATAAGTGACCTGTTTTTCCTCTCAGCAACACCATTTTGCTGAGGGGTATACGGCACTGTACATTGGTGTTTTATCCCACGACTAGCCAAAAATGCATCAAACTCTTTAGACATGTACTCCCTCCCTCGATCAGAACGGAGGGTGCCCACAGTACAATTGGATACATTTTCAACCATAAGTAAAAACTGTTTGAAGCACAAAAACACTTCAGACTTTGCCTTTAGTGGATATACCCATGCATGCCTTGAGTAATCATCAATGAAAGTCACGAAGTACAAGTGTTTACCAAATTACGGAGTTTGCATAGGCCCACATACATCACTATGTACAAGTTGCAATTTGTGAGTGGCCCGCACAGAACCATCCTTTGGAAACGCAGAACGCTGCATTTTGCCCAAAATACAGCCTTCACACACATGTTTCAATGGTGCCTCAAGAGGGGGCAAAGCAACCATATCAAATTTCTGCAAACGCAGCAAACTAGCAACGTTCAGATGACCAAAACGAGCATGCCATAGTTTTGCATCTGAACAACCTTTTCATCAAAAACTGCATTTGCTGAATCTTCCACACACTTGTCATAAGAATTGAGCCTATACAGCCCACGAAACAAGGTGCCAGATACAATAATCGTATCACCAGAAGTCAAATCATGAACAGTACATCTGTCATCCACAAATTTGACTACAAGTCCAAGTCTAGCAAGCGCAGAGACAGACAATAGATTCTTCTTTATCCCTGGCACATACAAAGCATCTGAAAGTGTGAAAGCGCTGCCATTTGCAGCAGTAAGCATAATTTTACCAATTTCCTTCACTGGGTAAGAAGCATTATTGGCACATGTGACAGTATTCCCATTAGGGACAGCCTCAAGACAAGTGAACATATCACGATGCGAGGTAATGTGCTTTGTAGCACCACTATCAAAATACCATACATGAGAGTCAACAGAAACTGCCAAACATGCATCATGTACAAATGGGTCATACTGGCAATACACGCTAAACGCCCATTCTGTATCCTGCACAAACATTTGCAGAATCTGCATTTGTAGAAGCATCCGCTATTGTGGCTGCATTTGACTCTTTCTTCTTTGCCTCTTTAGCCTTTAGCTTAGGGCAATTCTTAATGACATGATCATTTGCCTTACAATAGCTGCACCTGATCTTTTTCTTGCCTTTATCACTCAAGAGTCTTCTCAGACCTATTGTTGCTACCTGTGGAAGGAGAAGAAGTTGCAGACCTACTAATAGGAGAAGAAACGGTGGAAGGAGCTGCCTCACCACTTCTTCTCTGCTGGGGGCAGCAACAAATGCTTGATCAACTACACGTTGCCTAGCCCTGTTGGACTGCGCTTCTTGCAAGAGCTTGTTGTGACTAAAGTATCATACTTGACAAGATCAGGTCTATCCTCAGTGTAACAAGTCTCCACGTGGAAGCAAAAGTCTGATATGACTCAGGTAAAGCATCAGGAACAGTCTACACAAGAGAATGATCAGGAATAATCTCACCTGCAGAAATCAACTGTTCCTTGAGATCTTTAATCTCAGCAAGAAAAACATTCATGTCATCATCTTCCTACATAATCTTCGATTCTAGCTCTTTACGCAGGTAAGAGATTTTTGCCTCGTTACGACCTGTATACAAACCAGCTAGAATATCCCAAGTCTGTTTTGCTGTTTTAGCTGAACGAATATGTGGGGTGATGTTACATTTGACAGAAAGTGCAATCAAGGCATGAGCCTGCGCATCTTTACCATCCCAACAAGCTTGTTCAGTAGTGGGTAAAACAGCAACAACAGTAGAGCTGCTAGAACCTGCAACATCCTTAACAGATCCTACATCCACTGACCTGGATGTACATCCATACCCTGCACAATGTTCCACACTCCTTTTGCAACCAAAACATGCTGCATCATATATGCCCAAAGTGGGTAGTTGCTATCTCCATCCAATTTGTCATCAGCAGACAATATGCGAAATACATCATTGCTGTTTTATCAGCCATGGCCACTGACTGAAACTGATGCAAAAGCTATCTGTAATGAAGCAAAGACTGAACAGAGAACAACTCGTGCTATGTAGCACGGTCCACAATAGAATACGTATGCCTGTTTTGCAGAAAACTGCACTGTTGAAATTTTTGCAGAAAATGACGAAAACACCTGTGCAGAACTTGCAATGCAAAAATGGAGCCCGAAACGACCTCAAATGCGATTTGCAAAGTATAGGGACCTGCAAGCGCTCGTGAAAGCTCACCTCAATCGGAGAACGTGAGTCGGAGGGTGCCGGCGGCGTAGCCCTGGGAGCCGATGCCTGCTCTGATACTAATTGTTGGAATTAGGGTTGCAGGAAAGCACACAAAGCTTGGAGAAGAAGTAGCAAGAATGCACACAACACACAATGTATTAGATTGTGTCAATGTATAAAAGATAAGTTAG
This sequence comes from Cibotium barometz, assembly GCF_041138505.1. Taxonomy (NCBI): domain Eukaryota; kingdom Viridiplantae; phylum Streptophyta; class Polypodiopsida; order Cyatheales; family Cibotiaceae; genus Cibotium; species Cibotium barometz. Next base: position 27,149,170 of record NC_141048.1, on the reverse strand, counting down.
CCCTAGAATGATGGGCGTATATACAAGCCGGGGGAAAAAACCTCCTAAAGAGGGAAAAAGTGCCCCGGCGGTTCTAAGTGTGTTCACACAGATCACTACCTATATATATGGCAACATCTCCAAGTTTAAATGATGTAAATTGCATGGTTGATCAATGTAATTTGTTAAGGTCATTAGTAAAGGATAGATCTTAAATACAAATAGTATATCTTGGAGTTCTTTTGGGCCCTCTAGGTTTAAATGATGTAAATTACACGGTTAATCAATGCAAAAATTGCAGCAAAAATTGCATGTATCCAGTGTAAATGCTCCATCTCACCGGAAGCTTGTCCTTGCCTGCCTAGGCCATTACAAGAGAAATGTATCTAATAATGATCACTCGGTGATGTTAGTGTGAGCCAAATATTCTTGAATTCAAAAGTGGCATTAAGCCTTGAGAAAATTTGAAGGGTTAAATTGAGCACAAATGATGAGGTTTGTACTATGGTTGAGAGATAATATTAAAATAAAGAAGTTTTATTTAGCAATCTAGGTAGAGTGGTGACATTTTTCACCGCCCTTCCCCTTGGTGTGAAAGGAAACTCTCTCATGCCCATGCATAATGCTAATTGGAGTGAACTAGCCCCTCTCTTGGTATTTTTGATGGAAGGTAATAGGTATAAAGAAGAACAAATCGTTGATTTAGGCTTCTCCTTCATGCTGAATTTGGTGCTTTTCCACCAAGGCTAAGAGGGAGGCTATGTTGAAGTTCCTATGCTTCCTTCCATTGGTGCCTCTCTTGCCTATGCTTTTGCCATCAACTAGTCCTAGAAACTCAAGCAATGGGGGGCTTCCTAGCCATGCTTTGAAGCTCTCAATTGAAGCCCCAAATTCAGTTTAGAAATTGGGGCTACCTACATGTGAATTTCCTCTTTATCCCATGCTCTCTTAGATAATCACTGAATTTAGTGGATAAATATTCTTGGCCCCCATTTGATCTTAGGCGTGACTTTGGCTTTCTCAACCATAGACTTGAAATGTTGAAATTGCGTAAACCCTTCACTTTTCTCTTTCATGAAATAAACCCACACCTTCCTAGTGTGATCATTAATATAAAAGATACATGATAGTGGCATCCTCAAATTGATGCCATCTTTGTTGGTTCCCCTAAACATTAGAATGCACCACATGTGTCCAATGGTATTTGACTCACATTCTTATTATGTGGAAATGCATGCTTAGACTATTTTTTCAATTGGCATGCTTTATATACTTTGTGCATTCTATCCACTTTTAAACTTCAGCAAACCTGTATAGCAATGCTTTCAGCCACACATATTTTTTAAGTGCCCGCTAAATATTGACATCAGTAATATGATTCCTACTGATGTTGCTTCCTATGATTTTTATTTTCAAAACAGCTTGCACCTCAGCCTCTAAATGATGATCTGCCTCTATCACTACGTGTGTTTGTGTAGAAGGTCTATTCCTATGTATTTCTAGAAGATGATTTACTCTCTGGACATTCATCTCCTCAATAATGAGAAGGGCTATAATATCCTTGAATTTTGAGAAGTTTTTCCAAGTTTAGATAGATGCCCGAAACTCATCATAGTATTTGCCAAGCCTATTCAAATTGAATATAATTGAAAGAAAGTCGTTGTCATCATCAACTAGAGCTCCAATAGAGGCGAGTGCATCTGCAAGCCTTTTCACTTGTCTTTTCACTTGCAGTGAAAGTAATCATTGATATTCATATTGTTCCTCTCCACATTATGCAACTCTTACTTCAATGCATCTTTCTTGACTTGGTACTTGTGCTATACAACAACTTAACCAAGGTATCACATGCATCCTTAGGTGTCATTACATCCCTTGTATATAACCAATCATAGAATCTTACATGCTAACATACATCCAATGCATCCCTTTGTTGGCTCTCTCATGCCATGACTTAAAAGCCCGCAACACCTATAGAGAAGTGACATTTTCTTCTGGAAGCCCCAGCTTCTTCTCATCGCCTAAAATAAACTCCTAGTATCCTTTAAACTCAGTGAATCTATGCTTTATTCTTGTTTAGTTAGGGACTGAATTGTTTAAGAATTAATTTTTGTTCTAACCTAAATGATCATTTCTTGAAAATTGTACTAGTTGCTAGTATGCTAGGGAGGGTAAATCTAGTTTGGTAGAGTGATCTTAGAAGTTTTATGTGGAAAGTACTTTAGAGCTATCCAGGGATTATCTTACAATCATGTGTATCTTATTTAGAGTAATAAGTGATGACTTCACAGTTGATAACTCAAGGGTATTTTAAATAATGAATCTAACTTAATAAAGTATATGCATGATAACCTAACCTAGGGTATGCAAGTAAGTTAGGGAGCTAGAGTTGTTAATAGTTCTTAAATCATAAATAGGAGTAATTCATCTTGTAACTCCGATTTAGGAATTTGGGCACTTATTCAAGTGCCATTTTTGAAAAGGTGATGTATTTCAATGGCAAAAAAAAAAACTTTTTTGACTTCATGAGTGTGAGATATTTTCAATACATGTTAACATTGACTATAATTCTATCCATATTTTTATATTACAATAGGAAGAATATAAGTTTGTCAATTTATAGTATTGTAAAAGTCTTTAGTCATACGACTTGCGCAAAAATATCAAGACATTCATTCAACGTACAATCTTTTAACATGTCGATTTGAAACCATTAACTCAAGTACCTTGTGCTACCACATTGTGTAAATGTTTGTTGCTCAATGCTATGAGCCATATAATGCCTAGATCTAGCTTGAGCAATAAATAATTTTAAAATCGGCCATCAAAGTTAATGGTCACATAAACCTTGAAAATTTGCCCCTTTGGGTAGCTAAAGCTCAAGTTTGAGCCCTCTGAAACTTATTTAACTCCATTTCTATGAAAGTTTTCCTCCTCAATACCCCCTTTCGAAATTCTCCATCTTAGCACTTTCTCAAACTTATGTTAGATACCATAACTAGCTTCTCAAACTCATGTTAGATACCATAACAAATGACGGTTTTGAGCTTCATGGGCTTGGAGCTTTGTAGGTGAATTTAAAATGAAATCTTATGTTTTGAGCAAGGGAGTTCAAATAATCTCAATAGTTGTAAGTTTTTTCTGACCTACGTTATGAGGACTTGTGTCCTCAAACCAAAAATTATTTCTCATGTGATTGGAATTAAAAAAAATGTAGCATGGCTCCACTTTGATCACTTTTCTCTACTTGAACTCCCCAAGTACTTGGTGATTTATTATTATTAGGGAATATCAAGTTACAACTTTTAAAACTTTGCATTCTTACCAAAGTTGAGCATGTGAGAGAAAAAAATGGGCCAAGGTTTAGTTTCTTAGTTTGAATTTTTCGGCCCTTGAACTCATAATATTATACAGATCCCCATGCTATATAGTCTCTTAAATTTGAAAGTTCTAGTACTCAAGTTTTCTAGTATAAACAAGGTTCAACATATTCCAAAATCTTGAATTTTCCCCAAAATTTTGAAATTGGTCTTCAAAGGAAAAGTGCCAAATTTGTGAATTTTTCCCAAAATTCCTAAATTGGTGTTTTTTCTAATAAGCTTAAATGTAAAGAAGTTGGCTGTTTTTCTTAAATGTGGTGTGCGTGTTCTCCAAATCTTCCACAAAGTGAAATTAGATTCTTTGGAATAGATCCTTAAAAATGAACGACATAGGTATGAGTAACACTTTTAGGTCCTTGTTGACATAATGATATGCAACTAAAGCGTAAGATTTTAAGATAGGAGGACTCTTTGAGTGTACGGGGTATAATAAAAGGAATAGATTGCTACCAATGATTCATATTCATTGTCTTATATACATGTAATTGGTGAGAAATTTTGGGTGGAATGGCCTCCCATCTTATACAATGCTTAATCTCATAGTACATGTATGAAATATATTTACAAGGACTTTATTCTAGGTTGTTACCACATGCTCGTGGAGTAGGGAATCACCATAAGTACTCCATCGGACCATTTTCAGGTGCCCATCCAAGTTGTGGATTTGGACACCATTGTGTTGCTTCATAGAATTGAGAATACATGCTTCTAGTGTCTCCATCTTTGATATTTGATGTAGAATTATAATGGCAACTCTTGTGAACCCCAAAATGGGTTAAGATCCCCCTGATCGTGTTTTTGTGATCATGTAGAAGGTCTTATTGTGCGAGGAAAATTGAGAAGCTTTTTATTTATGCTTATATGGTTGTTTGAATGTTCAATGATGGTCATTATTCCTCTGGAAGTAATGGTAAAAGCTAGTTAGTACATGATGAAGCTAGTAAACAAGGTAGGTATTTCTATGAGTGATTTTATTTTTTTCCTTTTTGCTTTTTTTTTTTGGGCACATAAGCAGGTTTTACATTGATTTTTTCTAAGTCTTGTTACAAATCAAGGGGAAGAGATGGGGGAGTCCAGAGGAACATTAATATAACCATCAGAAAGAGAGAAGGAATCTCAGTTCTTCATTTGATACATTGAAATGATGCAAATGTAGCTTCTTAGTTGTTACTTTCCTTGTTTTGTAGGACTTTTGTCAGATGATCTTGAAGTGGACTTATCATTGTATTATTCATCCCATGTGATTTTTATTATTTTTATATATAAATATATTTTGTGCTTTTACAAGTGGATATACAATGAAGTGCATCAAAGTTCATTAAAGTGAGTCAATTAGACTCTTGATGTAGTTGCTATTGAAAAGTAACAAACATTAGAAAAGCATGAAAGAATTATTTTGACTTGTGATTAAATGAAAAGATCTCCACCTTCTTGAGAGAAGTGGAGGATTTCATGGTGAAGATAATATTGATGAAATGGTTTCTGGTGAGGTTTGAATGGGTGTAACAAAGGACAACCTAATGGCTTGCACCTTTAAAGGAAAATTTAGCTGATGGGTTGTACCATTGACTAGGCTTTCACCCACACCATGGCACCCCCTTCCAGATATGTAAATGGAAGGATGTTGATGATGAGGCTATGGCACATACAAACTTGTACTTTTCACTAGTGGGGGTGAGTATTTGTGGTTACTCACGTAGTAGTTTGCTGTTACAGTAGTAGTCAGCTAATTGAAGGAAAGTAGTTAACCAATTGAAGGAAGAATGGTAAGATAATAAGCGTACCCATGATTGATGCGATTGGCTATTGATGACAATACTTAACCTTTCATCCAAGTATAGAGAGTGGTAATTCAATATTGAGATATTTTTGGATAAACAAATTCTACAAATATCAAAAATATGTTTCCCTGAAACAAAGAATAAAAATAAATTTTCCAAGGTACATTAGAAATCAATTAAAAATGATTTAAAAGACCTTAGCCTAAGGGTAAAGATTTTTTGAAATTTTTGGATTATGGTCCAATTAAGGTTCCTATGGACCAATAAGATTAATCCAAGTGTTGGGATGAGATAAATCCAATGAATAAAAGAAAATACCCAAAAATGAGTAAATGCCCACATAAGATGAAGAGTTGACTGAGTACAAGATTTATTTTTAGTTAAAAATTATGAAATATTACTAAAAAATGAGATATTTTGGATTAATCATACAATTTTGACACCTTGGTAAGGAAAGGGGGAGCCTTCAAGGAGACGCCTATTTCACACATGTGAATGAGTTTTAAACTAAAAAATATTAAGATATTTTTATCTCTCCTCTCTCCTCGATCAAACCAAATAAAAAAGAGAGCCAAACTGGTCCAAATAAAAAAGAGAGCTAAACTGGTCCAAATAAAAAAGGGAGCCAAACTGGTCCAAATCTTGTCCAAATTTAGCCAAATTGAAGCTGGAAAATTCTAGAACTTAGTTGGACTCAGTTAGTGGCCTCCCTCACCTATAAATAGACCCTCATTCTTTTGTATTCTCATCTGGGTGAACTAGACCATGCCAATATTACATTAGAATAAGCATATTTTCTATTATCCTCTAAAAATCCTCTACAATTTGGAGAGATTGGAACTTCTCTCTCTCTTCAACCTTCCTTGGAGCTTTCCTCAACATACTAACCAATCGATTGGTTGGGGGCCTCTCCTAAGAGAATAGAGAATCAAGCAAAACAAGAGGTAAGGTGTGACTTTATGGTTTTACCTTAATCTTCTAAATGTTTTTCACTTCTCAACCCCTCTCAAGCTTGAGAAGTATTCAATTGAATGGTTTGTCAATGCAAATGAAGCTCTCTAAAGAATTTTAATGATTAATCACATAAAGTTTACATTTATGCTTAATTTAGGATGTTTTATATGTATATATCTCTCTCCCCCAAAGAATGGTCATTCCTATGACCAATTGTCAATTCAAATGATGCTTCTCATGGAGCAATTTCTAATTCTAAAATCAAACTCTATGCTAGTCAAAGCTAGAGGCCAAAGAGATGGTCTTTTTATGCTTTAATGTTACATAAATTATGGTAAACTTAGGAGTTAAGTCCATAAATTGGATATTGGTCCAAATGATAGTTACTCTATCATAATCCTATTACTAAGTCTTATTATTTTAGAAAATATTAAAAATTATCAGTAAATTTTTTGAAAATTAACACATGTAAGCTGAACTGACCCAAAAATGGTCAAAAATTGACCAAACTGATCTGGAAAATTCTAGAATCAGTTTGCTTGGTTAGAGGCTCACTTTTTCCTATAAATAGAAGCCTCCCCCTTTGTAAAAGCTTAATGTTGTTTATGCACTATTACTCTACTCCTGTCGTCCTGAGCCATCTACATAGATTTTTTTAATAATATAATTGTTTTTGGCCTAATCCTCTCCAAAGTGAATTGGTGACCACTCTTGCTTCAAACAAGAGTAGAACCCTCAATCCCTCAAGCCAAAGGAGAGCTTACAAGCTCCATGTAAGCTAATTTTCTTACTTTGTTTACAAATTTTAATGAAAAATCTATGGTTTTCTTGATTTTTATGTTTTGCAATTGATTGAATTAAATTCAAATGCTATGCCTTTGATGAAAAGGCCACCCCCTTCTCTTCTTTACATTCCAGTCTTTCTTAATCCTAGAAAGATTAACTAAGGGATTAATTAAACTCTTCTTATTGTTTACTCTCTTGAATTTAGAAAATTGTGTAGATTAGAGTTCTATAATTCTAAATTGGGTTAATTAAGTTAAGTGTAGATAGATAAAAATGAGAAATGGTCAGCCATACAAAGGAGGTTATGGTAAAATTTTCCAAAATTTTGTGAAAAAGAAAGTTTGTTTTTATGTTATTCCAAAAGAGTAATTTCCACCATTTTTTTGTATCTAAAAGAAATATTCTAATTACTCCATGTACATATTCACCTATCAATATGCATGGATATCATTGATATTAATTATTAAATTGATTTCTATACATAGAAAGATGTATAAGAAAAAAAAAATTAATTACAAAAGTGTTATTCTTATTAAAATTGATTTCTATGCATAGAAAGATGCATAATGGAATTTTTATTATTATAAAAGTGTTATTCTTATTAAAATTGATTTCTATGCATAGAAAGATGCATAAAGGAAAAAATTTTAATTACAAAAGTGTTATTCTTATCAAAATTAATTTCTATGCATAGAAAGATGCATAATGGAATTTTTTTAAGTTACAAAAGTGTTATTCTTATTAAAATTGATTTCTATGCATAGAAAGATGCATAATGGAATTTTTTTAATTATAAAAGTGTTATTCTTATTGAAATTAATTTCTATGCATAGAAAGATGCATAAAGGAATTTTTTTTTAAATTACAAAAGTGTTATTCTTATTAAAATTGATTTCTATGCATAGAAAGATGCATAAAGGAAATTTGTTTTATCACAAAAGTTTTATTCTTATTAAAATTGATTTCTATGCATAGAAAGATGCATAATGGATTTTTTTAAATTACAAAAGTGTTATTCTTATTAAAATTGATTTCTATGCATAGAAAGATGCATAATAGAAATTTTTAATTATAAAAGTGTTAATCTTATTAAAATTGATTACTATGCATAGAAAGATGCATAAAGGATTTTTTTTAAATTACAAAAGTGTTATTCTTATTAAATTTGATTTCTATGCATAGAAAGATGCTTAAAGGAATTTTTTATTACAAAAGTGTTATTCTTATTAAATTTGATTTTTATGCATGGAAAGATGCATAAAAGAATTTTTTTTTAAAATCATAAAAGCGTTATTCTTATAAAAATTGATTTTGATGTATAAATAGATGCATAAAAGGATTTTTTATTATAAAAGTGTTATTCCCATTGAAATTGATTTTTATGCATAAATAGATACATAAAGAATTTGTATATCAAAATTAGAATTCTCTTAAATTCTATGAGTATTTGATAAATGAATAATTAAATACTCTTCTAAGAGAGAAATTTCTATCATTTTATATTCACACGGATTGTAAAAAGAAAATTTAAGAAATCTATCGAGATGAAAATATTCAGATAAATGATTAATTTATTCCTCATTGGAATTCATAACTAATTTAGAAATCATTTAAGTGAATATTCAAAGAAAAAAATTCAGTAAAATAGTAACTGAATTATCAAACCTTTTCGAGAAAGATAGTTCAGGAAAAATCTTATCCAACTCGAACCTTGAATCAAACTATGACCAAGACCAAACTCTTTCGTCAAAATTCGAGAAAAGAAGGTGTGACCAGTTTAGAAAAATACCCTCAAAACTCCTGCCAAATCTGAAACTAAGTTTGAGACCCTTTGAATTGATATGTGGATCAAGGTTATAGAATTCGAGGAATTCTGGTATGAAATTCAGAATTACGATCAAGAAGTTTTGGGGATACTGATTCAAGAAATTCTCCTTGTATTCAAAAGAAAATCAAACTGAAAACTTGCATAGAAATCCTGTTTTCTTAAAGGACTATCTTATGCCAGAAGGAGGGAGCAGTTGGTATATGTTTTTCGAAGGTTTGGTTGCAAACAGCTAGCGGGGAGTGTTCAAAGGACGGCTCACATGGCAAAGCCTGTCTTAACCAGCATCGGTATGGTCGAAAAATGGTACACTTTCGGTGTACGATGGGCGAGGGCCGACGAAGCGGTCCCTGAGTGAAGTGTTAGGATACCTAAGAAGGATCCTGGAGGGTTCGGACCAAGCAATGCACGGGCTCGTGGTGCCTAGGACACCCATGCGTATGTCATGGAAGATATGTATGATGGACGAAATGATTATTGTAATCTGATACTAGATCTCGTTTGCTAACCAGTTGGTCCCAACGGAGAGTCCAGAGTGATACTATTTTTTGAGAAACAAGGGACTGGATAGAATTTTTGAGTTATGACATCTGTAACCAATAACTGTTTGTCAATGGATTATTTTATAAGTTAAAGTTTTAAAGAGGAGTGTGTGCGTATTTGTATTCGAAAGCAAAAGTTAAGAAAAGCATTCAATTATGGGTGGGTGAGTAATTGTCTAGTTCTACTGATTCCAGTGGTTGGGTGGTGGCTAACCCATGGGCCGGATGGGGTAGGCTGGAATCAGTGGAGTTTTAATAATTAAATTGAAATAGTAGGAATACGCTTAGAATTCGAGTAGTTAAATAAAAACTTGAAGAATTTCTCAAATTAGTAGATCAATGGGCTGTGTGGCCTGACTTCGGTTCGGTTCTGTGCCTGATTTCGGTTGGAAAAAAAGCGTTGAATTCTTCAAACTAAGTCAGTGATAGTTTTCCTTCTATCTAGTTTAATTAAGTGAAGGATAGTTTAGTCTCTTGACCCCGTTGGAATCGTCCCCGTTTTCTGGGTAAGGAAAATTTTCTCGGTTTTGGTTTCGGAATGACCACCAGATTAGTCTCGTGTCGGGACATTCAAAGGCGAGGCCCGAGTGGGAAACCCTACCCCGCATAAGAGGAAGCTACTTTCGTTGTTAGCAACCGAGAATCCGGTGTGCGGAGGGGGCAGAGGGGTCTCACACCTGCAAAGATCCAAGCAGTCGTAGAATGGCCAGAACCCAAGACGGTAAAGGAAGTCAGAGGATTCCTAGGATTAACCAGATGGTATAGGATCTTTATACCCAGGTATGCTCAGATAGCATCCCCTTTAACTAACCTTCTCAAGAAGAGTACCCTTTTTTAGTGGACTACAATGTGTCAGAGTGCCTTTGATAAACTGAAGACAGCCTTAGTAACCAACGCTGTCCTTAAGTTACCAGATTTTACCAAACCCTTTGAGGTAGTTATTGATGCCAGTGGGTTTGCCTTAGGTGGTGCTCTTATGCAGGAAGGTCATGCAGTGGCCTATGAATCGAGAAAACTCAGAACACATGAGAGAAATTATGCCATCCATGACTTAGAGTTACTCTCAGTAGTGTATGCTCTGAAGTTGTGGAGACATTATCTTTTGGGATAAAGGTTCACCTTGATGACAGATCATCAAAGTCTGAAGTGGATCTTCACCCAAAGGGATCTTAACATGCGTCAAAGGAGATGGATGTAGACCCTGCAGGAATTCGATTTTGAAATTAAGTATCGGTCGAGGAAAGAAAATGTGGTTGCAGATGCGCTCAGTAGAAAAGCAGGGTGTCGAATCCATTGATTAGTGAAGCAAAGGAGAAAATCATGCAGGAAAAATTCTTTGCCCCTATTGCTACCTTTCTGATGCAGGAAAGCAAGACTCCTCAGGAAATGAGTCGAGTTCTTGGGTACAAATTGGATGAAGGATGCATGGCAAAGAATTTGTCTTGCATTACTTTCTCCTTTGCTTCACTGATCAATGGATTTGACACCATTGCGAATTGCAAGAAAGGAGGCTTTTCTGCTGAGCGCATCTGCCACCACATTTTCTTTCCCCTCGGCCGATACTTAATTTCAAAATCGAATTCCTGCAAGGTCTGCATCCATCTCCTTTACGCATGTTGAGTCCCTTTGGATGAAGATCCACTTCAGACTTTGATGATCTGTCATCAAGGTGAACCTCTGTCCCAAAAGATAATGTCTCCACAACTTCAGAGCATAAACTACTGAGGGTAACTCCAAGTCATGGATGGCATAATTTCTCTCATGTGTTCTGAGTTTTTTGGATTCATAGGCCACTGCATGACCTTCATGCATAACAGCACCGCCTAAGGCAAACCCACTAGCATCAGTAACTACCTCAAAGGGTTTGGTAAAATCTGGCAACTTAAGGACAGGGTTGGTTACTAAGGCTGTCTTCAATTTATCAAAGACACTCTGACACATTGCAGTCCACTGCCTCTTCTTGAGAAGGTTAATTAAAGGGGATGCTGTCTGAGAATACCTAGGTATAAAGATCCTATACCATCCGGTTAATCCTAGGAATCCTTACCGTCTTGGGTTCGGCCATTCTACGGTTGCTTGGATCTTTGCGGGTCAGGAGAAATCCCATCCTTTGACACTATGAATCCCAAGTATTCCACCTAGTCATCAACAGAGAAAGAACACTTGCTCTTTTTTGCAAAGAGTTGGTGTTTCCTTAGGATTTCTAGGACCTTGCACACATGATCTTCATGATCTGCAGCATTCTTTGAGTATACCAAGATATCATGAAAGAAGACAAGAACAAAATCATCAAGTATTCTCTGAGAATAGCCTGCATAAGACGATTAAATGTTGCCCGAGCATTAATCAATCCAAACGGCATGAAAGTGAACTCATAATGCCGATAGCGAGTATTGAATGCTATCTTTCGGATGTCCTATTCCTTGATTTGGATCTGGTAGTACCCGGATTTGAGATCTATCTTTGTGAACATTTGGGTCCCACTTAACCAATCTAGAAGTTCATCAATCCTAGAAATAGGATACTTATTTTTAATTATTAATTGATTCAATCCTCTATAGTCAATACAGAGTCTTAATGTCCTTAAGCTCTATGGCTTCAGGGACTGGCATTTTATATGCACGCTGGGCTACTGGCTGAGCTCCGGGGCTGAGCTCCGGGGTTTAACTCGATCTCATGATCTACTTCGAGAGATGGAGGCATCTCAGTTAGCTCTTCAGGGAACACATCTGCATACTCACTTAACCACTCTCGTTCTTTAGCCTTGCATTTTATGTCTACTAGATTCATCTTAACGACATAAACAGCTTGCCTCTTTCTGAGCCCTTTTAACAATTTAGAAGCCTTGACTAATTGCAACACTAGGGATCCGAAAATTCCAGTTCCTTGAACTTTATTCCCGTGAAGGTCAAGGAAAGAGATGGTTCCTTTGAGATAATGAATGTCAGCCTGATTCTTATGGAGCCAATCGATTCCAAGGATTCCATCATAGACTCCCAAGGGTATGACTCTGAATTGGCACTCTGTTACGTTCCCATCTAGACTAAACTGAATAAGGTCTATCTCAAGGTGTGTGAAAAGAATCTTTCCACTGGCTAATTCCACTTGCATAGGTTTCCTTGATCTTTAATTTAGGACTAACTTACATAGACATCCTAGGGAAATAAAAGAATGAGTACTACCTGAATCAATCAAAAGCTTGAATTGCTTACCTTGGTACTCTGCTTGGAGTCTGGAGGACTGAAAATTGATGGGGTTATTCCCCTGATGCTCTATTGTAGCATAGATCTGTCCTTTTTCTTCCTCCACTTCCTCAGCTATAGTGACAGCTCTAGCTGCTGCTGCAGTTTGAGGTGGAACTCTCTCTCTTTGGTTACCCCAATTCTAGGAGGGAGTTTGGAGACTGCTTTGCATGGAGGCTGAGCTGGCACTCTTCTGGGGTTGCCCTGATTTTGGCACGGGGGACCCTAATTGGACTGATACAAAGGAGTCTGTCTTTCAATTCTGGGACCCTGGCTTCCTTGGCCCACAGAAGGAGATGGGAAATCCTTGAGTTGGTGCCCAAACCCCTGACATCTGAAGCACATTTTCTCACTTCGAAGCTCTTCCCTTTGCATTCTTGAGAGAGCTAGAGTTCCTAAGAAAGTACTTCGAGAGAAAGGTCTTCCTTCATTCCTGAAACTTCCCGACTCCAGATTCTGGTTGGGACCTTGGTGTCTCTTTGGAGGCGAAAGGTTGAAAGAACTTCCCGGTGTCTGGAATCTCTTGAAGGATGAGGGAGCTAGCTTTGGCGGGACTTTAATGATGAAGGTTTTGGCAAAGTCCTTCGCCATTCTGACCAAGGTGCCTAAAGGTTCGTTCATTCCCCAAATGAACCTAGCCATAAGTTGCTCTTCATCTAGCAGTGGTGAGTACTTGAGGAGAAGAGCAAATGCCTGGTGATATTCTTCGATGGTTTTGCTCCCCTGGTTTAGCTCTAAAAATTCATTCATCTTGGTTTCTAAAAACCCAGGGGGACAAAATCTATCCTTAAGCTTTAAGATCATTTCAGGACTGGGTATTCCTATCCAGATGGTTGGTATCACAATGGTTTCTCCATGCCACCTAGGCTGTTTCTACAATGGTTTCCACAATTTTTAGCCTAGCAAGAGCCATTTTGCTCCTCTCATTGTAGCCAGTGACATCAAAATACTCCTCCATTTCTTCAACCCATTTCTCTACAGCCTCGCCCAAGTTCTCCCCTCCACCTTTGAAGGGTCCTGGCTGAGTTCTGTGAAGAGCCTTACGAACGTCGGGGTCAACTTCTTCTTCATCAGTGAGAGGATCTGGCTGACGGCCACGGTTCCCTTGCCTCATGATTTTTCCAAAAATGATACATTATTAAATTTTTATTTTGATTTCGTCCACGAGATCCTAAGACTTAAGAGGTTCGAAAAATAATTTCTTAAACAAGATAAATGATCTTATTGGAGATCTATGACATATGTCCGGTAAACAGATTTTGCTGTATCAATTTGTTAATAAACAATCACTTATATAATAGGAAATTTTTCCACAAATTTTTCTTTATTTATATAAAGGTTGCAATATGTACCTAGAGCAGCTCGGCTCCAGAAGTCAAAATCTCCTTGGGAGATGCATAAGATGGCAGTAGTGGGCTACAGACATGCCTTGATACAATTGTTCCCTTATTGCCAAGGGAGCTACTATCTTCTCCTTAGGAATAAAGCGACTAAGGAGTCTGTAGATATGGCAGGAAAGTCTGAAATCTCAAGGAGTCGGGTGATATAAAATAACACCATGTATCACTTTCAGCCTCATCAGAATCATGGTCAATGAAATATTCTGCCTATCCGCACTAGTCGCAAGAGGCGTGGACATACTGCCCTACAAACCACTTGTGTTGCCGTCTCTCTTCTGGGTTAGGGAAATATAGATCCTTGAAACAGCCTTCGAGTTTGGCTCGGCTCATTGTAGCAGAAGAGATGAGATGCTTGAAGGCAAACGTAGTCATGTCTTGTGACTGGGTGAGGTCGGGAACTCCAGATAAGTGTGGAACTTCCATCTATTAAATCAAATTCTTTGATTAAAAATCTTCATTAATGAAGCTTAAGGAATGAAAATACAATATGTAAATGCTCTTTCTGAGTTTTTATTACAATTTTCTGTTAAGAATTCATTTTTTCTTATTAGCTTTCAACAAGGCTCTGATACCAGCTGTGAGACCCCCGCCCCCTCCGCGGTGCCCCCTCCGAGGCGTTGGCGGCGGAAGTAGCATTAGCCTCTCGTGCAGGGCAGGGATCCACACTTGGGGTCTCACCCCCAGGGATGTCTGGACAAGAGACTAGTCTGACGGTTCCTCCGAAACCGAACCTAGAAAAACTTCCCTCGCCCGAAAGGCACGGGCGATTCCGTCAGGAAAAATCATCTAACATGAGAATTAATCTAACGGGTCAAAGTCTTAACTATTCAAATTGATCCGACGGAACTTGAAGTCACATGGTTAGATCAAAGAAGAGACTTGCACTTGGTCCATAGAATCACCGCTTTTTTCCTCCTTTAACGAGACACATCCACGCTGATTTCCTCCCACATGACAAGGGTCTTCTCATCAGGACTTAATCTAACTAACGTAACTAATCGTAACTTAATGGTATCGCAGGAATCCCTCGATCCAGCCCGTGGGTTAGCCAACTGCCAACCACTATATTGGTGGGATTCCTTTATAAAGATTTGGTTATGTTTTGCTCGGGTATCGAGGAAAAGAATTCCCAGGTCCCCTAGCCGGCGTTTCATGCAAAAATTAAGGTAGGCATACCACATACACACCCAATATGAAATTGCCATTTATAATAGATTCGGCTATCTTTAAACCAATCCTTCAATGAAAATCATAATATTACTGATCATCATCATCCTCCAAAATTTTGAGTCCATTGTATTACAAAATATGTCATCTAGACTCTCCGTTGAAGAGACCAGCTGGCCAACCAACGAGATCCAATATCAAAATTTGATTCACAAAAGTCATTCTTTTTAGTCCATCCGAATCTTCCTCGACGTACGCATGGGTATCCTAGCAACCGCGAGCCCATGCATCACCTGGTCAGAACCCTCTAGGATCCTACTTAGGTGTCCTAGCACTTCACTTAGGGACCGTTTTGTCAGTCCTCGCCCATTATATCGAAAGCGTACCATTTTAACCATACCGAGACTGGTCAAGACCTCGACAGGCTTTGCCATGAGCGACGTCCCTTGACAACTCCCTGCTAACTGTTGCAACAATGAGCCTCTTCTTAGATTAAACACATACCAAATGCTTCCTCCAGCATTCTGGCGTAAAACAGTCCTTTAAAAGAAAACAGAGGTTCTATGCAAGTAAAATTCCCAGATTGAGATTGGTTCCACAAAACCCTTTTTCCTTAATCTACAATTTCATGAGAATCCTTGATCTCTCATCACGGTAATCTACCCATCATTTGACTGGCTATCCAACTAGATTCTTGGTAATTTCGATCAATGGAAAACTAGTTAATTCAATGGTAGTCTATTCTTTGTATTAATAATTGGAATAGGTCACGATGATTTTTGCTTGATTCAGATTGAGAGATGGACAAGTAGTTTACTGACCGTCCCTCTCATAGTCGTGGTCTAACCAAAATCATTCGGTTTAGTTCTAGCTTTAATTCCAAGGATTTTCTTCAGATAAACATTTACTGAACTTATAATCGTAAGGAAATTCCAACTTTGTGAATTTCATTCCTTCTTAACCATAATAGATTAAGAAATGGTTTTATATGAGAATATCAGATTTTAATGAAAATACTCTTCTTCCATTTCATATAATTTTGGGTAAATACCAATTTAGTGATTTAACCACATAAAATATCTAAAGACATTCTTTCTACCAACTTAATATATCAACCCTAATTCTCTAGGTGGAATTATGGTGAAAATTTCTCTTTTGTCACCAAAAATTAATTCAATTCTTTCTCTACTTAAATACCATAAAATTTCTTCTTTAAACTAAATACAAATATCCTTTTTTTTAATAAGCTTAAGATTCCTCCTTTTCTCATTTAATGATTGAATTCCAATTATCATGGGAATTCCTCTTTTATCATAAAATAAATTTATCTAAAATTTCTCTTTAATTTTAAATAAAAATATCCATTAATTCAATTATACCAAGAATTTCACTTTTACCATTTAAATGATTGAATTCCAAATGTCATGGGAAGTCCTCTTTTATCATTTAAATTTTCTCATGCATAAAAATAAATTTATCTAAAATTTCTCTTAAAATTAAATAAAAATATCCATTAATTCATTTATGCCAAGAATTTCACTTTTACCATTTAAATGATTGAATTCCAAATGCCATGGGAATTCCTCTTTTATCATTTAAATTTTCTCAAGCATAAAATAAATTTATCTAAAATTTCTCTTTAATTTTAAATAAAAATATTCATTATTTCAATATATCAAATTTTCTCTTTTTCCATTTAATTACATGGATCTCCATTATCATGGAAATTTCTCTTTTTGCATAAAAATAAAATTACCAAAATGTTTGCTTTTCTTTAATTAATTATTTATGCATAAACACTAAAAATTAATTTTTCATGGATGTGATGAAAAATATTCTTTTAGCATAGGATAACTAATCCTAGAATATGGTAGGAAGTCCTCTTTTCACATTATGCATAAAAATGAGTTATGTATTAATTTTTAAAAAATTTACCATAGCTCCGCTCTGCTATTACTGATAATTTTTAATATTTTTGGAAAGAATAAGACTTTGTAGTACAATGATGATAGAATAACTATCAAATTTTCTCTTTTTCCATTTAATTACATGGATCTCCATTATCATGGGAATTTCTCTTTTTGCATAAAAATAAAATTACCAAAATGTTTGCTTTTCTTTAATTAATTATTTATGCATAAACACTAAAAATTAATTTTTCATGGATGTGATGAAAAATATTCTTTTAGCATAGGATAACTAATCCTAGAATATGGTAGGAAGTCCTCTTTTCACATTATGCATAAAAATGAGTTATGTATTAATTTTTAAAAAATTTACCATAGCTCCGCTCTGCTATTACTGATAATTTTTAATATTTTTGGAAAGAATAAGACTTTGTAGTACAATGATGATAGAATAACTATCATTAGACCTAAGTCTAATTTATGGAATTAAACCATAAGTTTACTATAATTTTATTAGCATAAAAGCATAAAAAAGCCATTTTCTAACCTCTAGCTTAACTAGCATAGAGTTTGATTTTTGAATTTAGAATTTATCAATGAGAAACATCCATTTGAATAAGAATTAGTCATAGGTATGACCATTATTTTGGGGAGAGAGAGATATACATAAAAAGCATCCTAATTACGCATAAATATAAACTTTTTGTGATTAATCATTAGAATTCCTATAGAAAGCTTAATTTGCATTGAAAAACAATTCATTTGAAACTTCTCAAGCTTGAGAGGGGTTGAGAAGTGAAATCATTGAGAACATTAAAGAAAACCATGAAATTACATCTTACCTCTTGATTTTACTTGCTTCTTTATCTTAGAAGGAAGCCCCCAACCAATCAATTGGTTTAGTGTGTTGAGAGGAAATCTCCAAGGATTGTTGAAGAGAGAGAGAAGCTCCAATCTCTCTAAAAGTAGAGGATTTTTAAGGGAGAATAGAAAATATACTTATTTTAATGTAATACTGGCATGGTCTAGCTCACAGATGAGAATACAAAAGAATGAGGGTCTATTTATAGGTGAGGGAGGCCACTAACTGAGTCCAACTAAGTTCTAGAATTTTCCAGGTTCAGTTTGGCTGAATTTGGACAAGATTTGGACCAGTTTAGCTCCCATTTTGATCCCAGTTTGATCCAGGAGAGAGGAGAGATAAAAATATCTTAATATTTTTGAATTAAAAACCCTCCCACACATGTGAAGGAGGCACATATCTCAAAGGTCTCCCCTTCCTTACCAAGGTGTCAAAAATTCATCATTCCTCCAAAATATCTCATTTTTTTAGTAATATCTCTTAATTTTTAACTAATAAACCTTGTACTTAGTCAAGTCTTCATCTTATGTGAGCATTTACTCATTTTTGGGTATTTTCTTTAATTCATTAGATTTATCTCATCCCAACACTTGGATTAATCTTATTGGCCCATAGGAACCTTAATTGGACCATAATCCAAATTTTTTTAAAAATCTTGACCCTTAGACTTAAGTCTTTTAAATCATTTTTTTATTGATTCCTAATGCACCTTGGAGAATTTATTTTGAATTTCTGTTTCAGGGAAATATATTTTTGATATTTGTAGAATTTTTATATCAAAAAATATCTCAATATTGAATTACATCTCTCTAGAATTTTTTTTCTCACTAGACAAAAACAAGGAAAAATAATATTTTCTTGTATTTAGAAATAGGGAATGATTACAGGGTATTGAAGTAAAGCTTATTCATTATTCAGGCTGGGGAGGAATCTTACATGCTCCACCTAATTTGTGGGTTTATCCTTTGCCCTTGGCAAATCATGCTTTTCTTTCTTCTCATTGGCTCCTGTGAACGCATCACCGCCAGCACAGCCCATGGGTGGTGGACTGTCTTCCATCGAAATAGGCTCAATTTGTACCATATTGATTGTGTCGGATCTTGATAAGTAGACCCATGCGCCTGATTTTGTTGTAATTCCCCTAGATAGCGTTTCCAGACCAAACATTTAGACTTGCGATGACGTGGGGCTTTACAGTAATAATAGTGAAAGTTGCCTCTAGGTGCACATCCGGATCTCCCGCGCCGCCCATAGGGACAATATGGTGTTGCGCTAGCATTTACTAGATTAATAGGCACCACTTGTTGTATGGAAATATTGGGTTGCACTGATTAATAGGCACCACTTGTTACTGGATTAATAGGCACCACTTGTTGCACTGATTTTAATAGGCACCACTTGTTACTGGATTAATAGGCACCACTTGTTGTATGGAAATATTGGGTTGCACTGGACCTATGACTCGTTTTGCAAACGATGAACACAACTATTGTGTGTTGGTCTCACAGATTGCACAATATGGAGTCAGCTTGCACTCCTCCTTGGTATGGCCTTCATTAGACCACTTGGCACACCAAACTCTAGGATGAAATCTAGATGCAGTTCCTCCCACACTTCCTCCGATTAACTTCGCCAATACTACCACAACAGTTGTTTATCGACTTCCTTATCCGGCTTTTGGCTCCACTTCTTTCGGTTCTAGTGCATTTGGAATTTGAATTCGACTTCGAATAGGTTTGCATCTAAAGTTTCCTCCACTTCCTGGTTATCATCCAAGGAATCTGAATCATGCTTATGTTTTCCTTTCTTAGAAGTGCGACTTGTTAAGCTATGCTCAGCACGATGGGAAGCTTCCACCAATGCATCAAAGCCCTTAACCATAAGATCGACCGAGACGTGACTATTGGCTTTAGCTTTTTGTGTAGTCCACAAACAAACCATTCCCCAATCAAAGCTTTAGTTGGTCGATCCACAGGATCTACCTGACTCCGAAGAGTATGGAAATGTGCTACATAATCTTCCATTGGCAAAAACTGCTTCTGTGCCAACCAACGGAGCTTATCTAGCACCTAGCACCTGGGAAGAGGTCATGTCTTTCCCAAAACGGTGAAGGAAATAATCATGTAGATCCTCAAAGGTAAGAAAATGATTAGGTCCATAGTGAGCATGCTAATTGGTTTCCTCACCATCAAAAGTGCCGCTGAAAGCATTCTTCTTGGTAATTGTGGGAACAGTGGGTGGCATATCATTAGTGCACCAAATACTCTAAAAGTTGGCCACATGAGTATTGAGATCCTCCTTTTTCTGGCCATTGAACTCCGGATACTTTAAGGAAACCCGATGAGCCATTCTGACAATGGGAAATGTTGCAGTACCAACAAGGACCAAGAAGGAGACCAGAAACTAACAAGTTTTGTGCACAAACCGGCCTATCCGGACTTTTGGAATCATTGTCGGATCTGTCGTCAGTGGAGTTCTCCTCCCATGTATCTCTGAGATCCGATTTATACTGACTAACGTCGTCCGAAGGATTTTCTTCAGCCAATCTGGTAAGGCAAAATCGCTCCAATGTAATGTAGCTCACGATCGGTTACACGGTCCGCGGCTTTCATGAATCATACCTGTGCTCATCCCAAAGAGTTTCCAAATCATCCAGTCTGTGCTTAGTATCCAGATCAAAGAACACATGCATGCCACTTAGGAATGGAAAAAATAGATAAAAGTTGTCAAACCACATGGAACGAGGAATATTGTGTAAGAATTGATGAAATAATAACCTGACCCATTGGAAAAATGAATGGTTTTGAATTCAATGGGATCAACAATGCCCCAATGAACTGGCTAACTACATAGCGGTGAATTCAGCGGGACAATGATCAATGTGTGAGAGTGCATAGGCATCGACAACCATAATCTAGACATGAACAGGGACAGAACTCGGGGATGCCACATTGCAATGGATGATTTCAATATTGCTGATCTCTAAAAGGCTAGAAACAATCGCATGCTTTGCTGAGAGAGGTAATCCATGCATATAAAAGATCATGCTAGAAAACAATCAGGATCAAGAGAATCAAAAGAAAATCGAACACACAGCAAGATTGCCAAAGTGATGAGCGAAATGCGAGCATACATTGTTATTCATGTTAACGTATTACAGACAAAGAATATAAATGACTAACAGTACAAATAGAGATAAACAAAAGGCAGGTAATCGAGAAACCATCAGTATCTGTGTATATTGCTTCTTCTATTCTGAATCATACATATGCTTGTGCTTTGCGCCATAAGATGTTAACAGTTGTCGTACAAGACATCACATACTTCCAATATGTTGTTTAAATAATAATTAATGCACTATATCTAAGGATAACTATGGGTTAACACTCATCCTATTGCTCATATTGGGAATGTGCCATTGACTATACAGGATGGCAAGATGAAGTACTTGTGTAATGTGCTTCATGTGACCAACATCACAAAGAACCTAGTTTTAGTTAGGCAGATGATTGAGCCAAGTTTGCAAGTACACTTCAACCCTAGTGGCTGTTATGTAGAAAACTTCAAGAACAAATGCCATTTGGTTGCAAAGGGCAAGAGAGTGGGAAGAATGTTTACTTTGCATGTAAGCATGCCTAAGGTCAAAGCTACTATGTTTGCACAAGGTTCAGGTATTATGGCCGATATAAATATTTGGCAAAAACATATAATTCATGTAAATGAGCAGTGATTGAAGTCCATGTAGAATTTTGAAATTGTTACAAGTTTGCCAAAGTTTAAGGTGGATGGAATATATAAGGTTTGTGAAGCATGCCGATTTGGAAAGCAAACAAAGAATGTATTTCCACATGAAAGAAATGTAAGCAAAAGGGCACTTGATGTGGTGCACTCAAATGTATGGGGGTTGACAAAGATGGCATCAATGGGAGGATGTCACTATTATGTATCTTTCATTGATAACCACATAAGGAATGTGTGGGTGTACTTCATATGAAAGAGAAAAGTGAAGTGTTTACTCACGTTTATAATTTCATAATGTTGGCTGAAAAACAAAGAGGTTTACAAATTAAGTGCCTGAGGTTAGATGGAGGGGGAGAATATTTCTCCAATGAGTTTAATGTGTATCTGAAAAAGCATAGAATTCAAAGGCAATTTAAATGGAGGTACACTCTACAGCAAAATGGTGTTACTGAGAGAGGAAGAACATGCACATTACAGAAGTTGCATGTGCATTACTGGATGAGAAGAGCCTGCCTCATCATTATTGGGCTGAAGGATTTGCAATTGCAATTTACATTATAAACATGACCCCCACAACATCAGTGCATAGTGTGACTCTAGAGGAGAAGTACAGTGGTAGAAAGTCAGATTTGTCACATCTGAAAGTTTCTTGATTCATTGCACATGGACATAACCCTGATGAGCTACACAGTAAGCTAGATCCAAAGGCTGAAAAATGTGTTTTCATTGGTTACTCCCTTGAGCCAAGGGGTTATAGATGTTACAATCATATCACACATGTGATGAGGGTGAGCAGGGATGTTGTATTTGATGAGATGAACAGTTGGTATGCTGATGTAAAAGACTCGATTGGGACTGATGCACAAGAATAGGTGGTTTCACAAAATGCAGGTTAGTAATAATCAGAGTCATTGAGTGGACTGAGAGAGTCCTCTAGTAGTGGTTCTATTGATAGACCATGGAGTGGAAGGCTATGTGAGAATGTCAATCCTACAAATTTAGCACGTACATCACATAAAGGCAAAGAGAAGGTCGATGAGGCCCTTGGTATGTCTAATATTTCAGCAAGGCATTTGTTTGTTTATGTGGAGAGTCTAGTGGCTCAAATCAGAGCCTTGATGAGGACTTTAGGATTCAAGCTATCAAGACACCTCATATAAGGAAGGCTAAGGCAGCCAAGAGGACACCAAGGATAGATCTGGGACCATGTAGGTCGAATAGGATCAAAAACCCTGTTCAGAGATTCATGTATGATGGTTATGTAGCTCACCATTATGCATACATAGCAAAGGTTGTGCAGAATGTTAAAACCACATGTTTTAGGGATGTTGTTGGGCATGCAAATTGGGATATAGCCATGGATGAAGAAATGGATGCATTGGATGCAAATAATACATGGGAATTGGTGCCTTTGCCTAAGGGTAAAAGGCCATTGGATGTAAGTGGGTGTACAAAGTGAAGCATAACTCACATGGAAGCATTAGCAGGTATAAAGCTAGATTGGTTGCTAGAGGTTATGATTAGAACTACGGCATTGATTATGAGGAGACATTGAGCCCCATTGCAAAGATGGAAACCGTGAGAGTTATAATTATATAGCGGCTGCATCAAAAGGTTGGGTCGTACATCAGATGAATGTAAAGAATGCATTCTTGCATGGTGAGTTGCAAAAAAAAGAAAAGTGTATTTGGACCAGCCACCTGGTTATGATGAAGATTTGAGTCACCCAGATTATGTGTGCAAGTTACATAAAGCCTTGTATGGTTTGAAACAAGCACCAAGAGCATGGCATGACAAATCGTCAGGTATCTTGTCACCATTGGCTTTCATATGGCAGATGTAGATCATTCACTCTATATGTAAAAGAGTGATAAGGGGATTGTCGTCATTACCATTATGTGGATGACTTGATTGTTGGGGGTGACAAAGAGAAAGAAGTTGAGCATGTGAAGGGTATCCTCAAGCAAAAGTTTGACATGAAGGATTTGGGTGAGCTAAGATACTTTCTTAGCATTGAGGTCATCATGACACCTCATGGCATATGTCACAGCGACATTATGCTTTGGACATGTTGTCCAAATATGGTATGGGTGGATGTAAGCCCATTTTTGTACCACTGGATCAAAATGGCAAGCTAAGGTACGAATACAGGTGAGATGTTAGAGAATCCCACTATGTACGAGAAGATAATGGGTAGCTTGATCTACATGATGATCACCATGCCAAACTTGAACTACACAGTTGGGTTAGAAAGCCAATTTATGTAGGTTCCTCGAAAGCCACATTTGGATGGTGTGAGGCGCACACTACGCTATGTGAGGTCCACACTAGATTATGGTCTCTTTTATGAGGCTGGTATAGAGTTGTAGGTGTATGGATACACTGATTGCAGATTGGGCTAGTAGCATCTTAGACAGAAGATCTACTACTAGTGGATTTATGTTTTCCTTTGGGAGTGGTGCTATTACTTTGAGCAGCAAGAAATAGCCAACATTTGTCTTGTGTCGAGTGCAGAGGTAGAGTACAGGGGTGCTGCAATGACAAGATGTGAGGTAGCTTGGTTACATAAGCTACTTGGAGATTTGGGACTGCATGTGGAGAGGCATGTTGTCATTTATTGTAACCACCTTAGTAGCATATAGTTGGCTAGGAACCTAGTGTTTCATGTGTGGACAAAACACATAGAGGTCCACTATCACTTCATCAGAGAGAAGGTCTTGGGTGGCAGGAGATATTGATCTCGTGTAAGTCAGCATAGAGGAGCATGCTGCTAACATTTTCACCAAGGCCTTGGGAGTTGAGAAGCTTTGTAGGTTCCATATCATGGTTAGAGTCTTGGAGATGGAGTTAAGGAGTGTTGAGATGTCAAGCTCAACTAGAGTTGACACTCATGACATGCTTGGGTGACCATTCCACATGGTGCATTTGGTAGCTGCTGACATGACGAATTTTCACCAATGATTCTATAGCTGGACTACACCTGCATAGTCCACACATCAAATTATGGCATACTTATCTTGCTAGCTCACCTATTTAGTGTGTTCACATTATTGATCGCTTGTACATAGTACTCTAGTACTTATGTTGAATTTTCACTTATCTTTTGTAGCCTTCTTTTGAGAGTAAGAAGAAGAAGATTATTTCAGCCTTCCATCTTTGTGTGTGTGTTATCCATTGCTGTGTTAGTGTGTATGTACTTGCAAGAACTCAAGCTTTCTCTCTCTTCCCTTGAATCTTTTCACTAAACTCCTCATCAAGGCTCTATTTCAAGCCACTATATCAGTAAAGGAATGATGAAACATCAAGCATTATGAAAGGTTGATCCACCTTCTCATATCCCATGATATATGTGAATTTGCTAAATTTTTAGCACCTATAGTATCACCAAATGCCACCAAATAATGTGTAAAAATTCTTGGTATTCTATCTTAACTTTCCCAACCAAGGTCTAACAACAATAGAGTATATGTGCTTGTTGCTCTCTATATCCACATTTTTGTTTACATAAGCCTCTATCAAATCCACATTATTGTTTACATGAGCCTTAAATCAAATCCTTCATTGGTGTATACTAGCTACTCATCTCATTAAACACAACGTCCTTGCTCACTCATATCTCACCATAGTAGTTTATAGCATCTAAAACATTTTTTCTCAAGAAAATATCTAATAAAGATGCATTTTTCTACCTTGGGATCCATTTTGCTTCTCACCTCATCTGATATGTGTACATAGGCAAAATATTATAAAGTGCACCAAATCTAGTCTTTTGCTTGTAAACTTATGTTGAAGCGCCATGCTATGAACTACATTGTGGGGGTTTAATTCATAGTATAAAGTTAAATTTATATTGCTTCCTTCTAAAACTAGTGAGGCATTCCTTTCTCAATTATGAATGCACGGGTAACTTTTACAATATGCATGTCCTTCTTTTCTATAATCCCATTTTGTCGCAGGGTGTACATGTATATAAACTACCTCCATTGAGTTCATTGGGATAATTATTCTCCCCCACCATATGATCATCTCAAGAATTTTATGGGGATGTATTTTCCTTTCTCAATTGTAGCCTTGAAGCTCTAAAAGTGTGTGAATACTTCACTTTTCTCTTTCATGAAGTATACCCACACTATACTAGTGGTGTGTTGCCATATATATAGGCAGTGATGTGTGTGAACACACTTAGGACCGCCGGGGCACTTTTTCCCTCTTTAGGAGGTTTTTTCCCCCCGGCTTGTATATACACCCATCATTCTAGGGCTAACTTATCTTTTGTACATTGACACAATCTAATACACTTTGTGTTGTGTGCATTCTTGCTTCTTCTTCTCCAAGCTTTGTGTGCTTTCCTGCAACCCTAATTCCAACAATTGGTATCAGAGCAGGCATCGGCTCCCAGGGCTACACTGCCAGCACCCTCCGACTCACGTTCTCCGATTGAGGTGAGCTTTCATGAGCGCTTCCAGGTCCCTATACTCTGCAAATAAGTCCGTAAGGCTTAGCGTTCTCAGAAATCGCATCTGAGGTCGTTTCGGGCTCCGTTTTTGCATTTCAAGTTCTACACAAGTGTTCGTCATTTTCTGCAGAAATTTCGACAGTGTAGTTTTCTGCAAAACAGGCATACGAGTTCTATTGTGGACCGTGCTACATAGCACAAGTTGTCTTTTGTTCAGTCTTTGCTTCATTACAGGTAGCTTTTGTATCAGTTTCAGTCAGTGGCCATGGTGGATAACAGCAATGATGTATTTCGCATGTTGTCTGCTGAAGACAAATTGGATGGAGACAGCAACTACCCACTTTGGGCATACATGATGCAGCATGTTTTGGTTGCAAAAGGAGTGTGGAACATTGTGCAGGGTATGGATGTACGTCCAGGTTCTGTGGATGTAGGATCTGTTGAGGATGTTGCAGGTTCTAGCAGCTCTACTGTTGCTACTGTTTTACCTACTGCTGAACAAGCTCGTTGGGATGGTAAAGATGCGCAGGCTCATGCCTTGATTGCACTTTCTGTCAAACGTAACATCACCCCACATATTCGTTCAGCTAAAACAGCAAAACAGGCTTGGGATATTCTAGCTGGTTTGTATGCAGGTCGTAACGAGGCAAAAATCGCTTACCTGCGTAAAGAGCTAGAATTGAAGATTATGCAAGAAGATGATGACATGAATGTTTTTCTTGCTGAGATTAAAGATCTCAAAGAACAGTTGATTTCTGCAGGTGAGATTATTCCTGATCATTCTCTTGTGCACAGACTGTTCTTGATGCTTTACCTGAGACATATCAGACTTTTGCTTCCACATGGAGACTTCTTAATGAGGACAGACCTGATGCTGTCAAGTATGATACTTTAGTCAACAAGCTCTTGCAAGAAGCACAGTCCAGGCAAAACAGGGCCAGGCAGCATGCAGTTGATCAAGCATTTATTGCTGCCCAACAGCAGAGAAGAAGTGGTAAGGTAGCCCCTTCCACTGTTTCTTCTCCTATTAGTAGGTCTGCAACTTCTTCTCCTTCCACAGGTAACAACAATAAGTCTGAGAAGGCTCTTGATAAAGGCAAGAAAAAGACCAGGTGCAACTATTGTAAGGCAAATGATCATGTCATTAAGAATTTCCCTAAGCTAAAGGCTAAAGAGGCAAAGAAGAAAGAGTCAAATGCAGCCACAATAGCGGATGCTTCTACAAATGCAGATTCTGCAAATGTTGTGCAGGATACAGAATGGGCGTTTAGCGTGTATTGCCAGTATGACCCATCTGTACATGATGCATGTTTGGCAGTTTCTGTTGACTCTCATGTCTGGTATCTTGACAGTGGTGCTACAAAGCACATTACCTCGCATCGTGATATGTTCACTTCTCTTGAGGCTGTCCCTAATGGGAATACTGTCACATGTGCCAACAATGCTTCTTACCCAGTGAAGGGCATTGGTAAAATTATGCTTACTGCTGTAAATGGCAGCACTTTCACACTTTCAGATGCTTTGTATGTGCCAGGGATAAAGAAGAATCTATTGTCTGTCTCTGCGCTTGCTAGACTTGGACTTGTAGTCAAATTTGTGGATGACAGATGTACTGTTCATGATTTGACTTCTGGTGATACGATTATTGTATCTGGCACCTTGTTTCGTGGGCTGTATAGGCTCAATTCTTATGACAAGTGTGTGGAAGATTCAGCAAATGCAATTTCTGATGAAAAGGCAGTTTCACATGCAAAACTATGGCATGCTCGTTTTGGCCATCTGAACTTTGCTAGTTTGCTGCGTTTGCAGAAATTTGATATGGTTGCTTCATTGCCCCCTCTTGAGGCACCATTGAAACATGTTTGTGAAGGCTGTATTTTGGGCAAAATGCAGCGTTCTGCGTTTCCAAAGGATGGTTCTGTGCGGGCCACTCGCAAATTGCAACTTGTACATGGTGATGTATGTGGGCCTATGCAAACTCCGTCATTTGGTAAACACTTGTACTTCGTGACTTTCATTGATGATTACTCAAGGCATGCATGGGTATATCCACTGAAGGCAAAGTCCGAAGTGTTTTTGTGCTTCAAATAGTTTTTTCTTATGGTTGAAAATGTATCCAATTGTACTGTGGGCACCCTCCGTTCTGATCGAGGGGGGGGAGTACATGTCTAAAGAGTTTGATGCATTTCTGGCTAGCCGTGGGATAAAACACCAATGTACAGTGCCGTATACCCCTCAGAAAAATGGTGTTGCTGAGAGGAAAAACAGGTCACTTATGGAGATGGCACGATGTATGGTCAAGAGCTAAGCTTTGCCACATGCGTTTTGGCTTGAGGCTGTCATGTGTGCTGCATATGTACTCAACAGGTGTCCCACTAAGGCCTTGCAGTCTATTACTCCATACGAAGCTTGGCATGGCAGGAAGCCTTCTATTGGTCACTTGCGTATCTTTGGTTGCTTGGCCTATGCTTCAGTGCCTATGCAACAACGCAGAAAATTGGATGATAAGGCTGTCAAATGCATTTTTGTTGGTTACAGTGCTGAGAGCAAGGGTTACAGATTGTATCATCCGCAGTCAAAGCGTATGTTGATTAGTCAAGATGTTGTTTTTGTGGAAGATGCTATGCAGCCTTTGTTATCATGTACCAAAGAGACAGGTGTGAGCTCACGGGATGTATTTGATACATTGTTGCCTCTGTTTACAGGTGGGAATTCAAATGTAAGTCCTAATGAGGCAAATATTCAGCCTATGCAGATTTCAAACGACATCATAGATCAGCCTATTTCTGATGCAGATTTATAGGATGTAATTTCTGAGGATAGGGCTGAAAATGAGCAGGCTAGAGGTATGCCTAAATGGCTGGTGCAAACCTTGCGTGATAGTAAGATTGATGCACCTATGACTAGTCGTACTCGTTCAGGTTTTCAGCATGCCTCTTATGCATCAGATTGTTATGCTTTGGCTGTGTCTAGTATGTGTGAAGAGGAAGAACCTCTTTCATTTGATGAGGCACAAAATTCAAAAAATTGGTTGGCTGCAATGCAAAGTGAATATGATGCTATAATGAAGAATGGTACATGGTCTTTGTGTGATTTGCCTATTGGTAAAAAGGCCATTGGGATGTAAGTGGGTTTTTAAATTGAAACGAAAGCCAGATGGTAGTGTTGATCGCTATAAGGCTAGACTTGTTGCAAAGGGTTATGCTCAAGAAAAGGGCATTGATTTTGATGAGACCTTTGCTCCCACTTGTCGTATGACTACCATTCGTAGCATTTGTGCATTGGCAGCTCATAATGGTTGGAATGTACATCAGTTGGACATTAAGATTGCATTCTTGAATGGAGATTTGCATGAGGAGGTGTATTTATCGCAGCCTCGTGGTTTTGTTCAAAGAGGGCAGGAAAACAAAGTGTGCAGGTTGAAAAAGGCTTTATATGGTTTAAAGCAAGCTCCACGAGCTTGGTATGAAAAGATACATGCATATTTGACTGCACATGGTTTTCAGAATAGTCCAACAGAAAGCACTTTGTATGTTAAACGTGTGGATGATGTACATCTAATCATTGCTCTCTATGTCGATGACATGCTGCTCACAGGACCAAATGAGAGTCATATTGCTGATTTTAAGGCTGACTTGAATGCCTCTTTTGAAATGTCAGATTTGGGGCATTTGCATCATTATTTGGGGATACAATTTAAGCAGTGTGATGGAGGTATTGCTTTGTGTCAGACAAAGTATATTGAGACATTGTTGCAGAGATTTGGCCTTGAAGACTGCAAGCCTATTGCTACTCCAATGGAGACAGGTTTGAAGTTGAGTCTTCATGATGCTGGAGATCACTTTGATGTCACACTCTATCAGACAGCTGTTGGTTGCCTCATTTATGTATGCATTACGAGGCCAGACATTCAGTTTGCAGTCTCACAGGTGAGCAGGTTTATGCATAGCCCAGGGTCTCAGCATTGGAAGGCAGTTAAACGCATCTTTCGCTACTTGAGTGGCACCATTCATCTTGGGTTGTTTTATCCCAAGGGGGGATCATTGCCGCCAGATTTACATGCTTTTTCGGACTCAGATTGGGCTGGTTGCTATGACACAAGAGTGTCCACAACAAGTGGTTTTTGTTTCATGCTCGGTAGCTCATGCATATCTTGGTTGAGCAAGAAGCAACCTACTGTGGCCACTTCTAGTTGTGAAGCTGAGTACAGGGCAGCTTTCACAGCTACGGTTGAGTGTGTGTGGCTCAGACGGCTTATGGCTGACTTGGGTGTTGGACAGGAGTCTGCCACCTCTATCTTCACTGACAGTAAGAGTGCATTGGCAGTTGCGAGAAACCCAGTTTTTCATGCTCGCACAAAGCACATTGAGGTTCATTATCACTATGTCAGGGAGAGACTCTCAGCAGGAGAGATCAGCTTGACCTATGTGCCAACACAGGACAACCTCGCCGATCTTTTCACAAAGGCGCTTCCTCGTGAGAAGTTCGAAGCTTTCCGCAAAGCTTTGGGCTTGCTCCCCTTTGTGGATTGATCTACTTCGGGCATGGCACTCCCCTATACATGAGTGCCAGCTCTCGTTCACACCATCACTCCCAGGGGGGATTTGTTGCCATATATATAGGCAGTGATGTGTGTGAACACACTTAGGACCGCCGGGGCACTTTTTCCCTCTTTAGGAGGTTTTTTCCCTCGGCTTGTATATACGCCCATCATTCTAGGGCTAACTTATCTTTTGTACATTGACACAATCTAATACACTTTGTGTTGTGTGCATTCTTGCTTCTTCTTCTCCAAGCTTTGTGTGCTTTCCTGCAACCCTAATTCCAACATGGTGATCATCAATGAAAGACACAAAATAGTAGCATCATTTTGATTGATGATGTCTTTATTGCCCCCAAACATTAGAATGCACTACATCCAAAGATCTTATATATTCTTATTATGTGGAAATGTATGCTTAGACTATTTTTGTAATTGGAATGCTTTACATACTTTGTGCATTCCATCCATTTTGAACTTCGACAAACCTATAATAATACTTTGGGCTTTCATATTTTTTAGCCATTAAATATTGATATGAAAAATGCATTTATGCCAAATATCAATATTTGTAATTCCACTTCCACATGTACCATGTGCAAACATTATTGCAGTTTTCACTTTAGGCAACATGTTTACATCCATTGCAAACATGTTTACATCCATTGTAGTTTTCACTTTAGGCAACATGTTTACATCCATTGCAAACATTATTATAGCTTTCACTTTAGGCAGCATGTTTACATTGATTATAAATATTGTAGCCTTCTCTTCAGGCATGTTTACATCCATTGTAAACATTATGCCAATTATGTTCCCTTTATAACCATATGCGACACTAGTTATTGAAATCTTCTACATAAAAAGTATGAGGGTAGACCCTGCTCAACCATTTATCCAACAAAAACTAGGTTCTTTGTAATATTGGAACATGAAGTACATCAGTTAGGTACTCTATTTTTCCATCTTGTATAAACAATAGCACCTTATCAACATGCACAGTAGGATGCACAATATCATCACATGTTTCCACATGCCTTGGTTTTTTCATTTTTTGCATATTTTTAAACCACTCACTATGACTGGTCATGTGGTTAGAAGTGCCTAAATCATACCATATATCTCCAAGATCTTGTGCATCTACAGTTGTGGAACTAAGCATATGTTACATCAAAAAAGGAAGTAGCTCACTTCTATTTTTGACTTGCTTACTTGAAGATGCATAGTTCTCTAATTACTACAACCCACCTTTAATGTCATTCTACTTTTTATAGCAGCCCTCGGTCTCTTTAGCTCCCCATGCCATCTCTAAAGTGGCCTCTTCCACTTGTTTGTGCGTTACATTCATATTTTTGCTAACCATGATTTTTGTTTCCAAAATGATTGGCCTTTAGGTAAAGATCCACCTCTACCTCTACCTCTACCTCTACCTCCTTGTGTCTGTGTATAAAAGGCCTACTCTCCTATATATTTTTGGAAGATGATTTACTTTTGACATTTATCTCCTCAATGATCAAAAGAGTTGTAAGGTCTTTAAATTTTAGGAAGTTTTCTTGAGTTTAGACAGACCTGTCCGAAACTGATCATGCTTTTTACCAAGCCCACTCAATGTGATCGTTCGACACCAAGTTAGAGCTCCAATATAGGGAAGGACATATGTAAGCCCTTTCACTTTCACTGATACTTAACTTATTCCTCTACCTCCTTGTGTCTGTGTATAAAAGGCCTACTCTCCTATATATTTTTGGAAGATGATTTACTTTTGACATTTATCTCCTCAATGATCAAAAGAGTTGTAAGGTCTTTAAATTTTAGGAAGTTTTCTTGAGTTTGGACAGACCTGTCCGAAACTGATCATGCTTTTTACCAAGCCCACTCAATGTGATCGTTCGACACCAAGTTAGAGCTCCAATATAGGGAAGGACATATGTAAGCCCTTTCACTTTCACTGATACCTAACTTATTCCTCTACATATTATGTAGGTCTTGATTTAACTGTATCTTTCTTGCCTTGGTAATATTACTATACAACTTAACCAAGGTACTTATCCTTCTTTGCCTTGGTACTATATCTTTCTTATATTGGTACTTATATGCTATACAACGTAACCAAGGCATCCCATGTAGCTCTTACTCTAACTACATCTTTCTTGCCTTGTTTCTTATGCTATACAACTTAACCAAGGTAATTATCCTTCTTTGCCTTGGTACTATATCTTTCTTATATTGGTACTTATATGCTATACAATGTAACCAAGGTATCCCATGTAGCTCTTACTCTAACTACATCTTTCTGGCCTTGGTTCTTATGCTATACAGCTTAACCAAGGTGTCCCATGTATCCTGAGGTATTTTTCATCTTGTATATGACCCATCACATAGTAGCTTAGGTGTCATTGCATCATATATATGACCAACACACTAACATATAATTAGTACATAACTTTGCTAGCTTTGATGTTATGCCTTAAAGGCTTGTGCTTGTGCTTGTGCTTGTTGAGGAGTGTCAGTTTCTTTTGGTTGCTCTGGCTCTATCTCATCACTTGAAAACAAACTCCTTATAGCCTTTGAGGAAGTTTCTTATCCTCAACTTTGATGCTTGAAAGTTGTTCTTGCCTAACTTCTTGCTCAAAATCTGGGAATAGATCATTAGACAAGATTACTTGCACAACAACTTACCAAATAATACTTGTAAAAACTTCTGCACTTGCAACAAACTTGTAATCTCCAACATAATCATCTCTCTTGTAGTATTGTAAACCTATTATACTATCAATGTTGTATGTATGTGAACCAGTCACATAAATACACGTCTACCAAAAACCTGCAAATCTCATATTATTTACATAGAATTTCCTACAAGTAAATTTTTTCCACAAATGTGCATCTAAGAATGGCATTTCCATAGAGAACACAAGAAGAAGGAAGGATGGCCTGTGTAGCAAAATGGGATTGCAAATAGGAAGAACATGCATATTGCAAAAGTTGTTCATGTGTTGATAAATGAGAGAGGGATGCCTCAATTTTTTTGTGCCGAAGCAGTACATATTATATTATGAACAGAATCCTCACTGTTGTAGCAACAGTTCATGGCATGATGCTTGAACAAAAGTTTATCGTCGGTAGAAAGCTTGATTTTCCATACTTGAAAGTGTTTTGCTTCATTGCCTATGTACATGTGCTAAATGAAGTGAGAAGCAAACTAGATCCCAAGGTAGAAAAATGTATCTTTATGGTGGATAATTCCTTGAGCAGAATAGGTTATAGATGTTATAACCTTTTTGGATGCTCATTGCATTTCATAAGTAGTAGGGTTACTCAAGAAATGCGAGTGAGTAGGGATGTTGTTTTTATGGGATGAGTAGCTAGTATACTCCAATCAAGGATTCCATAGACACTAATGTAAACAACAATGTGGCACAATGAATCACATGTGCTTGGTGGACCTAGAGAGTCCTCTAGTAGTGGGTTTATTATTAGAACTTGGTCAAGAAGGTTGAGGTAGAGTGCCAAGAATTTTGACACATCATTTGATAGTACTACAGTGCTGAAAGTTCAGACCTTGGTCAAGAAGGTTGAGGCAGAATGCCAAGAATTCTGACACATCATTTAATGGGTGCTAAAAGTTCACTAAATTCACATGTATAATGGAAGAGAAGGTGGATCAACCTTTCATAATATATCATGTTTCTCTATGCCATTATTTATTGATAGGGATAGTGACTCAGAATATAGCCTTGATGAGGGGTTTAGGATCCCGATTATTGTTACACCTAGTGTACAAAGAGCCAATACTGTGTTGAGAACACTGGCACCTACTAGAGCATGGTCAAAAAAGATAGGAGAGTATCTTGTCATATTAGATTTCATATCTCTATGATAGATTTTAAATAAAATGCCCCAACTGGTCTTAGTGTGTTCAAAACACATTACTACCAAATATGGCTACAAAATTGTCAAATATGTGAACCTTGGGTTGATGCTACAATATTCATTAGAGAAGTGTATTCCTCATATGAAACTACGATGTAATCAGAAGGTGTGACAAAAATACTGAGTATCTAAGCTTTTGGAGGATAGGTGACTCATAAGTGTATTCCTCATATTCCTCATATGCAACTACGATGTAATCAGAAGGTGTGACAAAAATACTGAGTATCTAAGCTTTTGGATAGGTGACTCATAAGTGTATTTATGTATACTAAAAGGTCTTTGATTTGCTTCCCTCTTCTATCCCCTTTTGATGGATTAGGGGACTTGTAACTGTATTTATGTGTACTAAAAGGTCTTTGATTTGCTTCCCTCTTCTATCCCCTTTTGATGGATTAGGGGACTTGTAACTGTATTTATGTGTAAAAAGGTCTTTGATGTACTTCCCTCTTCTATTGCCACTTGATGGATTATGGGGACTCTCCAGTGAAGTAGGTTAGTTTGGTAACATAGGTGTAGGCATCTTAGGAGGTCTGCCCCCCCTCTCCTATGGCTACTGGACTTGGAGTTGTAGTGCTCGTAAAGTAAGAGGCCTATGAAAAGGAGTAGGTAAATCCGATGCTCCTACTTAATTAACTCTCTTAGAGCGGTTAAACCTATGGCAATGGCTAGTGTTGTGATTTCCCATTCGTGCACAATAGCCACACCACAGATTTGGTCTTAGTTTTAGGTGCACAATATACGACATTCTCTTGACTTATGATTGAATTTATAATATGTGCACCAAACCATGTCCGAAGATTTCTTGTCTCTTTATTAGAGTGATCTCAACTCATCCTTCAACTGCTTGATCAATCGTCCAATAATATGAGGGAATCTTTCTTAACTTCAACCTTTTGTCCCCCTAATTTGAATGATGCCTCAAAGCTAATTATTTCCTTAGGTGGTCCCATGAAATTATTATCGTAATTAATGGCATACACATTCATTGAAGGTCTTGTGCCTTTGAGCATAAAGGGCATCATGCAATATTTTGCTTTGTAAACCTTCTAAAAGAAATGATGGATTAAGCGGGTTTGGCTAGGTCTATCATGAGGCTTACACCTACTATAGAGATATATGGCCTTGTTAATATACACATGTATTTTATCTCTTTCTTTTTACTTAAATGTATTTAGTTGGTTTACTGAACTCCACTTGGCACTAGTTCTAGCATAAGCA
This sequence comes from Cibotium barometz, assembly GCF_041138505.1. Taxonomy (NCBI): domain Eukaryota; kingdom Viridiplantae; phylum Streptophyta; class Polypodiopsida; order Cyatheales; family Cibotiaceae; genus Cibotium; species Cibotium barometz. Next base: position 27,113,457 of record NC_141048.1, on the reverse strand, counting down.
ATCAAAAAAGATTATTTCAAGTCTTGATATGTTGCTTTACCTTCTTCTTCCGGTTCCAATGTTTGAAATAATTTTGTAGCTTTACGCTCAAGGGTGAATCCAATCCTTGAGGGATCATCATATTCACTCCCAAGGCTTCACAAACTTGTTCAAAGGTTTAAAGATGACCATGGATATCACATGAACCACTAAAATTGTTCATGGCCTTGGAGATACTCCACACCCTAGAATTTCTTATGTTATGTTCTCTTTCTCTAGAGAGTACAGAAGCAACTGTTGTCAAAATAGCAGAGGTTGTCGAGTTGTTCGTGGTCTTGCATAGCTTCAACAATTTTGATGGCATCATTATTAGAAATCATTTCTAAAGGTGGTGTAGGATAAACATGAGTGGTGCATGATGTGAAGATGATGTTCTACATGAGTGGGTCTTTTTGTTAGTACCACCACACTAGAATTCCTAGGGAAGCTCCTCAGGGGGGTTCACCTCTAAGAAATTTTATGTACCACATGCGTTCAAGGGGTATTTAAAAAACCCCCTTACACTTACATGCTTTTATGAATAAAATGGTCCCTTTTTCTTCATAAACTTATGGTTTTTTTCCAAATTTGGTTTTAAAAAACCCTCCTATAAATGTACTTCTGTAACTTTTTTGAATTGATATACCCTTGCTAATGAACTCACGTGCTACACTTACATATTTTTAGTCGAGCCCCTTGAGGGAAGCTCCCCTACCTGCAGCATAGCATGCACACTTGGAGGGGTGTAGGTGGGTGTTAGGTGATGCAACCTTTCTATTTATTGGTATCGCCATGCTAGAATTCCCAAGGTTGCCCCCCTACCTACTAGCATAACATGCACACTTGGAGGGGTGTAGGTGGGTATTGGGTGATGCAATCCTTCTATTTATTCTTGCTAATAGTTTAAGAATTTGTTTATGTACATTGGTCCCATGGGAGTGGAATCTTTTGTCAATAATATTTATGTACTCATTGCCAAAGAATATGCATACATGTTCACTGAAAGAACTAGGTAGATCCATTGTATTGATAATACTGATATGGCACACAAGGCTTGAGTATTCTTCATATATCACACTATGAAGATCAGTTAATGTAATTCTATCACGAGGAAGAGGAGGTGCAAAAGGTCTACTTAACTCTAAGGGGGTACTATGAAAAATTATTTTTGGGAACCCACTGGAGGCTCCAATCCCACATCCATTTGGAGATTATGTCATCTGCATTTCACATCCAATGAGGTAGAACCCGAACCTGACAATTTTTTCTCTTTGGGTTGGGATTTAGAGAAGCATCTATCTCCCCCTACCTAAGCTCTTACTTAAGCTGGTCTTAACATCAAATTCTTTATACAAAATGCAATGATTCTCTCAAACATCTCTATAGAAATAGAATCCCAAATTGGGTCTATCAGTTCAAAACACTATTTGGTTTTCGAGTATGGATGTGTGCTTGACTGAAGTTGCCTCACAATATCAAAAACTTTGTTCTTGTTGTCCATATAGACATACTTGGAAATAGAATGTAAAAAGCTTTATCTGATTGTCTAAATCAAGAGCCAACTAAGATTTTGTCACTTTACAAGTGCATAGGAATGCCCGATTAAGTTCAAACTTTGATGGACCTTTGGTTAACAAAATTTAAAAATAATTTATCAACTTTCTAAAAATAACACTTTTGACCACCTTCACATAGGAGATTGTTTGATAGGCTTTGGACGATCAAGAATAGAACTCTAGATTTTTCTATCAATAATAACCTATTATGATTGTGGAAGACAAATAACTTTTTTTGGCACAGGTTCAAAAACTCTCCTACTAGAGGTGGCTACCTTCACAAAGTGCTAGAAATATTAGATTTATGTGTAGCTAGGAGGCTTTAGTTTCTTATGAAATATGCTCAAAGAGACTTAGTCCTAGGAGGCTGATTTGATCACAAAATCACCAAGTTAGCTAGAAAAGGAACTAAAACTGCTAAAGATAGCTACTTGACTAAAGTTGTCCATCTAAGCCCAAACTCGATATGTGGGTACCTCAAGGCACCCTCCAGCATGTACATTAGAAGTGTATTCTCCATTCCAACTAAACCTACTTCAATATGGAGATTTACTTAGGCATGGAAAAATCAAAAGAGGGGACCTTTTTCAAATCCTCGGCATAGCTATAAGCCTGATTGTTCAACTTAAAATCTGTCTAGATGGGGTTAGAGTATAGGTAAGACTTTCTATGTACAAGAGAGATGGTCTGAATTAAAATATAGTTCAAAGACTTCCTTTGCTAAGAGTTGGTCCAATTCCTGCAAACGTGGCGCAAGATAGAGCCAAACATTGAAAATTGGCCTTCTCAAGGGTCTAGACTCCCAAAGAATTACTCAGACACGTCTAAATAATGTCCAATCAAATCTTCTTGGCATGGGGCTAGTATCATTTGCTATCGATAACACTAGCCAAGAATTAGATTTAAGAACAAGAAAATGCAAAGAGAATTAGGATCAGGAAAGGAGACTAGCATTCTTTGGCTAATTTTTGGTCTTAGACCCACATATAATAAGCCCACATTTCAAGGATAAACACTTTAGATCATCCTCCTTTGGGGTTGCATGTAGCACCAAAAAATATTATACTAGAATGAGCTCAAAACTCCTTACAAGCACAACAAGGTATGAGAGCACAAGTGTGTATGCCTTTCCTTTATGGAAATTCTTAAGCTTGGTACTAAGAATTCCATGGGCATGATAGCATTTATTCTGTATATCAAGTTGAAAGATGTGGTGTGGATGTCCATCTTGTAAATGGTTCTATAAGCCCAAAGAGAAGTTGGCAAATTCTATTGCTAGTCATTTTGCGTGAGGCTTCAACAGTGTTGGTTAGGATAGCACATATAATATTGTTGGTGCTTTCAACAACCTGACCATTAGAGCTTGGGAGTAGTAGGGTGAGGATTTGTGATGTACTACCATGAGTTTTCTCAACAAGAACTTGATCACATCATTGATGAGGTGAGTCCCCATGTCGCTTATTACTAGTTCGAGTGGACACTCGATTATATTCTCATAAAGACTTTCTTATGGGATGATGATTCAAATTTGGCACTTAAAGAAAATTCAAAATAGTTTCAAGACAAAGTGATGACATGAAATGTTAATTTAAAATCTTTCCAACAATCTTATAAAAGATTTGCAAAGATAATGTGTATCATATCATCTAGTTTTTTATTACTTTCTCTGAAGTATTTTAATATCCTCAACTTTTATTTAACTTGCCATTAATCGATCATCTTGTGCTTAAAATCAATTGTTTTCCTTCTCATCTGATTCATGGTGTGGTTGATACACCTGCTATGAAGAAGAGCTTGTTTTGTTCAAGTTTTGGAAATATTTCCCATTGTGTGTCATGTTTTTCCTGGCTTCTAAACAAGAAACTTGGAGGATTGGTAACTCTTATGAGATGAAACTAGATCTCAATGGTCGTATTCGTACTTAGGATGCATGCTCCTAGATTTTATCAAAATGTCTAGAACATTTGATCATTTTTTTGTGTATTAACCGCTCATGAGCTTTGAGCTTTATGATGGGATTAATTATGTAGTTATTTTGATACTACAAAATTACAATTACTGCTAGGGATCTCACACTGTTAATTATTGATGTTAGTTTCATTGACTTTGATGTTCCTCGAGTGGTGCCACTTCCTTTAGTAGTGCGTATTCCATCACTGTTTTGGTGCCATCTCCCTCACCCATTAAGCCCTTTAAAGCCACTTGGACGAAGTTTAAGGGGAAGAAGCTGATTAATGTTTCAGATATGCATGTGTTGCAATTGGTATAGACCATGATAGGGATATCATTAACATGTTCCTTAATGGATTGGATGGTCCATCCATTACTTAGGTGCATCAGTGTGATTATGCTCATTTTTTGATATAGGTTACATTGAAGAGTGTTCTTTTTTGAAAGGTTAGGAAGGATAAAACAACTTATTAGTTGTTGCATAAATTGTAAACCAACCCACACAAAAGAAGTTAGGGACTGTGGCATCTTATGTTCAGAAGCTACAATGATTATTTATAATGTTTGGTATCAGGTACTCACTTGGTGGATTACTTTCAGTAGAATTATTTGGGGATGTACAATAAGTTTTGGAATGCTTCGGCATCAAGTACTCACTCAATCGATTCACTTTTGGTAGAATGATTTGGGGATGTGTAGTAAGTTTTAGAAAGCTTTGGCTCCTAGCAGATATGCCTTTTGATCATGTGGTGGCAGAACCAAAAAGGATGGAACAAATCCTCAATTTATCTACAAATTCTCCAAAGAAAAAGAAAAAGAAATCCAATAAATCCAAATACAAGTTTTCCAAAGAAATCCAAGGAATCCAAATACAAATAAATCCAAGAAATGTAGATACAAGTTTTCCAAAGAAATCCAAGAAGGTAGAATTATCGGATTCAAATTTTGATGAAGAATCTGATTTCGACAACTTAGAGTCTGAAGTCTCATAGGAGGAGAAGCCAAAGAAGAAGCATTTCCAATAAGAAGGTAAGAAGGTAGGAGACCAAATCTAGGAGATAAGCTAAGAAGATAGGATACTAAAGATAAGATAAGCTAAGAAGGTAGGATACTAAATATAGGATAAGCTAAGAAGGTAGGTTACTAAATATAGGATAAGCTAAGAAGGTAGGAGACCAAATTTAGGATAAGCTATTAGAGGTGTCTACCAAGCTTAATCCCATATTTTACCTAGATGTGTGGTGCATAAGTTGCTCACTGTACAGCTAAGAAGATACATTTGTGCTATTTTTATGAACAACATTCATTCTACGATAGAAGATTACTACTAACAATTTCAAAAAGAGGAAGAAGTTGTAGATTTAACTCAACATAATCTAAGAGTAGTCAATCAAGTGGGCACTGCATCTAGTGGAGGTCTGACATAAAATTTTTGAAGACATGAAGATTGACAATAAAACTTGAAGTGCTAAACATCGAGGTTCCAACTATGGCATCCCGAGTGTGGGAAGCATCGAATTCCTCATGTAAGTTCTCTGTAAGCATGTCCAAGATCATGAGCCAGTAAGCAATTTGTTGTTGGAATCTCATGAAGGGCTACGTGAACACTTTGCTTGAGATGATGTAACAAGCTGGAAAGTTTTTTAAACAAGATTATATGCTTCAATAAGACAACAAAGGGTGCTCTCATCACTTTTTAGCTCCATTATGGTGTTCTAATTATTACGATCACAAATTAGCTAGGTATAAAGAATAAGTGAGTTATTAGGGTCATCAAGTCATGTACTAGCACAACTAATTTTACAACAATGCTTGACCAAGATCGAGGTCTCCAATGTTAGCGGTTAAAAGTTAGTGGGCACTAATTGCATCCAAGTTGAGCCCAAAAGCTTGTTAATTTGTAAGGGTGATTACAACTTTGACACCTCTAGCCAATTCTTGCAAATATCTCCCTTTTGCTCACAAGGGACAATTGAGATCTCCCTTTTGATGGGGGCAAGTTTGAGGTATGGATAACTACTTTGATGGGTGGGTGGCTCAAATGTGTGCGATGGCCCTAAGGGCCTTTATAGATTGTGCGTGCATAGTTGACTTGTAGTACACACACGAAAAATCACTATTTGTGATCCATCTTCCATGGCCGGGTTGTGTAGGCCATCCACGAAAGATTTCTTATGGGGGATGTGTAAAGTGGCGTTAGGAGTGTGTTCGTGCAAACTCAAGGGCAGCTTCCCCTTCTTGCTTGTAATATTCCTTATGATAAATGCATGCAAGTAGCTAGAATGACATCTAAGTGGTTAGTCATGTTTTAGTGAGGCTCAAAATGGGGGTGTCTAAGGGATTGCTTTTAGGAGGCATTTATTTTGAGAATTTTTTAAATTAAAATTTTTGTGGGAAGATCGTCATTCGCATTTATTAAACTTTTATACTTTGAAGGTTTAAAAAAAAAATAAAAAATTTGCGCGACAACGCTGCGTTATCCACTCTTGCAGCACATCATGGGACAGCCACCCAACTTCTGCATACTGAAAATGTGTCCGAGAAGAGTTGAGCAGAATCTTTGTGGGCTCTAAGGCCTTCCGGAGCTTGCATGGTTTGCATACCCCAGAAGAATATACACATGGCAGGCCCCATGGCCTTGGCCCAGACCCCCGCCCTCCATAGCCTCTCTTCTCCTTCCTTCGCTGACAGGAGCCACACTACATCATCATCCCCATTGGCCAGTGCAGGATCGCCCCCTGAGCTCTCCATCAGCTCTGCTTTCTGGGGTTCTATCAAGCTCAATTGCCCTCCTTCGAATGCTTTTGGCAAAGCTACCAGTTCAAGTAAGCCGTGGCATGAAGTTTTAATTGGCGATTCCTCAGTGTTCTGCATATGGGATTATTGCCATTGTTAATTAACGGACTTGCATCTCTCATTCGAGGGTTGTGGTCCAGCTTGGATTTTCCGTACAATTAGTCTGCATCTCTTTGATGATGGAAGTTCTGCTTGTGGGACTACTGCACTTTGCCATAATACTTCTGGGTTGCTGCACAATGCTTTACCGGTTATAGCTCTGCATGTGGGATTCCTTTGCACCTGTAACTTGCTGCACAATGCATTTTCATTTAGTTTGATGGTGGAAAATCTACATTTGTAATTATACTGCAGTTGTCTATTGCTGCACAATGCATTTCCATGCATCCTGATGATGGTAGCTCTGCATATGTGTTTGTGTGCTGCTTCAAGATGCCTTTCTATACATTGTGATGATCATGTTATTTATATACGTTGTGGGTTGCCATACAACACACTTTCCATTATACATTACAATGATGGCAATTTTGCACATGGATATCTGCACAATGCTTTTTATACATGCTCATGACCTCCGCTTATTGCAATTATGGGTTGTTAACAGCACATTGTGTTTTCTACACATATTGATCATTCCATATGCATGTGATCCCTTTTTCAGAGAGAAGGGCAGCCTGCTTATCTGTGAAGTGCGACGCCAACAAGGTTATGGCAGCAGCCACAGCTATGTCAGGGACTCCTGTAAGGCCAACCAGTATACTAGTAGTGGGGGCCACAGGGACTTTGGGACGCCAAGTTGTCAGAAGGGCTCTGGATGAAGGCTATGAAGTAAGGTGCTTGGTGCGCCCCCGCCCTGCACCTGCTGATTTCCTGCGTGACTGGGGAGCCATGGTGGTGAATGTAAGCCTTCTTGTAATATTCATTTTTGTTTTTACTCTTGCTCTACAAACACACCCATAGGCCATTGAGACAACAAGGAAGGCCAAGTCACCTTGGATCACTTCTGGCAATAATGTTGAAAGGCAAGACCTCGTGGAAGGGTGACAAGGTTTTACAGGTAGCTGCCCAATCGGTGACCTCTATTCTAACCTAGGCCCATAACGTCCCTCTGATTTGTACGGACTTTATCCTCTTGCGAAAAGGGCCTCAGCTGGCCTCAACGTGAAAATAGGACTGGTAAAAGTAACCCCCTAGTTAAAAAAGAAGTGACCAATTGAACTGGATCACCTTGTAAACGATGTGAGGTATTAGAAATTATAATCTTGATTTTACTAGGATTCACTGTAAGATCCCTCTCACAAAAAGATTGAAGTGCATTGACGTGTCTCTGCAACTACTCTGCTGAATCTGAAATGACCATGCCATCTGCTTAACAAAAGAATAGGCACTACTATCCGGGCCAGCTGTGATCCTGTACTCCCAACCTCTCAATAAACTCTGAAATTTCATCAATGTACAGTCCAAATAGAGTAGAAGAGTGTGGACAACCCTGTTTGACATCAATCGTGTTGATTACCTCGCCTGATTGACCTCCTGGTGCTCGTGCTTGTCCATTCACAGACTTGTATTGTGCCGTCACCTCTCCATATCATCATCAAAAGCCTTGTGGAACTCCATAAAACAAAACATAGTTGAGGGAAACTGGAAAAGGAAATGGAAATGGGACAGAAATGGAAGTTTCTAAGGGGTGGAAATGAACGCCACGTCAGCAAGGAGTGCTGAGGGAGGGAAGGGGGTGAAACTTTATAGTTGTTTGCAGCCCTTTATGATCATATTATGGGCAGGGATTGTAAGGTTTGTGAGAAGGGAAGGGGAATTAAAGGGAGGGCATTTTCTTACACGCTCTTGTTGATTTAGCTGAAACGTTTCAGGCTTCAGCCAGCGGTTCAGGGTCACCAAAATGTTTCGGCACCTTTGCCTGTTTTACAATTTGACCCTCCTGAGTAGCCACTTCTGCCTTTTCTCTTAATTATGAAACTAAAGTAGACTTATTGATGCTCTCACCTCATCAATGGTAGCCCTGAGGGTAAAGATATGATAGTTTCAAATACTTCTGCCTAAATCCTGCCTACCCTACGGCCCTCTTCCTCTGTCTCTTTGCCAAAGAACTGATCTCAGTCTCCAAATTTACCCCATAAATCTTAATCAAAGTATGACATGATGGTACGATAGTTGACAAATCATGATAGGGTGGATTGGAGCAATGGTGTTGATGGTCTGAGTGGGAGGGAAACCCTCACATAAAGGCCTATTAAAGATGCCAACTAAGGTAGGGGCCATGTTTTTTGATCTTCGGGAAAAGTGCTTCATCCAGAGATACTCATGGCTCTATTGTTATGACGTCAGTTGTGTTGAAGAGGGCTGCAACAGTGGGACATGGGATGTGTGATATATCCAGTGGGAACTGATTGCGATTATCATACAACTTACGTGTATATGTCGCCTATATGCTGGGGCCAGTGATGGGCTTGGGTGGCCTCTACTCTTCACAACAATGTGCCCAGCATTTGAGCTGTTTGCACTCAGAAAGAGTTGGTATAGATCTGATTCATGCTTAGGCAGGAATGCGTGTTTCTTAAAACATTGAGAAATGGAGTCCTCTTTGAAGAGCAGTTCATAATGAGTTGTGAGGCAGCGGCCATGAGACCAGGTGCTAAAAAATCAAGATTTGCCACCTGCTGGTATAAGTTCTTGTCATAAACACAATCAAGAGCATGATGAAAGTGGATGCGGGTAAAGGTGAGTGGGTGTTGGGAAAGGTGTGATATGGTGAAGGCAAATATGTGTGATCGATTCCGATTGGTGGTGGTGGAATAGTGAAGTCCTGGATACGTCGCATGAAAGCAAACGTGAAATTCATAGGCTTCAAAATGAGCTCGTGGCTGCCGAAGCTACCCAAGAGTTGCTAACCAACAGTCACAAGCAAGACATGGATGCATTGCGGCTACAATAGCAAGCACTAGAAACTGCCAAGATTGCGGCAGCCCACTTACATGAAGCCCAAAAAGACATCTTGTTGTACAGTCAGCTCATAGATCTACCATAACTGGTGTCCAGTATGGTGTTATACGAGCTTTATTAGGTTTATCTGTAAGGGAACAACTGGGTCTATGTGGAATTAATACATCTGCATCTGTCTACTTTTTCTCTGGGCATTGAAGTCACCCAGAAGGAGGATATCTTCTCTATGATGTATACAAATAAAGGGCATACAGTTTTTTAATAAATCTTGCGCAAAGGTAGAAGGCTCCAGAGGGAAGTAACAAGTGTATTCCCCTCTTCCTTGGCAAGCATAGACAGATTAACTTGAACCAGGCCTCTGCGCCCGTCTGACCATCAAGAGAGCACTATATGTGAATGAGGCCGAAACAAGATTGCCACACTTGATCCTTGGAGTCCTTTGGATGTCCGAGTCTCAATGTCTCTTCTTGTTTATGTCTATAAAGACTCCAGGATCTGACCACAAACTTGAGGTGGCCATGTGCAGCGCATCCATGATCGCATAGACCTTGTGCCCCTATGAGGGGTGCTGATTTGCAATCATAACTCGTCCATCTCTATATACTTCCCACTTCTTCTGCTACTTCTTGTTGGGTCTGGATAGTGGTGGCTTTATATGCTCTAGAGCCTTGTATCTGAATTGCCTGTGCTTTGAGGTCGGCATTGTCCCCTTTAACCAATTTACAGTTTCTCTCCGTTATGTTTCAATTGATTGTTATCTTCTTTTAGGGAGATAACTTCCGGTTCTAGCTTGTTAGTATGCAGGAAAAGAGCGTCTTTCAAGAAAAGCGTAGCTTCTCATAATAGTTGTGCCATGGGCCTGATGGGTCCCAAGGACGACGTTGCTAGAGCTTTAATTTTTCCTTGAGTTTTGTATGTAAATTCCATTTTGCTGAACTGGGCATGGTGACTGGATTTGTAGGGTGGGAAGGAAGGGGAAAAAGGAAAGATACAATGTGAGGGGATCAAAGTGGGTCCTTGACATCTATGATTGTATAGAGGCTCTCCACATCCATTGGCTTTGGAGGGCCATTCCTGTATGATTTGAAGCTGTTGCAAGTGGGTCTTGAGCCTCTAGCATGGTGCACCTGGATTGCTTTATCAAGGGAGACACCTGAGAGGTGGGGTGGAACATGTGCTGTTTAGCGTGCGTTGCCTACCACTCGTTGAGTAGGGGCATCTGGGTCAAGGCCATCTTTTGATCTCATAACACACTGGGCATCTGAAAAGACAGTGCTTGTCTGTGTTGACCTCTAGTGAACAGAATCGGAAAATTGTGTTCTCCTTGGCAATGCCCTCTGCTCGCCCATTCTCCACCCTCAGGCTATCTGACCTGGTCGATTGCAATCCTCATGGCATGTGACATGTGTCTATGAAGATAGCCAGGCTTCTGAATGAAGCCATCCTCTGTAAGCCCCATAAAGTGCTCCCGATAAAACTGCATCTTTGTAGGAAGCTGCAGTGGATCCAGCCATGTGACGGGTCTCTAGTCCAAAGAGGTTGGCTCGTATATGTCTGTTAATGTCCTGGTAGGTGAGAGGTATAGTGGTACATCCAAACTCTAGTGGAATGGGGGAAGGCGAACTATATGAAGCCCATGTGTGAGGAACCACTGCGTAACCCTCGCATACCAAACCCTAACATGTCCTATCTTGGCTTGTCGCCTAGACGATTCCAGTGCCAGTCTAGGGAGCTTGTCTCTATGCAAGGTGTAGATGCGGTGTATGAAGGTCATTGTCTGGAAGAGGGCATCAACTACCAAGGGGAGTGCTCCAAACTCTACAAGAATAATGGAGCGCATTGAGGGCTGACTTCGAATCCTCCATGAAAACATCCTGACCTGCAATCTCCCTATCCTCCTCCAGTCATCCTCATTGAGGTTTGGTCCTGAAAAGGAGGCCCCATACATCACAGTAGGTGTTTCAAGTGTGTCAATAGGTCACGTTTTAGTGCTAGGCTCCTGAATGTGACTCTAGAAGCATTGTCACTCCAATTGAGCCAAAGCCGCATACCCTCTCATCAGCTGAACCTAGGCAGTTGGGTGCATAACGAAGTAGGGTCCAAAAAAGGTGATTCTAAAGTATACATAAGATGAGATAATGTCTACTTGATCTGAAACGAGACCCAAGCAGGGGTCACCCCTTCCTGGACTCACTTCTCCAATTAGCACTTTAATATACACTCTTAAAAGACAATAGCACAAGACAAAATAGCAATAAAAAGTAATTAACAACTCTGGGCATAGATAGTTGACACCACACTGAGGCCGGAACGGCCGGCCCCCCCCCCAAGGATTGATATTATTACTTGGGAGAATTTGTTACAAGTACACGGGCCCAAGGCCAGATTTCCAATAAGCAATGCACAATGAAAAACAAAGTATCAAACCCAAATATGTTTGTTGATGCCGAGTCTGCAGTCACCAAGGGCTGCCCCGTCCATAGCACCTTCCAGAGTCACACTCCGCGTGCAATCCACCCGTCCCTGGCACTACGGATCACGCCGTGCCAGTCCTAGCGATGGGGCACCCTCACAGAGTTGACTCAGTGAATGGAAGAGGAGTCCAGACATAGGAGAGCAGGAGAATTCCTCATTCTTCGCGATGAAAATCTTCTGGAGCCCCACCGTACAGCCAGTAGGAAGAGTGAAACAACCTGGGCCACTTGTAGGAAATGCGTATGACCTAAATCCACGAGGATAACCCCACTGGTCTGACCTGAATCACACGTGGGAGTGAAGAGGGCTCCTGCTAACTGTTTTGAGTACACACGTGAGAGAAAAAGAGAGCTGTCCAGACCTGAATCCACGCGTGGAAGTGAAAAGAGAGAAGCTGTACATTCAGTCCATGGGAAAAGGGTTCCAAGGATGCTGTACGGCCAGAATCAACAGGTAATGATGATATTGTACTTTCTGTATCTGCTGTACCTACTGTACGACCAGAATCAGCAAGAAATGAGGGTAATATACCTGCTGTACCTGCTGTGTGGTTCAGTCCTCAAACAATAGATGGAATAGGAGCTGTACGACCTGTTTCATGAGAATATTGAGTGCTCCAGCTGCTGTACAGCCTGTTTTCCCTAAATCCCAGCAAGCAGTTGTGTTTTTCTCCTTCAAAATGCAAGGGAGAGGGCTGGAAGTGAGGCGCCTTCTTCCCATGCAAAGGATTGGGTGTGGTAGGTGGGGTAGGTGGCCAACCCCCACCCCACATGCTATAAAAGGGTGCCCAGGCCAAAAGAAGGTGCCCACACTTATAAAGTGTCCACCTACTTTTAATGAAGTATGAAACCTGTAAGTTATAAGACTTATAACTTAAAACTCTTATTAAAATAAGGATTTCCCACCTGTTCACACGCCACAAAACCTGTCAGAAGACAAGGCATTCCACGGCTCACGCGAGGGCGTCCCCGACCCCTGAGCTAGACACACATGTCAGGCATGCAAACGAAACCAGTTCACGCGAAAACATTTTAAAGGCAGGCAAACATGAGTGCACAATGCAACATTGTTAAAGGATAATCTCCGTTCATGTACTTGCACAATACTTGACATTTCCGGGCACAAACAGGCCCACCGGAAAGTCAATTCCAGGTACACACACAGTGTACAATCCACCCGTCCCTGGCACTACGAATCACGCCGTGCCAGTCCTAGCGGTGGTAATCCAGAAACATACACCGTGTGCAATCCACCCGTCCCTGGCACTACGAATCACGCCGTGCCAGTCCTAGCGATGGAGCACCACTACGGAGTATGCTCATCCAGAGCCCAAAGCTCACACAAGAAGATAAGAGGACCATTAGATAGCTCAATGGTGACATCTCCCCGTCTTCTAAACAGTTGTCCGCAACTGAAAAGCTTCCAAATAGTCATGGAGAAGCTGCGGATAATCTTTGAAGTAGTCCTCATCAACCCACTTAGCATCAATGGGGAGATAGTTCTTGAACTTCACTAAATAGCGTCTCACAAGCTTGCCTGCAGATAGCTTACGGTCTTTATGAAACACAATCTGCTCTGGTTGCAAAATCTCTTCCAACTCATCCACTTCTGGTGGATCCTCAATGATAGGAAGACTTGGTTCCGGACCCACATACTTTCGTAAGAGGCTAACATGGAAAGCATTATGTATCTTCCAATGGGATGGCAATGCTAAACGAAAAGCAACTTCATTGATCTGCTCAATGACCTTGAAAGGCCCATAATACCTAGATGAGAGCTTGGGAAACATCCCCTCCTTACCAGATCTCTTACGGAGTCTAGCTTTTTCGAATTTCAGCAATACCCAATCATTTACCTTGACATCCAAATGCTTTCTATGCTTGTCTGCAGCCTTCTTATGCTTCTCTTGAGAACGGGCTATGGCTGTCCGTACCTGTGCAAAGGCAACATCCAAGTCCCTGACAAAGTCATCAGCAGCAAAAATCTCATCCTTAGTACGTAGGATGGGAGGCAATACCACTTTGCCATAAACTATCTCAAAGGGAGCCTTCCCAGTAGAAGCATGCACCGTGTTATTGTATGCAAACTCCACAAGTGGCAAATACTTTTCCCACAAAGTCTTTTGATCAGCCACATAGCATTTGAGAAGGTCCAATACGGCTGAATTTGCTGCTTCACTTTGACCATCGGTTTGAGGATGAAAAGCGGATGAAAAATTCAGCTTTGTGCCCATATTGTCAAAAAGTGCTCTCCAGAAGAGACTGGTAGTTCGAGGATCACGGTCACCCACAATAGATTTAGGCATACCATGATGCTTGAATACCTGTGATAAGAAAACTTTTGCCATATGATCTGCCTTGATCGTTTTCTTGACCGGCAAGAAATGAGCTTGCTTGCTAAACCGGTCAACGATAGTCCATATAGCATCATTACCTTGCTGAGTGCGAGGCAAATCCATGATGAAATCCATAGCTATACTCTCCCATTTGCTTTCCAATGAAGTCCACTGAAAGGGGACTTTCTTCTTTGTCAACTGATGAAGAGGAGCAGCAATCAAAGCAAAATGCCATATGAACCGTCTATAGTATGAGCATAACCCAAGAAAACTACGAACCTCATGCACCGACTTGAGTTCAGGCCAATTCTTGATAGCCTCAATCTTGGCGGGATCCATTCGTATGCCATCTTGAGAAACAATATGCCCAAGATAATGAATTTCGGAGAGGAAGAACTCACTCTTCTTAGCATTGATGTGAAGTCTATGCTTTCGGAGTTCTTCAAAGACTATGGCCAAATGCTTTCTGTGCTCTTCTTCACTCTTGGAATAAACCAAGATGTCATCGAAGAAAACTCCAGTGAAAGATCGATGATCTCTAAAAATCCTGTCCATCATACGGTTAAAAGTGGCAGGAGCATTTGTAAGACCGAAAGGCATAACAAGATACTCATACAAACCAAATGCTGTCCTGAAAGCGGTCTTATGCACATCCTCTGGTACTACCCGTACTTGATGATATCCACTCTTCAAATCAATCCGGCTGAAATATGCCGAGCCATCCAATCTATCCAAAATATCATCAATGCGAGGAATAGGAAACCTATTCTTGATGGTTAGCTTATTTAGAGCCCGATAATCCACACACATACGATAAGAGAGATCCTTCTTCTGCACTAGAAGTACGGGAGAGCAATACGGTGAAGAGCTAGGGCGGATCAAACCTTTTTGCATGAGCTCATTGACTTGCTTCATGATCTCCTCCTGCTGTGATGCACTCACACGGTATGCCGGCCTATTTGGTGGAGAACTGCCAGGCACAAGGTCTATACGATGATCCTCCGGCCGTGGTGGTAGTAGCTCCCCTGGAAGTGAATCTGTAAAGCAATCTTCATATTGTTTCAAAAATTCCAGCCTATCACATGTGAGAGAATCAAGAGAATGATCAACATGGTCTACTCTATCACGAACAAAAATCATGTACGAGCAAAGACCCTTTCTCATGGCTTTATTTATTTGTATGTGGGATACAATAGGGATAGAATTCCCTTCCACACCGGCATCAATAACATGCTCTTTGCCCCTATGCATAAATGTGATCCGGTTGGTCTTGTAAGCCTTGCGAGGATCAAGACGGGAGTGCCAAGGCTTTCCAAGCAATACATCACACCCATTTAATGGTGCAATGAGGAAGTTCTCATGGTCCAAATATCCCTGAATATGCATGCGAAGCTTGCCAATAAGAGGTGTGACCTTGACTTTCTTGCCAACAAATGCACTTCTGGCCTCAATCTCCGGTCCCATGTCACCCACACTAATGCCCAATGCTGTAGCCATTTCCAATGATATGAAGTTGTCCGTGGCACAATCATCAAACATAAATAATGCGGGTTGATCTTTGAGCTGTCCCCATGCCTTGCATACCATCCTATCCAAAGCATCATGGGCTGTCCCCCCTTGTACATCGGGCACCATATGCACATTAACCTTGGTTTCCTTTGCATCCTCTTTGCCTGCTTTCTTTGGGCATTGCCGGACCATGTGATCTTTACTACCACAAGAAAAACACTTACCGTCACGTATATATTGCACCCTTTGTTCCGGAGTAAGTCCATAGTTAGGCCTTTTGTTGGGACGCTTCTTCTCTGAGGTACTTTCAGCTTTTAGAGCTCCCTTAACTTCATTGGAATCCCTTTTAGGTGGCTGTCCACCCTTATGCAGATTTGGGACAGCCTTGTCCTTCCCCTTTTGAGCATGTCCATCTCTATAGTTTTGCTTCAGCTTTTGCTCCAATTGCTCGGTGGCCAAAGCAGCTGAAATGAGTTGTTGTAGAGTGTGGTTTGGGTACAACTCCAAGCCCGATTGGTAAACCGGTTGGAGTCCCGATTCAAACTTTCTCTTGCGTTCCTCATCATTTACCTGCATAATAGGGGAAACTTCCAAGAGTGTTTTCCAAAACTTGGATACATAAGCATGAACTGACTCACCTTCATTCTGCTTAACCCAATCCCACTTCTTGCGAATGTTCTTCTTGGCATTAGGGGGTAAGAATTGGACATAGAATCTAGTTTTGAATTCAGCCCAAGTGTCCACGGGAGTGCCTGAGAGCTTTTCTGCAAGCCACCAATGAGCGGCCGTGCCCTTCAAGAACATGCTGGCATGCCTCACCTTGGACTTTTCTGAAAAATCCTCATCACTAAAAGCAATGTCAAACTGGGAAACAAATGACATAACCTTGGAAGCATCAAACTCACCATGATATGTCTCGAACTTGACGGATTTGTCCCCGGCTTTGAATTCCTTTTGCTTATGAACATGATGCTCATAATCCCCATGCGTCCTCTTGATTCCACGTTCATGTGGATCAGCCCTGGCATCCATAGATGCTCTTGCATACTTAGGTGGCATACGTGGACGTGAACCATGTGCTGTACCTGCATGCATGTGTGTAGCCCCACCACTATCTCTTGCAGCATAAGCATAATCCGGAGAGGGTGTGGAGATGGGAGCATGAAGAAATGGCTCTTCACGGGAGAGTTCAACAGGTAAAGTAGTAGTACGGGGATGTCGGTGCTCTCTAAGCCCATGAGAAACCTGCAAAGATGAAGAGTGAGGCTTGTAACGATCATCTCTAGAAGTAATGTTACCTTCATAGGCATGGCTATGCCTCCCATGTAAGGTAGAATCACGTCGGGATGTAATGGAAGGCTCCTCTTTGTGGACAGCAGATTTCAGCTTTGGAGAGGCTATCCCAGGCATGTCCACCAATGGAGATCTCTTTATAACAAGCTCCCCATCCTGGCCCTGCAATACATCACCCTTGTCCACTAGGAATGAAAGAGCTAGCTCACGAGGTTTCAGCCCTGATCCACGAGCCAAAGCTTCAAAGTCTTGAAAGACGGTTGCCTCCTTTTGCTTTGCATCTAGCACTTGTTGAATGTGTGGGTCCTCACGTAGGCTGGCCAATTCCATCTCCCTGGCATGGAGAAGCTCTCGCATACGCTGAATTTCAGCATTCATGGCACTTGGCTCTTGCTCTTGCTCTTGCATTTTCTCCTTGCCACAGGACGGCTGTCCCAACCATACATGATCACGGGCATAAGGCATCCGTCCACTTGCTTGTGTTCCACTGGAGTGCCCCTTTGAATTTGGCACTTCCTTGCTACTTGCTTGGCTAGCCATAATAAGAGTAAAGTCACTAATGGAGAGTGGTCAGGAAGCCTTTGGATCGTCTCCCAATGTAGAAAAAGGAAGATTCGTGCTCTGATACCACTGAAACGAGACCCAAGCAGGGGTCACCCCTTCCTGGACTCACTTCTCCAATTAGCACTTTAATATACACTCTTAAAAGACAATAGCACAAGACAAAATAGCAATAAAAAGTAATTAACAACTCTGGGCATAGATAGTTGACACCACACTGAGGCCGGAACGGCCCCCCTCCCCCAAGGATTGATATTATTACTTGGGAGAATTTGTTACAAGTACACGGGCCCAAGGCCAGATTTCCAATAAGCAATGCACAATGAAAAACAAAGTATCAAACCCAAATATGTTTGTTGATGCCGAGTCTGCAGTCACCAAGGGCTGCCCCGTCCATAGCACCTTCCAGAGTCGCACTCCGCGTGCAATCCACCCGTCCCTGGCACTACGGATCACGCCGTGCCAGTCCTAGCGATGGGGCACCCTCACGGAGTTGACTCAGTGAATGGAAGAGGAGTCCAGACATAGGAGAGCAGGAGAATTCCTCATTCTTCGCGATGAAAATCTTCTGGAGCCACCGTACAGCCAGTAGGAAGAGTGAAACAACCTGGGCCACTTGTAGGGAATGCGTATGACCTAAATCCACGAGGATAACCCCATTGGTCTGACCTGAATCACACGTGGGAGTGAAGAGGGCTCCTGCTAACTGTTTTGAGTACACACGTGAGAGAAAAAGAGAGCTGTCCAGACCTGAATCCACGCGTGGAAGTGAAAAGAGAGAAGCTGTACATTCAGTCCATGGGAAAAGGGTTCCAAGGATGCTGTACGGCCAGAATCAACAGGTAATGATGATATTGTACTTTCTGTACCTGCTGTACCTACTGTACGACCAGAATCAGCAAGAAATGAGGGTTATATACCTGCTGTACCTGCTGTGTGGTTCAGTCCTCAAACAATAGATGGAATAGGAGCTGTACGACCTGTTTCATGAGAATATTGAGTGCTCCAGCTGCTGTACAGCTTGTTTTCCCTAAATCCCAGCAAGCAGTTGTGTTTTTCTCCTTCAAAATGCAAGGGAGAGGGCTGGAAGTGAGGCGCCTTCTTCCCATGCAAAGGATTGGGTGTGGTAGGTGGGGTAGGTGGCCAACCCCCACCCCACATGCTATAAAAGGGTGCCCAGGCCAAAAGAAGGTGCCCACACTTATAAAGTGTCCACCTACTTTTAATGAAGTATGAAACCTGTAAGTTATAAGACTTATAACTTAAAACTCTTATTAAAATAAGGATTTCCCACCTGTTCACATGCCACAAAACCTGTCAGAAGACAAGGCATTCCACGGCTCACGCGAGGGCGTCCCCGACCCCTGAGCTAGACACACATGTCAGGCATGCAAACGAAACCAGTTCACGCGAAAACATTTTAAAGGCAGGCAAACATGAGTGCACAATGCAACATTGTTAAAGGATAATCTCCGTTCATGTACTTGCACAATACTTGACATTTCCGGGCACAAACAGGCCCACCGGAAAGTCAATTCCAGGTACACACACAGTGTACAATCCACCCGTCCCTGGCACTACGAATCACACCGTGCCAGTCCTAGCGGTGGTAATCCAGAAACATACACCGTGTGCAATGCACCCGTCCCTGGCACTACGAATCACGCCGTGCCAGTCCTAGCGATGGAGCACCACTATGGAGTATGCTCATCCAGAGCCCAAAGCTCACACAAGAAGATAAGAGGACCATTAGATAGCTCAATGGTGACATGATCCCTTGCATATGTGAAGCTCAGTCGGGGCCAACTTGTGAAGGCATCTAAGAAGACACTCTCGGGTTACAGTATCAAAGGCCTTGGACTCTTGCGGAAGTCCACAAAGCAGCAATAGACCTTCCGCCCTTTTGACGAGCCTCCTCAATGACGGCTCTCAAAGTAAAAATATGATCTAGGGTGGAATAGGAACCTGACTGTACCCTAGCTCTGTTCCATGTTTCTCTGCAAAGGTTTTGACCTCCCTATAAAGTTTGGCCAATGTGTGGCCAATCATGATGGTGCGGTAGTCATTTGGATCTAGTGGGTCCCTGGATTGGCACAATGGTGTTATATTTTACTAGACCATGAGGGTGGAAAATCTTGGCAAAGGGCTATGTTAAACATATCAGCTAGGAGGGGTGCAAGAGTGTCATAGGCATGAGGGATATGCTCAGCTAGTAAATCCTCGTGGTTCTTGGCTTTTCCATGCTGCAGTTTATGTATGGATTTAGTAACATTATGTATGGTAAAGAGGGTGGCGGAAGTGGGTCATGGGAGGCGTGATAGATCTGTTGGGGTGAGGTTAGGAATATGGTAGAGCTTTCGAGTGTAGGTGTGCCAAATGGCCGGATCTGTGATGGGCGTGGATGGTCTGTTCTCAAGATGTTTTCGCCAAGCCTCCCTACTATTGTTGCTCAAAAAGGATCAGTAGAAGTCATCCTCGCATTGAGAGAGAGAGAGAGAGAGAGAGAGAGAGAGAGAGAGAGACCAAAATTGTGGTACATATGATCCATGTATGTGCTCACTTGTAGAGGTGTGGGTTCATTTATGAAAGGCAAGAATGGGGTGCAAAACATATCTTAGCACCCTCCTCAATGGCTGCTCAACCACTTGTTAGTGTGAGAGCTAGGAGTTCTAACTTCTTGTGTAGAACATTACTAATGATTAATATAATCTTAGTGGATCCTTTGTGGACAATAACTTGTGTCTCTCATGCTTAGGAGACTCTGTCGGAAGGCACTGCGGAAATGAGACAAACACCTGTGAGAACAGAAATGCAGAACTGTAGGAGAGAGAGAAGCTGTATAAACTCTACCATATACAAGAGATCCGGTACAACAATGGTGTGGGGGGCAAGGCTGGTATATATACCACCCTAGGCTGCTGGTTGGCCACAGCAAAACAGGCCGACAGCAGCACACGACTGGATAAATCCCAGTCGGCCAGCAAATAGGTAGTCGGCCAGCACATGATGAGGTCGGCCAGTGAAACATCAGTCGGCTAGTGAAACAGCAGTTGGCCAGTGAACAGATCAGGTCGGCCAGCACAGTACAGTCTCCCATGACCAGAAAAACAGGGAAAAACATGGACAATGAGGAAAAATTGAGAAAACTCCTGGGCACACCCACAACAGATGCCCTCACTCCCTACTGAGTAATATGGTACAGTGATGACTGCTAACACCCCCTCTCAGCTCCTGGATGTGGAAGCAACCCCAGTGAGCTGGAGTGATGACGAAGCATCTATTGAGGTAGAGGCTTCGTGAAGAGGTCCGCCGCATTGTCCTCCGTCGAACAATAGATAAGCAAGATGTCACCAGCCAAAATCTTCTCACGAAAAAAGTGATATTGTATCTCTATATGCTTGGTCCGGGCATGGAAGACCGAGTTCCGAAAAAGAGGGATCTGGGCTGTTTTGAGCAAGGCGCATCCCTTTGGAGCTTTTCTCTCTCTCTTATTGGCCGACCGCAGTCTTCCCTCTCCTCCCATGTACAGGAGCTGGCCGTATATCGTGCTATGTTGTCTCTTCTCATCTAGCCGACAATAGTATGGAGTTTTCTCTCTCTCTCTCTCTCTCAGTCAGTTGCTGCAGAGGTTGGAGTGGCCGTACAACAGTATGGAGTTTTCTCTCTCTTTCTCTCAGTCAGTTGCTGCAGAGGAGGGAGTGGCCGTACAACAGCCCGTACAGTGGTGTTGCAGCCGTACAGAGGCTGTACAACACTTCCTCTTCTCTCTATGCTGGTTATACAGATGGTACAACAGCCGTACAAAAGGCGGTACAGGTTCACACGTGTGAAAAATCAAGGGCTGTTTTTTTATGGAGCTGCTTTTGGGACAGCTTTCAGGCTTTCTTCTGGGGCTGGTTCATGGACTGTTTATGGCTGATTTATGGGACTGTTTTTGAGACAGTTTTGGTGATGTGTTTTGTCTTGGCTCGGGATAGATATCCAGACAAGAGATTTGTGCTGATGCTTTGTGGAAAGATCCGGTGTTGTTCACATCCGCACCTTGGTATCTTGTAAAAAGCTTCTCTCTCAATAAAGAAGTTCCTACGGGGGGCCGGCCGTTTCGGCTCAGTGCGGTGTTATTTTATATTGTATTGTTCTTCCGCTGTGAAATCATGTTCAGTGTCTTCATGCTCTGTGTTTGGTATCTAAAGTGTTGGTCTATTATTATTGTTTCGGGTCTCCTATTGGTGATACCTCGTGTATGGATCTCCTCCCCAATCAGAGTCACTCCAACCTCGGAGACTGACTCGGTCCTTTGTTTCCCCTCCAATGTCATAGAAGAGTCCAAGATCTGGGAAACAAAAAACACCCATGTGAACGTGCTACAATCATCCACAAGCAGCATGAAATACAAGGAACCTCCCAGAGATGGGGTCTACATAGGTACACACAAGTCAACGTGTACCAACTCCAAAGGTTTCGAAGCCGCCTAATAGCTTGCTTCGGAAAAGACTCCCTGTGCTGCTTACCACGAATGCAAGAACTACAGTGTCCGTGCTTACTGCCAACATCTAGCAAGCCATCCACCATGTGGTCCCGGAAAGCTCGCCGCAGTGCATCCACATTTAAATGGCCAAAATGGAAATGCCACAAATCATCGAGCTGAGTACCTATTAGAGAAGAGAGTATTGAGAGTTTGTAGATCCCATTCTCCAGCCCGCCTTCCCAAACAACCTGGTCTGTTGCTTTGTCCTGGAGAGCAACAAAATACTCATCAAACTCCACCCGCATGCCAGTCTTGCAAACCTCATGCATTGACAAAAGATGAAAGCCGAAAGATGGGACATAAAGAACCTGGGAGGAATGCTTCCCCCCTTTGCTATCGGGAATAATCTCCAACCCGTCCTCACTGTGAATCGGGATAGTGGATTTGTCACCAATAAAGATGTTACCTGTCTGCCGTCGAAGATCCTGTAATAACTCACGGGAAGGAGTCATGTGCTTGGAAGCACCACTGTCGAGAATCCACTCTCGAGTATCCCTAGCGGTGAGACCAACTGCCTCCCTGCTTGAAGAAGATGAAGCTCCGGTGTCCATAATCTCCAAGTGCACAAAAGCTGGAGTCTTTGCAGCTGCAGCCGAGGAATGAGCACCTTTCTCGGTGCTCCGCTGAGAACACTTGCTCCAATAGTGACCCTTCTAGGCACAATGGTTATAGGTCTGCTCGGCCTTCAAAGCATCATGCTCGGGCTTCTTCTTAGAAGACTGTGCCGGTGAAGACTTCCCTTTGCCCTTGTTGTTGTTGCGGCCTCCACTGGCCAGTCAAAGCCTAGAACCTCCGCCTTGTGCAAGATTTGTAAACCGCTCTTCCTGGTCCAAAACCATCGGCACAAGCTCTTCCCACATGTAATGGTACTGAGCCTCCCACTGGTGATCAAAGAAGAATAGAAAGCCGAGTACTGAGAGGTAAGATGAGACAGCAAAGTGATGGCCATATCCTCTGAAGATATCTCCTTCCCAGTGTGAAGAACCTCCTGCTGAAGAGCTTGGAGTTTGTTGATGTGCTCTCGCATCGTCGAAGACTCTGCCGGATTCATCACTCGCATCTGCACTTCCAATCCTCTTCATGGGCGATATGCTATTGTACAAAGAAGCCAAGTGTTGCCAAATCCCTCGGGCCAGCGTCATGTGTTTGATGTGATTGATCACTTGGGGTGTGCAATTAAGGAAGATGAAAGAACGCACACGGGCATTGACATGATCCCACAATTGTGCATGAACCTCCCGCTCTTTCCTAGTAGAAAGTGAAAGCTCCTCCTCCTCCAACACTGGCCTTGGAACTCCAAACGCAATGAAATCAGCCAAATCATAAGACTCCATTATCTTCTAGATGCCATAGTTGGTCCCGTCCAATTGTCAGTCCACAGGGAATGTCGGTTTGGTGGGGATCTTCACATGCTTCTCAGCCATCTCGAGCAAATCAGCCATCTCGGGGGTTCACAAGGTCTTGTGAAGGGAAAGTGGGTGGGAAAAAAAATGAAGAAGAGGCTGCAACTGCTATGCAAGGTGGCTGTCCAGCAATAATGACCGCCTTCTACCTAATTCTCCATGTCCCGAACAACCCAAAAATTGTCACTGGCTCCAAGATACCATGTCGGAATGCACAGCGTAAATGAGACAAACACATGTGAGAACAGAAATGCAGAACTGTAGGAGAGAGAAGCTGTATAAACTCTACTATATACAAGAGATCCGGTACAACAATGGCAAGGGTGGTATGTATACCACTCTGGGCGGCTGGTCGGCCACAGCAAAACAGGCCGACAGCAGCACACGACTGGATAAATCCCAGTCGGCCAGCGAATAGGCAGTTGGCCAGCACATGATTAGGTCGGCCAGTGAACAGATCAGGTTGGCCAGCACAGTGCAGTCCCCCACGACCAGAAAAATAGGGAAAAACATGGACAATGAGGAAAAATGGAGAAAACTCCTAACCGGGCGGCACACCCACAACAGAGGCCCTCACTCCCTACTGAGTAATATGGTAGACAGGAGATGACTGCTAACAGACTCTAATCTTGCTTTGTGCTTAATGTGGTGTGTTACAAGTCTATTATGTGCAAGCTCACAAGCTCGTTTGAGTACTCAACTCTAGGTGAGTGTGTTAAGCTTAATCTCGCTTAATCTTGTGGAGTCTTAATCTGTGTTAAGAACTCCTAATTTCTACATTTTGTATGAGAGCTTCCCTTCCTGGGAATGCCTCTCTAGTGTGTCTGCAAAGAGCATTGTGTGGGTCCTTGCTTAATCCTTGATTAGGGAGTGGTAACCTAACTAAGCTTATTAGTAATCATTCTTTGATTTTTCTATTCTTGGTGGGGAGCTCACATGTAGAGGTGTGGGTTCATTTATGGAAGGCAAGAGTGGGGTGCAAGGCATCTTGTAGCGCCCTCCTCAAGGGATGAGGTCATAATGGCCACTCCACCACTCACTTGTTAGTGGGGTGCAAGGCATCTTGTAGCGCCCTCCTCAAGGATGAGGTCATAATGGCCACTCCACCACTCACTTGTTAGTGTGAGAGATAGTTCTTGCGTAAAACATTGACGATGATTAATATTATCTTAGTGGATCCTTTGTCGACATTATCTTGCGTCTCTCATGCTTAGTAGACTGTAATCTTGCTTTGTGCTTAATGTAGTGTGTTATGAATCTCTTATGTGCAAGCTCACAAGCTCATTCTATAAGTTAGTGAGTAGTTAACTCTAGGTGAGTGTGTTAAGCTTAATCTTGTGGAGTCTTAATCTATGTTAAGAACTCCTAATTCCTACAAAATATCCAAATGGTCTTTGAGAGGCCTGCTTGAGAGAGAGAGAGCGAGAGAGAGAGAGAGAGAGAGAGAGAGAGAGAGGTGTTTAAACTTTATTCTACTTTGTAACTAATTTCTATGTTTACTTCTCTTGTTTCCCAATCAGGGCGATTTGAGTAAACCAGAGACGTTGCCAGCAGCTCTAGTGGGAATACACACAGTTATTGATTGTGCAACAGGTCGGCCTGAAGAGCCTATAAGAACAGTGAGTCAGTCAGAGAGCAGCTTGGAATTTTTGGCATGAATATTTTATAATGATCTTTGATGTATGCCTTTATTTTACTGCCCGTTTTTCATGATTTCAGGTAGACTGGGATGGAAAAGTGGCTTTGATACAATGTGCCAAAGCTATGGGGATACAGAAATTTGTGTTTTTCTCTATCCACAACTGCGAGAAACATCCAGAAGTGCCTCTCATGGAGATAAAACGCTGCACCGAAAAATATATATCAGATAGTGGCCTCAACTATACCATCATTCGGCTGTGTGGTTTCATGCAGGTTGAAGATAAGAGAACATTTATCTCTAATACAGCTAACAAAATCAAGGACTTGGCATGACAGCTTTATTGAGCGTTTTGAAATCATTTACATCTTGCTGTGTGTTTTTTTAGGGCCTTATTGGGCAGTATGCTGTACCTGTACTTGAAGACAAGTCTGTTTGGGGAACAGATGCTTCAACAAGGATTGCTTACATGGACACACAGGTACTCAACTCAAAAAGACGAGATGGGTTCACAATAGCCTGCCTTGTTTTGGGAGGAGAGAGAGAGACCAAGAGGCTTGCCTTGTGTTGGCCAGCCACAGAGAGAGAGAGAGAGAGAGAGAGAGAGAGAGAGAGAGATGTTATTAACGTATACTAAAGACCCAATGGGTCTATGAGGCCAAAAGTGTTACATATGTTTGATATGTAACAGAAGATTATAACCATAAACATGGAAACATAAAAAAGCCAAAAAAAAAGACGGCGTACTATGGGGCTTCTATATGTACAATGAGTAGGGAGGCTAGTGAAATCAGTGGGGCTCATCATGTGTCAGCATACAAAGGGCAATGTCCCCTGTCTGGGGCGGTGTGACTCTATGTGGCTGGAATATGTCCTGGATCTGGAGCCGATAAGAGGATGACACAGATCTTGAGGGGCAGGGGTGTCTGACTTTAAAGGAACAGTCCGCATATACAAGGAGCTAGCTGGTCTTGGGTCCGGGCAGCTGCCTTACGGGCTCAGGTGTCCGGCCGTCCAACCTGGGGGCTCCCAAGAGCTGGTTGCCTCCTTGGAAGGCTAGCTGTCATTGGGTGCGGGCCAAAGAAATGAAAATGTGTGTGTGTGTGTGTGAGAGAGAGAGAGAGAGAGAGAGAGAGAGAGAGAGAGAGTTGTATTAACGTCTTCGAAAGGCCAAAATGACCTATGAGACCAAAATGTCACATCATGTCCATGGAATACACTGTAAGTAAAACTAAAAGAAAATATCCGTAAAAAAAAAACAAAGAGCCTCAAGCTCTCGCCTGAGCAAGAATATCTCACATAGGGCGCTGCAACATGGTACCTAATGTAGTGAGGCTGATAGGGTGGGAGAAAGCCTTGCGGTGGTGGGAAATGATGGCTTTGATCCTCTTGAGAGTTGACGTAAGCATGGCGGTGGCCACTATGTCAGGGGTGTTGGGTTCTGCATAGCTTGGTGGCTCTGCCTTATGTCACTCCTCTTGGCCGGGCTCTTGCATCAACTTGGAGTTCGGGGGGAGTGGGTGGATCTTCTCTCGAGACTCTAGTTTGGAAGAAGTTAGTGAGAGCTCTCTGTGTTGGTCCTCGGGCGGGTGCACTTGATCTCGGCCGCAGTAGGGATTCCCTGTGTTTGTGGAGCTCTAGTTTGGATCTGCTCTCGGGGCTCTAGTTTGGAAGAAGTTAGTGAGAGTTCTTTGTGCTGGTCCTCGGGCGGGTGCAGCTGATGTCGGTCACACCAGGGATTCCTTGTGTCTACGGAGCTCCAAAAGAAAGAGCCCTAGGCATATTTGGTCTAGAAAATCCATGATCCTAGAGAGTGGTCCAAATCTCTCTCGGATGAAAGAAAGAAAGAGTGGTTCATGATCACGAGGAGTGAATCCTGAGAAGTAGATGAATCTGTGACTGCCATGTATGCAACTTTGGCATATCCCTCCTCTGAAACTTTGTCCTTGCCCTTGTCTTTGGTGTTGTCCTTGTCAGATGCTTTGGAAGCATCCTAGGCTTTATACTTGGCTTTGGTGGCTGCTCGAGAGTCATCACGACGAGCAAAGCAGCGAGCCTCAGTATGACCTGTCTTGCCACAATAATCACATTCATTGCTTTTGTCCTCGGACTCCTTTGAATCTTGTTTACCCTTGCCTTTGCCTTTGTTTTTGTTGTTGTTGTTGTTGTTGAAGGTCCCTTTTCCGCCTTTGACTTTGCCCTTGTCAGAGGCAACAAAAGCAGACTCCGACTTGCCTTTTCCGCAAAGCATGCACTTGTCGTGGAGATAACTCACGACTTTCTCAAAAGGGGGGAGAGGATCATGGAAATAAATATTATCCTTAAAAGAATCAAAGGAAGCAGGCAATTTACCAGGAAGTTTATGGATGGGATTGTTGATGGTGCTCCCATACTCCTCAAGCTGCAGCTTGATACGGGTGAACCCTGTTAGAAGTCATCTCCTGTCTAGATTTATACACCAGGGCCTGTGCCCGCCCTTATGAGGTGTTTTCCCATTTTTCCCCACTCTCCGTATTTTTCCCCTATTTTTTCCCATTTTTCTGAGGCTTGGGAGGGCTGCCAGACGGTGCCAAGAGCAGTACAGTGCTGGCCGATTGGGTGTTTATCAGTCGTGGGCACTCTTGATGCTGGCCGACTGGTTTTGATCAGTTTTGGGCACCAGATTGCTGGCCGACTGCATTTATGCAGTCGTGGACCTTTTTATCAGTCGTGGGCTTTTCCTTATGCTGGCCGACTGCCCTCTAGGGGGGTATATATAGGTCCTCACCCCCCATACCTCATTTGTATCATTCCTCGGGATCTTCTTGTGTATATAGAGCAGAGTTACACGTCTACATCTGTCTCTCTCTTGTGCTGTTTTTCTGCCTGCGTTTTTGCTTTTGCTCTTGTGTTCCCAGATTTGGTCATCATCTCCGCTGCGTATTCTGACATGGTATCAGAGCCCTAGGCTCTTGATAGTCTTGGGATTTGTGTGAGCAAGAGGGGGACTGTTTTTGTGGCTGATTGGTGGACTGTTTTGGGCTGATCGGGAAGAGGAGAAGCAAGAGGAAGGCGGGCTGATTTGTTGGACAGCCACTTGCAGGTTTTAGTTCTTCTTTGTTCCCACCCACCCACCCTTTTCAGAGTACATCCCCGCGATGGCAGATCTGTTTGAGATGGCCGAGAGACATGTGAAGATCCCGACACTCCCCACGTTCCCGGTGGACCGTCAGTTGGACGGGAGCAACTACGGCATATGGAAGGTGATGATGGAATCCGTTTTGCAGTCTTACGACCTCGCCGATTTCGTCATTGTTGGTGTTCCACGGCCGGAAGTAGAGGAAGGGGAGTTACCGTCAACCCGAAAGGACCGGGAGGCCCAGATGCAGATGTGGGATCCCGTCAACGCCAGGGTCCTTTCGTTTATTTTCCTCAATTGCACACCACAGGTAATTAATCATGTAAAGCACATGACGCTGGCCAGAGGTATATGGCAGCATTTGGCCTCACTTTACAACAGGGTATCGCCCATGAAGAGGATTTCCTTGGAAGTACAGATGCGGGTTATGAGCCCTGCAAAGTCGTCGACGATGCGGGAGCATATTAACAAGCTGCAGGCTCTTCAGCAGGAAGTTCTTCAGGCTGGGAAGGAGATATCGTCAGAGGACATGGCCATCACGTTGCTGTCACATTTGCCCTCTTCGTACTCAGCATTTTACTCGTCGTCGATTACCAGTGGCAGGCTCAGCACCATCACGTGGGAGGAGCTTGTGCCCATGGTCCTGGACCAGGAGGAACGATTCATGAACCCTCCTCAGGGTGGAGGTTCGGAGGCCTTTACTGGCCAACGGTCGAAAGGCCGTAACTCGGGCAAAAGGAAGGCTTCATCGGAGAAGGCTTCTGAGAAGAAGTCCGACGCTGACCGCGAGAAACTGAAGGCAGAGAGGACCTGTAATGATTGTGGCGAGAAAGGCCACTACTGGAGACAGTGTCCCAAGCGGAAGACCGAGAAGGTTGAAGTTACCTCAGCAGCAATCATGAAGACTCCGGCTTTTGTGCACCTGGAAGTGATGGACACCGATGCTTCATTTTCTTCAGGCAGGGAGGAGATTGGAGGACTCTCCGCAACGGATACTCGGGAGTGGATTCTCGATAGTGGTGCTTCCAGGCACATGACTCCTTCCCGTTCCGGTTTACAGGATCTCTGCAGGCTTTCTGGTCATATTCTTACTGGGGATACCTCCACTATCCCAGTTCACAGTGAGGGCAGGATGGAGATAGTTCCCGATGGCAGAGGGGGGAAGCATTCCTCCCAAGTGTTGTATGTTCCGGCACTTGGTTTTCATCTGTCGTCAGTGCATCAGGTTTGCAAGACTGGCGTGCGGGTGGAGTTTGATGAGCACTTTGTTGCTCTCCGGGACAAAGCAACAGGCCAAGTGGTTTGGGAAGGTGGAGTGGAGAATGGAGTTTACAGGCTTTCAGCACTCTCTCTCCCAGGTCCTCAGGATTGTGATGAGTGGCAGTCTGGTAATGGCTACTCAAGTGTGGATACGCTGCAGGTGCGGGCTTTCCGAGACCAGGTGGTGGATAGCTTGCCAGTAGATGGCAGCAATTGGCAGGAACTTTCCAGTACTGATGTTGGTAGTTCTTGTGTTCGTGAGTCCGAGGAAGCTGAACAGGTCACTTATGCTTTGATGTCTCGTCGTGTTCGGGACATAGAACTTCCAGTAGTTGAGGATGTTCTTTCCACGGGGACCTTTCAGAAAGCCAGGCAGGTGACAGGTGATTACTTGCAGAAGGAGGTGGTTTCTCCAGGCTTTGTGGTTCCGGAATCAGAGGTGGTGGTTGACAGGTTTCATCAGGTTTCCAGGACTTGCTTGTGCACCGTAACAGGTGTTGATCCTTGTGAGCAGTGTGATGTCTCTGTGACTCAGAAGCTGTATGGTTCATTGATCTGGTTGATGGACACCAGATTGGACGGGAGCTTCCTGATGAGGCGGTTGAGCTCATGGTTGCAGATGTCTCTTTGGGAGGCAGGATTGCGTTTCCTGTGGTTTCTGCGGCATGCGAAGGATCATGGACTCTTGTACACAGGAGGGGGATTGTTGGATGGAGTCCGACTCCACGGTTGGAGTGACTCGGGGGAGGAGATCCGGACACGAGGAGATCTACTTATGCCCCAGGAGCAGTTTTACGGAGCAAGAGGAGGTTACATTGCAGGTTTGGGCTTCCACTGGAGGAACCCTTGGTCATCCAGAGGCACTTTTTTCGTGAACAGATTGTTGCTGATGACATCTTGCTGGAGTTCTGTTCGACGGAGGACAGTACGGTGGACCTCTTCACGAAGTCGCTCTCTCAGGACTTGCTCAGGCGGCACCCCAGCTCCCAGTGGTTGGTTACACAGCCAAGAGCTGAGAGGGGGTGTTAGAAGTCATCTCCTGTTTAGATTTATACACCAGGGCCTTTGTTGTGGGTGTGCCCGCCCTTATGAGGTGTTTTCCCATTTTTCCCCACTCTCCGTATTTTTCCCCTATTTTTTCCCATTTTTCTGAGGCTTGGGAGGGCTGCCAGAGGGTGCCAAGAGCAGTACAGTGCTGGCCGACTGGGTGTTTATCAGTCGTGGGCACTCTTGCTGCTGGCCGACTGGTTTTGATCAGTTTTGGGCACCAGATTGCTGGCCGACTGCATTTATGCAGTCGTGGGCTTTTCCTTATGCTAGCTGACTGCCCTCTAGGGGGGTATATATAGGTCCTCAGCCCCCATACCTCATTTGTATCATTCCTCGGGATCTTCTTGTGTATATAGAGCAGAGTTACACGCCTACATCTGTCTCTCTCTTGTGCTGTTTTTTTGCCTGCGTTTTTGCTTTTGCTCTTGTGTTCCCAGATTTGGTCATCATCTCCGCTGCGTATTCTGACAAACCCTCCAATCTTCTCAATCAAGTTATCTGACTCATTGATTGTAAGATTCTCTAGATCTGACTCCAATTTGGCAATCTCTAGCACATGAACTATCTTGACAATCGCGCGTCACTAATACCCTCAAATTATTTGAGTCTAGAACTCATACCTTGACGTTCCTCTTGAGAATTCCATTCTCAGTGGTAAAGCTACGTTTACCAGACAATAAATCAGAGGAGCTGATTCCTCTTCTACTTGGCTTGGCTTATTCTATAACGATTGAACATATGGATCCGGCTTTTGAGCTTTACGTATTCTATGAATGATCTCATTCTCGAGTATACTGAAACTCATTTGATACATTATACGAGACAATGCATCGGCGACGACATTTTCTTTTCCTCATCTATACAAGATTTCCATGTGAAACTCTTGCATCAATTTGGCCCATCTTGCCTGACGGCCTCTTAAATTTGGCTGGTTACAAAAATACTTCAGTATATCATGATCCATGCATATCTTAAACTCAGCTCCATACAAGTAATGCCGCCTCCACACCTTGATTGCATGTATAACTGCATACAATTTAAGCTCATGTGTGGGCCACTTGCATCGTGAACTACTGTGTTTCTTACTTTCAAAAGCTACTGGTTGGCCTTCTTGGCTCAACAAAGCTCCTATGGCAATGCTACTAGCATTTGTCTCTGACAAAAGGTAATGATGGATCCACGATCTTCAACGCAGGTGTAGTTGCAACCGCCTGCTTTAACTTATCAAAACTTTGTTGTTGAATGCCGGTCCAGACAAAAACAAGGGTAACTTGCAACAAGTCAGTCAATGGCATCACTATTTCAGATTAGAAAATAATAAACTTTCTATAAAAACGAGATAGTCCTAAGAAAGATTTGAGTGCAATAATATCCTGTGAAACAAGCCATGCTAAGATCACTGCTACTTTCTTTGAATCCATCTTTACACCTAGCGCCGATATAATGTGTCCCAGATACTTAACTTCCTCTTGACATAGGAAAGTCTTTTGTTTATTGGCATACAACACATTTTCTTAGAGCACGCTACTATAAACAAGTGTGGTTCTTGCTCCAGTAAAGATTTACTATAAACCAAAATGTCATCAATAAAATCCACCACAAATTTACCCATGAATGTCTTGAAGACATCATTCATTGACATCATAAATGTGGCTAGCGCATTAGAATAAGTTCTGTAACCGAAAAGTGGTAACCGCGACTAGCCTCTGAAGATAAGATTGTATCTGCAACCGTGGGTACCTGTTTCTCAATTGACAGTGAGAGTATCCTAGTAGAATGGTGGGATGTGTGATCTGAAGTATCATCCAATAAATCCTCTTTGAGATCATCCCTGTGATCTGAATCTATAGGCTTAGTGGTCATATTTATAGCTATGCGCTACTTCTTCAGTGGATAATCACGCCTTTGATGCTTGTCCATACAAGCATAGCGCCTTCATTCTTTGCTTTCTTAAATTGCCCAGGAGTGAGAGAAGATCTGTGGTCATTCTTCGTTGACACCTTTCTCTTAACTCTTGCAAGATTTTTTGTAGACGAATGTACACTAGACATAGATGCTTTTGCTTTTTGCCGAGTAGTTTACCTGGAAGCTTCATAAGTAGGTTGCATAAAATGAGACTTTGACCCTTGACCCACTGCTTGACTTTGACCCTTTCGACCATCTTCATAAACTAAAGCATCTCTATAGCTCTGGATAAGGTTTGATAAATCTCTCGAGACAGTAATTGTGAGAAAACAATATTTTTCCAGCCATAAAAAGGGCATTTTTTTTTTCTTGGGTATTTTATGATTTATTTTGGGTTTTTTGTCTTGGCTGCTGGCCTACACCTTTTAGGCTGACCGACCAGCACCCCCCCCTTCAGTATATATAGCCTTGCCTATCCTTCATCCTTTGTGTACCACTTCATTGCTCATATCCGGTACCACTCTCTACTGCTGCTGCTGCTGCTTTTGCCAAGCTCTACACCACCTTTTAGGCTCTTCATCCTTTGTGTACCAGTAACAGTACCACTTCATTGCTCATATCCGGTGCTGCTGCTGCTGCTTTTGCCGGGCTCTACACCACCATCTCCGCCGGACAAGACAGCACCTCAGCATTTGTCATCTGGCCAATACCCGTGACAGAAGCCCCTTCTGCTACAGGCCACCGTGGAACAGCAGCCCTCTCTGCTATCATCAGCGTTTTACAGCAGCCTTACATCAGGCTTACATCAGCCTTACATCAGCCTTACATCAGCGCTTACATCAGCACTATCATCAGCGTTTTACATCAGCATACATCAGTGCCTACATCAGCACTTCATCTGCGTTTTACATCAGCAGACATGAGCGCTTACATCAGCGTTTACACAGCCTGTCACCAGAGCTTACTTCAGGGCTTACATCAGCAGATTATCTGTGCTTACATCAGCACATCTGCGTTTTCTCCACAGCTCATGGGACAGCAGCCCCCTCTGCTATACATAGAGCACTTCAGAGTTTTTCCCTCAGCTCTCACCATCGGGACAGCAGCCCACTCTCTGCTTAGCTTCACCATCAGGTATGCAGCACCCGTGTCACTAGAGCTTGCACCACTAGAGATACATTCCTTTTGCCATTGTGTCTGTGTGGGACCCTGGCATCCATTTTTTTCTCTCATCTTCTCTCATGGTCCCCTTTTTGGTCTGAGAGGGGGTGTGAGAAAACAGTATTTTTCCAGCCCTAAAAAGGGTATTTTTCTAGGTATTTTATGATTTATTTGGGGTTTTTTTGTCTTGGATGCTGGCATACACCTTTTAGGCTGACCGGCCAACACCCCCCCCCTCAGTATATATAGCCTTGCCTATCCTTCATCATTCGTGTACCACTGCATTGCTTATATCCGGTACCACTCTCTGCTGCTGCTTCTGCCGGGCTCTACACCACCATCTCCGCCTGATAGGACAGCACCTCAGTGTTTGTCATCTGGCCACTACCCGGGACAGCAGCTCCCTCTGCTACAGGCTACCGTGGGACAGCAGCCCTTTCTGCTATCATCAGCATTTTACAGCAGCCTTACATCAAGCTTACATCAGCCTTACATCAGGCTTACATTGGCTTTTACATCAGTACTGTCATCAGCGTTTCATATCAGCATACATCAGCGCCTACATCAGCACTTCATCTTTGTTTTACATCAGCAGACATCAACGCTTACATCAGCGTTTACATCAGCCTGTCATCAGCGCTTGCTTCAAGGCTTACATCAGCAGATTATCAGTGCTTACATCAGCACATCTGGGTTTTCTCCACAGCTCATGGGATAGCAGGCCCCTCAGATCAAGTACGCAGCACCCGTGTCACTAGAGCTTGCACCACTTAGGACGGCAGCCCTCTCTGCTCCTCACCACCCCTCAGGTACGCAGCACCCGTGTCACCAGAGCTTGCACCACTCGGGACGGTAGCCCTCTTTGCTCCTCACCACCCCTTAGGTACGCAACACCCTTGTCACCAGAGCTTGCACCCCTCAAGTACGTAGCACCTTTGTCACTAGAGCTTGCACCCTCTAGGTACGCAGCACCCTTGTCACCAGAGCTTGCACCACCACCACTCGGGACGGCAGCCCTCTTTGCTCTTCATCTACCACCTCAGGTACCGCAGCACCCTTGTCATCAGAGCCTGCATCACCTCATCTTCCGCTGCCATTATCACCTCGGAGCGCCTCTGCTTTCACTGACACGAACCTTCGACACCGACCATCTCTCAGAGTGCTTTGCCTCACATCGACACGAGCCTTCGTCATCAACCGTGCTTTAGCTCCGACATCATCTCTGCTTCTACACTGGTCTTTCTACTCAGAGTCACCTCACATTAGAGGGCTCTTGTACATATTTGCACTCACCCTTATATATAGACTCGCTCACATATTTCATGCTGTGTTGTTTTGCTCTGATCTCTCGTACATCTGGTCCTTTCGTCCTTTTGCCCTCACACTAATGGTCGAAGTTTATCATTTAACCCCAAGGCAAACTTATTAACGTGTAAGAAATCTAGTAAAATTTGGGATATTTTCATAAGCACTTCTCGATACTTGTCTGCATACTCTTGAACGGTGAGATTCTTTTGAGAGAGAGAAAACCAACTATCAATTAACCTCCTCTACTCATCTGGTGGCACAAAATTTTGAATAAATATATCCTCAAATTCTTCCCAAGTATTCGGGATTGCCTTGTCCTTTTGAATTTTCCTCCACCAACGATGAGCCACATCCTATAAATTATATGTAGCATGTTGGATTCTAATGTGCTCATCTAAGATATCACATAAAGTAAATCATTGCTCCCACTTAGAAATTGATCCACTACATCAACTGTGCGAGAAGGTGAAGTGCCAGTGTACTGGTTTCGAATCCTTTAGTGCAAGTTTTGGCTTTAGTCCCTTTTTCGGAGTACCCTCACGATTACCCAAGGGATGGGCATCCGAAGTCGACAGTTGAGGTACTATAGGTGTTATCATAGTGTGGATATCATTCATAAATAAATTCATTTGTTCTTGCAAGTCATGCAGTTGTTGGCGAAGAGGGACAGATTCTGGTGATTGTTGGGTAGAGTGGTTGGAATCCATTTTTAATGAATAATACACAAGAAGCACCAAATGATGGAAAATAAAAGAGAAGGGATAAGTGGGCCCCCTGGTCGTGTGAATGTTGAAGTCGATGAAGACGGAGGCCATGTAGAGCTATTGCGGCGTAGGTCGGGCTAAGTGCTGCGACAAACAGGCCGCCGGAGGAAAACATTGCTGCCGAGAAACATCGCGTAGGAACCTCCTCTAAGGACCTTCAAGAGAGAGAACCTTAGAGCTTTGATTTTTGTTTGTAATGAGCCTCTTTTTTTTGTAAAAGAAACATGGCTTTTTTTTTCTTTTAATCTCTGCACTACGTTGTTGACGGGCGAAGGCGATAAGGGTTGGTGTGGATTGCATCGGTTGTAGCTGGGTCGTGAGAGAGATGAAGTAGGCCTGGCTAGCATCTTATCAGGTACTTGTGGCCTGGCCACAAGATAAGTAAGCGACAACCACGACAACGGCAGCTCGACGGACGACAACGAACAGGAGCAGCAACGGATGGCAGCAACAACGGAAACGAATAGACGAGCGTCGACGGCGACAGGATTCTGGCAGCGTCGACGAACTGCAACAACAAGAAGCAAAAAAAACGGGCGGATGGCTATAAATTTCCATGCCTCCTCCTTGCTCAAAGTGAGCTCATACCTGCTGCAAAGCTTCCCCCATAGTCGAGAACGGAAGAACCAAAGACTAGGCTTTGATACCAAATGTCAGGCCTCCATGCAAGGCAACCTAGGTCTTTGTATCAAGCCTCATGCAAAAAAGGTGAGAGAGAAGAAGATGAACCCAAGAATAGCAAAAAGAAACCTAGCTTGGCATACCATGTTTAACCACCCAACCATTATATATACCAGTGACCCCGGGCGTCCAGTGTGTACCTTCCCGGCCACACACCATAGTCATGTGCCCCCTGTATCCTCACTGGTACCCCCATGCTACACATCACTGGGTCGTTGGCCTACAACTGTCACCCATGAACATTACCCGTTCACACTTATTATTATAAGTGATGATGTGCAATAGTATGCCGCCATTGGTTTTCCCGTGCAACGTCCGTATGTCCCACGCATTACTGGCGTGTAAATCCCACATAACAATGTGTACGTGTCCCACGTGTAAGGGTTGTAATATGATCACCCTGTTTAGTTTTGTGCGGCTAAGAGCAAAGGAAGGGGCCTCTATGTGTTAGAAGTCATCTCCTGTCTTTATCAGACACCAGGGCCTCTGTTGTGGGTGTGACCGCCCTTTGTAGGTGTTTTCTCATTTTTCCTGACTCCCCGTATTTTTCCCCCATTTTTCCCTATTTTCTTGGCTTGGGTGGTTGCCTTGTGTTGGCAGGAGAGCCCATGAACTGGCCAACTGATCATTCAAGTCCACGACCTCTCACAGTGCTGGCCGACTTGATACAGCTGGCCGACTGGTGCATTTTGCTGGTCGTGGAGAATTCAGTCCCTGTCGGCTGCCCCTTCTACTGGCCGACTGCTCTCTTGTGGCCATATAAAATGGCCCCATAGCCCCCTTGCCATTGTATCTTGTTTACACTTCGGGATCTTGTGTATATAGAGCAGAGTTACACGCATATCTCTCTCCTCTTGTGTTGTCTATTTTCTGCAATCTACTTGCTCTTGTGGTCTCATATTTGGTTATCATCTCTGTTTCGTATTTTGACATGGTATCAGAGCCCTAGGCACTTGATAGATCTTGGGAGTTTTCTGAGCAAGAGGGGGACTGTTGCGTTGCTGATTGATGGATTGTTAGGGACTGTTCGGGAAGAGAAGAAGCAAGAGGAAGGTGGGCTGAGTTGCTGGACAGCCACTTGCAGGTGTAAGTTTTTTTCCCCACCCACCCTTTTCAGTTACATCCACGTGATGGCAGATTTGTTAGAGATGGCTGAGAAGCATGTGAAGATCCCAACACTCCCCACGTTCCCAATGGACCGTCAGTTGGACGGGAACAATTACGGCATATGGAAGGTTATGATGGAGTCTGTGCTGGAGTCATATGACCTTGCTAATTTCATCGTTGTCGGGGTTCCACGGCCGGAAGCAGAGGAAGAGGAGTTACAGTCAACGAGAAAGGACCGTGAGGCACAGGCATAGACGTGGGATCGTGTCAACGCCAGGGTCCATTCATTTATCTTCCTCAACTGCACACCGCAAGTAATCAATCACGTAAAGCATATGACGCTGGCCAGAGGCATATGGCAGCACTTGGCTTCTCTTTATAATAGGGCATCGCCCATGAAGAGGATTTCCTTGGAAGTACAGATGCGGGTTATGAACCCTGCAAAGTCGTCGACGATGCGGGAGCACATTAACAAGCTGCAGGCCCTTCAGCAGGAAGTCCTCCATTCTGCAAGGCAGCCTTGTTGGCGTGCCCGCCAAGATCGTCAGCGTAGATTTTTTGGGACGTTGATGGCACGGAAGCGGTAGAGCTGTCTACGCCCTTATAGCATGCCACACTTCCACACACGCATGCAAACACACCAGAACACCAGACCAAAGAGCATGAACAAGACTCATATTTCAGAAAAGACCTTGACCTTTACAGAGTCGGATATCCCAAAATATCCCAGACACCAGCTACACCAAGCATCCGCTCGCAATCGGCCCTCTCCAGCTCCTGGTCGCTCCAGATCCCTTCGCTCCTTGCTTCTCTGCAGCAGCCCTTCTCGTTCTCTGCACTGCACCTCACCTGAAGATCTCTCTGCTGCTCCACCAGCTCACTGCCACTCCCCAAGCATAGAATCAGTCACCTACGCTGGCTGTCTTCACACCTCTGCCCAGCAGCTTGCCTCCACACGGCAGCAACCACACTTCTCTAGCTTCTCTGCAGACCCTTCCTTACACCAGCACCTAGGCGGTTCACTCCTTGCACTCTCCCCCCGAGAGTCCCAGCCGTATCCACACCCTGCCAAAAACAAGCGACCCTTCGCTCATCTTCCTTGCTGCGCCCCCAGCAGCCACACTCTCCAAAAAACAAGCAGCCCTTCTGAGCCCCTCAACAACCCGGTGGCCTCCTCAGCTACGCTCGAGGCCCCTCTTCCACTCAAAACAACACGGCCTCCTGCCCAGCACACACCCAGCGGTGGCCTCCTGCCCCCCGTCTGCTCCCAGCTTCAAGCTTCCATCTTGCGCTTTCAGCTCTAGTACTCTCCTTCGCTTGCTTCAGCTACTGCTAGCGTCAAACCAATTAAAGCCATTCCATTATTCTGCCTTCGCCAGTGCCACCACCTTTCCTCAGAGGCGACAACCTTCTACGTCAGCACCACTCCACATCAGACAGTCGGCGCTCTCCAGTCGTTGCCCGCAGCTACAGCTAACACCTCTTGGTCTGTAGTGGTTACCAGCCACGCTGACCTGCACGCCTTAACCACCCTTTGTCTGTCGCAACTAGCCACCAGCTTCAGCAACAGCCTGTCGTAGCATCTCTCTCCACAAGGTCACCAACCCTACCAGCCACCTTGCCTCGTGACGACCTCCAGTACCAGCTCTCCCCTCTCACAAAACGGCGCCCTCAGCTGCGCTCCAGCTACTCTACACCACGGCCTTTCCTCTCGCACCTGCAGCAGCCATGCCACCAACTTCAAAGCCGCCTCCTTGTGGTCTCTCTCTTTTTCTGCACTTGAGAGCCTCTCCTCTGCTTGTCTGCGTCCGAGAGATCCCCTCAACAAGGCGACCTCCCTTGCTTTTGTCTTCGCCAGCTTTACACGCTTACAGCATTCGCCAAGCTTCTGGAGGACGTGCGCTGGCGGCCATTCCAAGCTCCACGTTGCTTTGCCAGCTGGCCACCCACTTCTTTTTATTTTATTCTTCTAATGCCTAAAGATAGCCACCCCCCATACCTTCTTTTTCACACCAACAGAGGCAATATTGGCCACATCAATAGTTGCTTTCCCATGCTCTACACACCTTCACTCTCAAGGCAACAAGGGCCCCTCTTGTCTTTAATGCCCATGCCTCCATACACACTTCACATACAACCTTTCGATGCCCGCTTCATTCTTGGAGACGCACACCAAGAGCTGCCAAATGGTTGATATCAACCCCATCTGACCTTTCACCAGACAAGCCTGCAACAAGCTCAACAGCAAACCGATCCATGCTGAACACCTGGCAACGCCTTCAAAAGCAAAACTTCACACACGCCATGCACATGTATGTACACATTATCAGCCTCTATTTTTAGCCACACAACGTGGCTACTACCAGGTGGATTTCGAGTCCCCCCAGGCAGCTCAGATGGTGCTGGCTCGGAGCCCCATTGCCCTCCGCTCATCCCGGGCGTTCCTGGCGCGATGGACTCATGGTTTCGACCCCGCTTCTGACCCGCTAGCAGGCGCGACAGGTTTCTCGTCACTATCTGCTTTCCTGGACTCCGTAGGGAGTACTTGCCCCTCTTGTCATCCATTGGCAAGGCGTTCGGACAGGTGGTGGAGACGCCTCAGACAGCGGCTTCAGTGATTGCTCGGGCAGCAGGACTCCCGGCCATTCGTGTTGTGGTTCCGTCACCGGAGTCCCTCCCGAAGACGATCCTCCTCCCTTGTCTTTCTGGAGGACATCTGATACAGCGCGTGGAGTATTCGGGCCTCCCCGGCCAGTGTTACACATGTCGGGAGATGGGCCATCTCGCACGCGCCTGTCCCCGCAAGGGGGTTCATCCTTCACGCTATGCCGCCTCTGGACCCCCTGCAGGAGACCCGAGTGGTGGCCATCCACCTCAGAGACCGGACATCCCTGGCTTGCCACAGCAGGCGCCATCATCTGACGAGCAGGCCCCGGCGGAGGATGCCGCGCAGACCCAGGAGGCTGGCGGATGGCAGGAGGTTCGCCGGCGGAAACGCCCAGCCCGCAGGGACTGTCGCAGACGCCAGCAGGCAGCACAGGCTGGCGGACAGGCGACTCCGGCTGGCGTACAGGCACCTACCCGCACTTATGCTCCAGTCAGGGATAGGCGGCCAACAGGTCCCACCCCGATGGACGAGGATTCAGACTTAGTGCCCGTTGAGGCCGCTGGTGGAGCCTCCCACGTGGAGACCCCGCTCCCGCCTCCCCCCGCGGGGGGCCCCGCCCCCTCCTTGGAGCAGATTCCTGAGGATCCCGGGCCGCACTCTGCGACCCCCGGCTCCCCTTCCCCTCACCCGGAGAGCACTCCTTCCACCCCCCCCCTCCCCCCCCCCCCCTCCCGCCTCCCCCGGCAGCCCCCCCTGACACCTATCCTCTGGCAGATGCCTCTCCATCCTCTCCTCGCTCTCCCCCCTCCTCGCCGCGAGCCCCCATCCCTCCCTCGGCCTCTCCAGGATACTTCGCCAGACCACCCACTGCCCCGGGGCAGCGCAGCTGGGTAGGCCAGAGTTCAGTCCAGCGGCTGTTCCACTGCCACTCCGGGCCGGTGGAGATGGCGATCCTAGCTTCGCCCGCCACAGAGTTCTCTCCAGCCTCCCCTGGGGGGCCCCCGCGAGTGATGGGGCTACCAGTGGATTACGGTTTTTTCAGGTTCCTCCAGCTGGATGCTGGCCCGTTCGAGACACTGGTCGCGCCCTTGCGAGTTTGCGTGGTGTGCCATCCCTCTCGTTCTCCTTCAGTGGGGTGAGCAGCATGGTGGCCTTCTCCTTTCCTCTCAGTGTTGCCCCAGACACAGCATGGGATTGCAACTTTGTAGAGGAAGTTTTGCGTGATCAGATACTGGAGTTTTCTCACCACTTCAGCGACTTGGGGCTCACGGACCTACTGCAGACCCGATTACACTCAACCCGCATGAGCTTGTTTGGTATAGGAGATTGGCGGGCGGATCCGGTCCACACCTCAGTTGAGGCGGTGCTACTGATTCTCCTCCATGCCGCCCCGAGGGTGCAGCCGACCTTTAGATACATATATGCAGAGGATTGGTCTCACGCCTATGCCCTGGACAGGGCGAAGGCGGAGTGGGGCTGGACACAGAGATAGGTCACCCTCTTTTTGGAGAGACTCCGCACCCGGACAGACAGTGACTATTCTCCCTCCAAGCCGGCGCCCAAGACTCACAGAGTGGAGGGCAGATCATCCGGGCCGGCTGAGAGGGGTGAGCCAGTGGCGGCTGCTTCACTTGCCATAGCTCATCCATGAGGATCCTCTCATGGAACATCCAGGGTCTCGGTGGACATCGCTGCTACATTGGTCGGGGTAGACTTCGCCAGGAGATCCAGAGGGCTCTCGTTGGAGGACCCATAGATATCCTTTTCATCCAGGAGCACCACCTTTCTGCCGGGCGTACCCGCACCTGCGGGAAGATCTTGCCAGGCAGGAGTCACACTTTTTGGTCACCGGCATATGGCTCCCAGGGGAACCAGGGCTGAGTATGCATCTCAGTCAGCGAGCAGCTTCTATCCGAGGTTGTGGACTCTGGTCCAGGGTCGAGCGCAGTGGATCATCCTTCGGGTTGGGGAAGACCGCATTGGCTTCCTCAACTTCTACGCCCCTAATGGGGCGACCGGGAGAGCCCAGTTCTGGAGCACCATTAGGAAGTCCCTCCCCTTGGCAGACCACTGGTGCCTAGGAGGGGATTGCAACATGCTGGAGGATGCAGAGGACAGGATGGGGGCAGCCAGGAGACCATTCATGGGCCGGAGCTTGCTGCCTGGGAGGAACTAGTGCTGCAGGTGAGAGGCCAGGATCCATGGACTCTCCCGGAGTTTGGCAGGTTGCAGGGGAGTCTATCTTTTTCGCGCTCGGATAGACGGGCCACAGGAGTTAACCTTTCCCGCATCGACAGGTTTTACATTGATGAGTGGGCTTGTGATAGAGGTGGCACTGTGGGCATACTTGCAGGCTCCTCGTTTTCAGACCACTTTCCAGTGCTTCTCCAGATCGAGGACCCTACGAGAGGAGAGCGGGGCCAGAGCGTCCGGATTCCAGATTGTCTCATAGAGGAGCCCGAGATTGCGATCAGAGTTGAGCAGGTCTGGCAGGAGCTGCAGTTCAGGAGAGGAACGGCAGCCAGCGATCTTGCCAGTGGCTTGCAGGAGATCAGTCGGATGCTCAGACAGGCTGCCTTGGACCGTCTGGAGGCCTTCAAAGAGCAGGAGAGGAGCCTACGGAGGAGTCTAGCGTCCCTCCAGAGACTCCAGGAGAGGGATCCTACAAGCCCTTGGATCTCAGAGCAGATGGAGTCAGCTCGCACTGAGATCAGATCCATCGAGGAGAGGAGGGTGGAGTTCCAATTCCATGCTCGGGCTTCTTTTTGGACACAGGCTGGAGACAGAGTGACTCGAGATTTCTTTGAGGCGACAGGGCCTCGCTTCAGACGAGAGGGTCTCAGGCGTCTTCGGCAGGCTGATGGCCAAGTTGTGGTGGATCCCCCCAGGGTTCGAGCGATAGCCACAGATTTTTACAGGGATCTTCTCTCTGCTGAGCCAGCA
Organism: Cibotium barometz; assembly: GCF_041138505.1. Taxonomy (NCBI): domain Eukaryota; kingdom Viridiplantae; phylum Streptophyta; class Polypodiopsida; order Cyatheales; family Cibotiaceae; genus Cibotium; species Cibotium barometz. Next base: position 27,070,528 of record NC_141048.1, on the reverse strand, counting down.
GATGACAGGGTGAGAGAGGCTCGGGAGGCAGTCTGGAGCTTCACGAGACCGGTTGTGCCGGCCCATTTGCAGCACTCCCTTCTCTCCCCCTTCTCGGATACGGAACTGGAGGAGGCTCTTCAGGCATTACCTCGGGGCAAATGCCCAGGAGAGGACGGTCTCTCAGTGGCTTTCTTCCAGAGGTATTGGGGCCTATTACATAGGGGCTTCAGATTGGCATTCCAGGAGATTATGGAGTCGGGAGTCATGCCGGACAGCATGGCAGAGGGGTTGATTCACTTGATCCCCAAAGAGGGAGGAGACAGACTGGAGATTAGACAGTGGAGACCGATCACCTTGCTAGGCACGGCCTACAAGGTCCTAGCTAAGGCGATCAGCAGGCGGCTTCAGCCTCACCTTCCGGACATCATCCACTCCACGCAGACAGGCTTCATCCAGGATAGGAGCATTCTGGATAACATTTTCTCTTTCTGGGAGGCTACGGCTTTGGCTAGATTTCGGCAGGAGGATCTGGCAGTGCTCCTTCTCGACTTCGAGTAGGCATATGATCGGGTGGACTGGGCCTTCTTGGAAGGCACTATGGAGAGGATGGGCTTCCCCCCTCAGTGGATCCGTGGGGTCTCTGCACTCTACACATCGGCTCATAGCCAGGTGCTGATACAGGGCGTGCGCGGAGAGAGGTTCCAGCTCTCGCGCTCGGTGCGGCAGGGGTGCCCCTTGGCGCCCTTTCTTTTTCTTTTTGTGGCGGAGGCCATGAGCACTTTTTTGACGGCACAGGATACAGGTTTGCGGGGCCTCCAGCTTCCCATCCGCACCTCGGAGGAGCTCCTAGACTCGGAGTTTGCGGATGACACTGCTGTCTATCTTCAGGGAGGTGAGGAGAACCTCCGCCGCTTCGCCTCAGCCATGGACAGGTTTTGCAGAGCTTCGGGTGCTTTGATCAACTGGCACAAGTCGTGTGGGTTGTGGGTCAGTTCTATGCCCCCCCCCGACTTGGAGGCCAGTTGATGGTTTTCAGTGGCTGCCCCCCGGCACTACGGTGTGTTATTTGGGATGCTACGTGGGCATTGACATATCTCCGGAGCAGCAGATAGCCCCCCTTCTTTTGAGCATTCGGAAGAAGCTTCTGTATTGGAGTACCGCTCGTTTATCTCTGGCTGGCCGAGTAGTTGTGGCCAACCAAGTTCTGCTTGCTACCATGTGGTACATCACTTCTTGCTGGGCCTTCTTGCGGGCGTGCATTGGCCAAGTGCAGAGGCTCATCAGGAACTTTCTTTGGTCCGGTGGCGACGGGCGGCCCGCCAGGGCCAAGGTGGCATGGGCTGTGATCACTCAGCCGAGGGAGAGAGGCGGCCTGGGCATTGTTGATCCTATTTGCCAAAGCCGAGCTTTGCTTGGCAAGTTGGTAGTTCGTGGCCTCCTGCCAGGCGCTGAGCCGTGGAAGGAGTTTCTTGTTTCCAGGATGCTCAGCCGCACTCCTTCTCTTAGTGGCCCCTGGACCCCCAGCATCAGGTGGATCTTTACAGAGCAGCGATCCAGAGGAGTAGGCCTTGGCTTTGAGGAGCGTTTTGCAGCTAGCCTTCTGAGGGCTTGGGCGCATCTGAGGCCGTCACTCTTCCAGACTCCCCCGGGCACCGATGAGGAGCGCCTGAGGCAGCCATTGATCTGGAACCCCTTGATTCGACTTCCCAGCGGCCATATGGTTGGATCGCGGCCTCACGTGTCGTGGGGCCCGTTGAGCTCCGGCCCAGCCCAGTCCCTAGACGACTGGATATGTTTTCAGCAGCTGCCTCTAGAGGCTCAGGAGAGGAGACTCAGTGGGATGAGGGGCAGAGAGTCGATGAGACAGGACATTGAGGCAGCCATCCCCCGGGAGTGGCGGACCCCAGTACAGGACCCTCCACCTCCACAGTGGATGGGTGTCTTTACTCGGCATGAGATCCTTCTAGTGGTCTGCGGCACAGCGGAGAGAGTCGCCCCACTCACTTTCGAGGTGGGAGAGGGTGGCCAGCTTCAGAGGACACGACTGGATTTGGATGGGCTCCAGGGTTGTATTCTTCAGAGGGTGCGGGTGGTCGGCTTTCATCAGAGACAGTGGCATGTAAACCCCTCACCGGCCTCGATAGGGGAGGACTGTTCTTGGAGATTATGGGCTTGGGACAGCAGGCCTCTTATTCGCCTTCAGTGGGATCCAGGTGAGTGGTTTTGGGGAGATCCCTACTCGGCCCCCACCAGCCCAGGCACCCCCTTTTTTCAGTACACAGCGAGGCTGGGGCGGCGGATTCAGAGGCACAGGATAGCGAGCACCCCGGCGGCGGCCGAGCATTGGCGGCGACAGGGGCTCTCCCCTGCCTTTCTTAGGGACTTCTGGCAGCGCCTTTGGGCCAGCTTCCGGCCCCGGAAGGTGACACTTTTTCTCTGGCTCACAGCGCATAGAGGACTGGCTGTGGGGGCTTGGCAAACTTTTGGCAGACACCCAGCGTCCTGCCCTCGGTGCGGCCATGCACAGGAGTCGCAGCGGCACTGCTTATGGGATTGCCCACAGGCACAGCAGGTCTGGCAGCGCGCTCTCAGGATGGTTTTTGCAGGCTCACCAGGTGAGATGTTGGTGACGTGGGGTGCGGTGGCTTGGGCCACGGACAGCGGCCCGGCCCTTGGATATGAGGACGTCCCTGGCAGTGCGACCATCCAGGTCACTGACAGGGCGATGGCGGTGGTTCCGACGCCAGACTTCTCTTCGGCAGCCCCTCAGGAGGGGGTCGGGCACAGATGGGAGATGATCAGCAGCATGACGGCTTGGCACATATGGAGAGCCCGATGCAGGGAGGCCATTGACCGCCAGGCGACTCCACCGGCGGAGGTCATACAGGCCCTCTGGGTGGACATCATTCACACCTTGAGAGGACATTGGGGGAAACTCCAGGGCGACTCGGACCGCATGAGAGGGCGCCGCAAGGCTTTCCTCCGCACGTGGCAGCCTGGCCCTTTCCTCACCGCGAGGGGCGAGGATGTCACTTGGCACTATAGGCCTCCAGTTTGGCTTTTCTCACCTCCCACATGTACTATTAGGTAGCCCCCCCCAGAGAGCGGCCAGCCACGGGGGTGGAGCTCAGGTGTTCACTGTGTTTTTATCCCTCCTTGCGAGGTGAGCTTTGTAGCCTTATGGCGTTTTCTCATTAACTAATAGAAGGATCGTTTTTCCAAAAAAAAAAAAAAGCAGGAAGTCCTCCAGGCTAGGCTGGGAAGGAGATATCATCAGAAGACATGGCCATTACTTTGCTGTCCCACTTGCCTGCTCAGTATTCCGCTTTCTACATCTCTTTGATTACAAGTGGTAGGCTCAGCACCATTACATGGGAGGAGCTTGTGCCCATGGTCTTGGACCAGGAGGAACGATTCACGAATCCTCCTCACAGCGGAGGTTCGGAGGCCTTAACTGGCCAACGGCCGAAAGGCCAGAATAACAACAAGGGAAAAGGGAAGGCTTCACCGGAGAAGTCTTCTGAGAAGAAGCCTGACACAGATCGAGAGAAACTAAAGGCCGAGAGGTCTTGCAATGATTGTGGCGAGAAAGGCCACTATTGGCGGAGGTGTCCTAAGCGGACTGGGAAGAGTGCTGATTCTTCAGCCTCAGCTGCAAAGACTCTAGCATTTGTGCACTTAGAGATGATGGACTCGGATGCTTCATCGTCTTCGAGCGAGGAGGCAGTTGGCTTCACTGCCGCAAAGGATACCCGGGAGTGGATTCTTGATAGTGGTGCTTCCAGGCACATGACTCCTTCCCGAGACTTCTTTTGGATCTTAAACGGTAGTCAGGTCGCATCTTCATTGGCGACAACTCCACCATTCCGATACATTGTGAGGGCCGGATGGAGATTATTCCCGACGGCAAGGGGGATAAGTATTCCTCCCGTGTTCTTTACGTCCATGCTCTTGGTTTTCATCTTCTGTCAGTGCATGAAGTATGCAAGACTGGCTTTCGGGTGGAATTTGAGGAGCATTCAGTTGCTCTACGGGACCGTGAGACTGGCCAGGTTGTTTGGGAAGGTAGTGTGGAGAATGGTATCTACAAGCTCTCTGCACTCTCCTCATTGACAGGTTCTCAGGTCGGAGATCTGTGGCACTTTCGTTTTGGCCACTTAAATGTGGATGCACCGCGGCGAGCTTTTTGGGACCAGATGGTGGTTGGCTTGCCAGATGTTGGCAGCAGGTAAGGATGTTGCAGTTCTTGCATATGTGGTAAGCAGCACAGGGAATCCTTTGCGAAGCAGGCTTCCAGGCGGGCTTCAAAACCATTGGAGTTGATTCACACTAACTTGTGTGGACCTCAGCAGACACCATCATTGGGAGGATCTCTCTATTTCATGCTGCTTGTTGATGACTGTACCAGATCTACGTGGGTCTACTTTCTTTCACAGAAGCACCAAGCTTTTGCACGGTTCAAGGATTGGCACGTGATGGTGGAAAAAGAGTCTGGATTGCAGGTAAAGACTCTCAGGGCTGACGAAGGGGGTGAATTCTCTTCGAATGTTTTCTTCAGATTTTGTGCAGATCATGGCATCAAGAGGGAACTGGCCAATACAGGATCGCCTTCAGACTGTAGTGGAGATGGCGAGGACCATTCTGGAGCATTGTGATCTTCCTCGTCCACTTTGGGGAGAGGCTGTGTCAACGGCTGTCCATACCCTCAACCGGTCTCCAATGACTTCAGTACCTAATATGACTCTGTTTGAGGCATATATTGGCAGGAAACCTGATGTCTCCCACTTCCGTGTTTTTGGGAGCGATGCGTATGTACATATTCCGAAGAAGGAGAGGGGGAAGCTTGACTCCAAATCACGTAAGCTTATATTTGTGGGGTATAATTCTCTTTCCAAGGGATACAGATTGTATGACCCAGAGAGGAATGAGATTGTTGTCAGCCGAAATGTGGTCTTTGATGAGCATGTTCCAGTATCCACTGTCGAGGAGCCGCCACTTCTTGGAGATCCAAAGGAGTTTGATAATGATTCCTAGACCATTGTTTCAGTTGGTCAACCACAGTCAGTACAGGAGGTTGAGCCCGCAGCTGGAGTAGAGCCCTCGCAACAGTAGGAGGCTCCACGATTTGTTCAAGTACCCAGGTGGTTGATGGACACCCTTTGGGAGTTAGGTGTCACGGAGCTACCCTCTGAGTGGACCATAGAGGACGGCCCTCGAAGATCGCACAGAGTCCGCGACAAAAGCAATACAGCGGAGCTTCTTCAGGTAAACTATGCTTTGATGTCTCGTATTATGCGGGACAAGGAGCCCACTTCCGTTAAGGAAGCCCTTTCACAGATACTTGGAGGAAAGCCAAAGTGGAACTTGATGCCATCGAGAAGAACAACACATGGGAGTTGGTACCGAGGCCCCGTCGAAACGGTCAGTCATTGGTGTCAAATGGGTCTTTAATACCAATTATGCGTCAGATGGGTCGGTGGACAAACACAAAGCCAGACTAGTGGCTAAAGGTTATGCTCAACGAATTTCATGTGGTACTGAAGGCTTACTCCTGATCATGTGCGAGATCATCATCACTAGTGGCCTCTCCATCGGCTTCCACCCATCATGTACCTCTCCATCGGCTTCCACCCATCATGTACCTCTCCTGTATTTGTCACAGCTGACTCCCTTCTCTCTCTCCTCTTGTGGTATAAACTGGGACCCCAAATGAGAGCTCCATACAATAATGCAGGTGTGACTAATGTGTCAAACAGCCAGAGCTTTGTCCTTGGCTCCTAAAACTGTATCTAAGAGCAATGCCTCTCAAGTGAGCCGAGAGCTGCATACCCTTGCATCAATCTAGTCTCGGCTGTCTTCCGCACAGAGAACTAAGGCCTAGAAAGTGTTCCCAAGATATACATAAGAGGCCACATACTCCAGAGGTGTCATGTGCATGAAAGATGCCATGGACATTCTCAGATACTGGTCCAGAAGAGACAGCCAGATAAAGAGTATGAGAACCAGGTAGAACCAAGAAGATGGAGCACAGAGCACTTATGGCAGTGTGGACTTGGAGATAGATGCAAGGGAGGGCAGTCGGCTGCAGATGATCTGTCGATTGTACCTGATTGGCAGCGGCTGTACTATAGGAGGTTGTTGGCTGCAGGCGCCACATGGAGTATGGGTACTCGAGTCGGGCAGGCGTTAAATGATTTTATGAGCTGTGGACTGGCCGACCAGCAGTCGGCCAATTTGCCAAGTCTTGATGAAGGCCTATAAATAGGCATAAAGGTGTCAGAATACGCAGCGGAGATGATGGCCAGATCTGGGAACACGAGAGCAAAAACGTAGGCAGAAAAACAGCACAAGAGAGAGAGAGAGATGTAGGTGTGTAACTCTGCTCTGATATACACAAGAAGATCCCGAGAAATGATACAAATAGTGGTATGGGGCTGGGGGCCTATATATATGCCCCTAGGAGAGCAGTCGGCCAGCATAGGAAGTGCCCACGACTGCTGAAAAATGTCCACGACTGCATAAATGCAGTCGGCCAGCAGAAAAGTGCCCACGACTGAGAAACTGCAATCGGCCAGCAGTCCAGTAGCCCACGACTCATGTGTATGCAGTCGGCCAGCACTGGAGTGCTCCTGGCATCCTCTGGCAACCCTCCCAACCACTGGAAAAATGGGAAAAAACAGGGGAAAAATACGGGGAGTGAGGAAAAATGATAAAACACCTGATAAGGGCGGGCACACCCACAACAAAGGCCCTGGTATATAAATCTAGACAGGAGATGACTTCTAACACCCCCTCTCAGCTCCTGGCTGTGAAACCAACCACTGGGAGGTGGGGTGCCGCCTGAGCAAATCCTGAGAGAGCGACTTCGTGAAGAGGTCCACCGTATTGTCCTCTGTCGTCGAATAGAACTCTAGCAAGATGTCATCAGCAACGATTTGTTCACGAACAAAGTGCCTCTGGATGACCATGGGTTCCTCCAGTGGAAGCCCAAACCTGCAATGTAACCTCCTACTGCTCCGTGAAATTGCTCCTGGGCCATAAGTAGATCTCCTCGTGTCCGGATCTCCTCCCCAAACTGAGTCACTCCAGACGTGGAGTCGGACTCCATCAATCAATCCCCCTCCTGTGTACAAGAGTCCATGATCCTTCGCATGCCGCAGAAACCACAGGAAACGCAATCCTGCCTCCCAAAGAGACATTTGCAACCATGAGCTCAACCGCCTCATCAGGAAGCTCTCGTCCAATTTGGTGTCCATCAACCAGATCAATGAACCATATAGCTTCTGCGACTTTACAGGGCTCATAACCTGCATCTGTACTTCCAAGGAAATCCTCTTCATGGGCGATACCCTGTTGTAAAGTGAGGCCAAATGCTACCATATACCTCTGGCCAGCGTCATATGCTTTACATGATTGATTACCTGCGGTGTGCAGTTGAGGAATATAAACGAACGGACCCTTGCGTTGACACGATCCCACATCTGTGTCTGGGCCTCCCGGTCCTTTCGGGTTGACGGTAACTCCCCTTCCTCTACTTCCGGCCGTGGAACACCAACAATGACGAAATCGGCGAGGTCGTAAGACTCCAGAACAGATTCCATCATCACCTTCCATATGCCGTAGTTGCTCCCGTCCAACTGACGGTCCACCGGGAACGTGGGGAGAGTCGGGATCTTCGCATGTCTCTCGGCCATCTCAAACAGATCTGCCATAGCGGGGATGTACTTTGAAAAGGGTGGGTGGGTGGGAACAAAGAAGAACTAAAACCTGCAAGTGGCTGTCCAGCAAATCAGCCCGCCTTCCTCTTGCTTCTCCTCTTCCCGATCAGCCCAAAACAGTCCACCAATCAGCCACAAAACAGTCCCCCTCTTGCTCACACAAATCCCAAGACCTATCTAGAGCCTAGGCTCTGATACCATGTCAGAATACGCAGCGGAGATGATGACCAGATCTGGGAACACGAGAGCAAAAACGCAGGTAAAAAAACAGCACAAGAGAGAGAGAGATGTAGGCGTGTAACTCTGCTCTGATATACACAAGAAGATCCCGAGAAATGATACAAATAGTGGTATGGGGCTGGGGGCCTATATATATGCCCCTGGGAGAGCAGTCGGCCAGCATAGGAAGTGCCCACGACTGCTGAAAAATGTCCATGACTGCATAAATGCAGTCGGCCAGCAGAAAAGTGTCCACGATTGAGAAACTGCAGTCGGCCAGCAGTCCAGTAGTCCACGACTCATGTGTATGCAGTCGGCCAGCATTGGAGTGCTCTTGGCATCCTCTGGCAACCCTCCCAACCACTGGAAAAATGGGAAAAAATAGGGGAAAAATACGGGGAGTGAGGAAAAATGATAAAACACCTGATAAGGGCGGGCACACCCCTGGTGTATAAATCTAGATAGGAGATGACTTCTAACAAAAGGCTCCTCATTCTATTTATTCAACTCACTTAGGAGTTGGGTCCTTAGGGTCCCAGATAGAGACAGATTTTGGTGATGTTCACCTTTTCCAAGGAGGCAGCCTAGGGCTGTAGAAGAGTACCTTTTTGTACTTTATTAATATACTGAATTTACAGCATCTCTCTCTCTCTCTCTCTCTCTCTCTCTCTCTACTCTCTCTTCATGTCTGCGTTTTGCATCAGCATGCTTCCAGTAGTGTTTAGGGCTGAAAGAAGACTCCAAGAGCTTCCGCGTGTTACATTGGTATCAGAGCATCAGGCTCAGCAAAGCTAAACACTGATTCAGTCCCATATGATTGTGTACAGGTCCAAGGTACATGAAAGTACACGGGTACGAAGCCCAAGGCAAGGAACACAGGAACGGGAAGAGCTCCCAAGAGGTTTGTTGGTAGTGTTCCACAAAGCCAGAGGGGATGGCAGTCGTGTGAGCCAGATAAGTTCTCGGGCAACGGTCCCAAGGGAGGATTATCCTCCAAGGGGTGATTTGAGAGTGCCAGACTCATTTCTCAGGAATGAAGACCAAGACAGTGTTCAGAGTCAGGGCAGGAATGGATTGTGGACTAGATGGAACAGATGCATAGATCTTTATCTGAGACAGAGTGGTTTTGGAGACCGTGCCGGGCTTTCAGAGAAAAGGGTTGCCAGGGATGGAAGGATGACAAAGGGACTTTGGGAAAAGATTGGGATGATGACAGTCATCCAAGAACAGGTTTGAATCCCGTCATCAAGTTTAGGAGAGGGAGATGTCATGTGCATGAAAGATGCCATGGACATTCTCAGATACTGGTCCAGAAGAGGCAGCCAGATAAAGAGTATGAGAACTAGGTAGAACCAGGAAGATGGAGCACAGAGCACTTACGACAGTATGGACTTGGAGATGGATGCAAGGGAGGGCAGTCGGCTGCAGATGATTTGTCGGCTGTACTACAGGAGGCTGTCGGCTGCAGGCGCCACATGGAGTATGGGTAGTCGAGTCGGGCAGGCGTGAAATGATTTTATGAGCTGTGGACTGGCTGACTAGCAGTCGGCCAGTTTGCCAAGTCTTGATGAAGGCCTATAAATAGGCATAAAGGCTCCTCATTCTATTTATTCAACTCACTTAGGAGTTGGGTCCTTAGGGTCCCAGATAGGGACAGATTTTGGTGATGTTCACCTTTTCCAAGGAGGCAGCCTAGGGCTGTAGAAGAGTGTCTTTTTTGTACTATATTAATATACTGAATTTCCAGCATATCTCTTCTCTCTCTCTCTACTCTCTCTTCATGTCTGCGTTTTGCATCAGCATGCTTCCAGTAGTGTTTAGGGCTGAAAGAAGACTCCCAGAGCTTCCACGTGTTACAAGGGGCTACGCACTATATGTAAACTGAGGTGCGGATCTGCCTACCCATTGGGGATGTGTTAAAGATCATAACCTTGGTCTTCCCAAGGTTCACCATGAGGTCCCGATCCTGGAAAAAATCCCATAATGCATCCAAGTTTCTCTGCAGCCCCTCTGGTGAATCAGAGATAAGGACAATGTCATCTGCCTACAATAAGACAGGTATCAAGACTCTTGCCAACTGTGCTCCTGGTCCTCCCTGTCTATCTATGTAGTTAGATATCTCATCAAAGTATAGCCCAAAGAGAGAGAGAGAGAGGCTACACATTTATCCATGCCCATCCCATGGGTGGGCGGGCACTTTGAAAGATTTCTTGTAAAAAGCTGAAGGCCAGTCAACATGCATGGGTCCCTCTTTCATCAACCACGGCCCAAGCATATGAAGCTATTGTTGTGTAGATGTTTTGGCTTACACAAGGGCAACTTTGTTTTTTGCATGGTGTTATTGTGCATGCCCATGGGAATAGATGTAGTTTATGGCTCTGATCTGGACTTAAACTGGCCCTTTGCAGGATATAGCACGGCTGACTCTGACAGCACTGAGAAGTGACAAGGCGGATCAAAAGCTCTTCACCTTTGCAGGCCCTCGTGCTTGGACAACACAAGAGGTACACTTATTACGTGTTGCTGGTCATCTTTGAACTTTATTAAGGAACTTCGAAGGATAGATCAAAGGTTTGCAAAATTGGTAATCAGAGCCTAGCTTTATATTTGTTTATGTCAATCAACAGGTCATTAGTCTATGTGAGAGGCTTGCTGGGCAGGATGCAAAAGTAACAACAGTACCTGTGGGAATATTGAAGTTCACACGTCTACTGACCCGTCTTTTCCAGTGGACCAATGATGCCTCCGATCGCCTGGCCTTCTCAGAGGTCAGTTAAACACATGCTTCTAACAAGTGGATAGTTGTCTGTTGATGTTATGATGAGGCATACATTGCCTGTTGATGTTATGATGAGGCGTATGTGCCCTTGGCTTTTGCAGGTGCTTACAAGTGATGTGGTCTTCTCTGCACCCATGACTGAAACCTACTCTGCCATTGGCGCCGACCCGAAGGACACCACAACACTAGAACAATACTTGCAAGAATATTACACAAACATTCTGAAAAAACTGAAAGATTTGAAGGCCCAATCAAAACAAGGAGACTTCTACATTTAAATTACGTGCTCACTTCACCTGTCTCTGTAGGCTGATTCATCATTGTATTTTGAACAGGCACCAATAAAGGTTCCTTTAACTGCTTGTGTGTGTGTGTGTGTGTTTTTTTTTGGGGGGGGGGGGGGGGGGGGGGGGGGCTGGGTCGGTGGTGCGGGATGGTATTCAGGCCCGCAGTGTAGAGCACGCTAGCCCGACTCCCCCGCCCCTTTTCTGTCTTTCTTCGTTGTATCACTTTGATCCCATTCTTGAATCCCTTCAATAAGCATTGCTACATTAGTACCAAAATGGTCCCATTTAAATGACTTGAAAAGTGTACCATTCAAGATGTAAGATTTTCAGGTAGGAAATCAAAGAAAAGGAATTCTCTCTCTTTAAGTGGCCCCAGTGTGAAGGCTCAAATTCAAGGGTATTTAAGGAGGGCATGTTAATCATCGTACAATGCCATGTCTTTTATTGTTGCTTTTCTTTAGCAATATTGAACATGTTAAGAGGTACAAATCTTGCATGGGTAATGGGGATTGCAAGATGGAAATAGGGATGGCAAAGACAATGTGGAAGATGAAAGGACATATATGGTCTAATGGGACCTATCTATCTTCAACTTCCCTAAGATTGTCTTTTGTGAAAGATTGGAGGGTTGGTGTGACAGAGTAGGGACATTCCTTAGCATGCCCATACACTCCACAAGCCCTTGCAGGCTTGTGCACCTTGTGGGTCATAGGACTTATGCACCTTGTGGGTCATAGTTGCCCTTGCCGTGTGGGACACACAAGGCATTTTTGCAAGCCATTGTTTCCAGATGTGATGAGGAACCATGACACATCATGGTGGTATGAGAACTCTTGGTTTCCAAGAATGTATCAGAACTTCGGTTCATGGTTTGGGCCACTTCTTTGTGCTCGATTGGAGGGCGGTGTTGGAGGTTCAAATCTCGTCTGAATGATGGGATTGCAAGTTGAAAAAAAGAGAGAGCAAGTAATCCCACACATGCAAAGATGTTGTGGAAGGTGAAAAAGCATATGTAGTTCAGTGGGGCTCCTTCTTATCTTCAACTTCTCGAAGCTTCAAAAATTTAAGGGTTGGTTAGGTGCAATGTTGACCAACCTTAGCATGCCAGTGCGTCCCACAAGTCCAATTGGGCTTGTGTACCTTGTGGGTGTTAGGAGCCTTTACTTTGTGGGATAAGTAGGGTACAATTGGTCATTCTAGATGTGGTGTGATAACCTTGCCACATCGTGGACGGTGCGGTAACTCTTGGTTTCCAAGAGAAGATATATATTTCCATGTTAATTGTAAATAGAGTTTATTTTTTTTGAATAATGTAGCCTTCTTAAGGTTGAGACCCAAAAAAAAAAGAATACACAGAGTGTTTTTTTTCCCAAATTTAGAGACAGAGAGATTACACTTATTATGCCTACGGAAGGCTAAAATGCCATATGAGACAAAGTGCATATTATGAAGTTTTTTGGTCTTAATTTAAATCCATGGTCTAGCAAAGAAATAAAAAATAAGAGCCTACCAATCAATAAGTACATTTTGGGACACCAAGTATAAAAAACCATCTGAACGTGGTTTTTGAATTTTTAGTTGGTTTGGATTTTGATTTCGACTTTCAAAAATCTCCAATGAGAGAGAGAGAGAGAGAGATTTTTTCCTACTTTGATTCATCCAATGCAATATGGACTTATTAAAGGTCGGAATATTTTGCATAATATACTGAATGTACAAATTGGAATTGATCATGCAAGGGCTTTGAGGCAAGAGGTGGTTATGATTCAACTGGATATTGAAAAGGCTTATGATCACGTTAGTTGGTCTTTTCTTTCATAGCTTATGTAGGCTATGGGAGTTGGCCCACGTATGTCTTCTTTGATTTATACTATTAGCTAACATGATGTGGCTAGGCTTATGATCAATGGTGGGGCGACTGAGCCCATTCATTTGACAAGATCGGTCAGGTAGGGAGACCTACTTAGTCCTCTCTTGTTTACAATTTTTACACATCCAATCTTATCTCGACTGGATAAGCTAGTAGAGGATGGTGAAGTTGTAGGGCTTACTCTTCCAAGCGGAGAGTAGATGGTCGGCCAAGAATTGACAGATGATTCTTTCATGCTCCTTAAGGCTCAAAGAGATAATGTTCAGAAGGCTATGGCTGTTTGGGATAATTTTGGTCTTGCTTCAGGGTTATACATTAATATGTAGAAATCTACTCTGATAAGCTGCAATTAGAGCGATTTGCTTGGTTTGGGATGGAATGGACAGGTCATATAAAGGAGATGTATCACACGTCACTTGGGTTATCCGATTAGAGTTGATGTTGATTCACAAGCTTTGTTGGCATGGAATTCTACAAGGATAAATGATAAGTTTGTGTATTGGAAATCTCAGGGTTGGCCTATGCATGTTCGTCTCAAAGTGGCACAATCCATTATGATTAGCATCAATATCTTTTTTCTTACCTTTATTGCCATGGATGGGAAAAGCTTTGCATTAGATACAACAACCAATTAGATTTATGCTATGGAAAAGAGTAGGAAATAAGCCAGGACAGACATGGATTTTTTGGAACATGTTACTACTCTGAAGAGGAGTGGAGGGGCAATCCTATTAGATGTCAAATTATATATGGTCGTTAGGAGATGGCCTTTATTGCAAGATATGTGTGTATCTCAAGAGCCATGGGTGGTAATGGCTACGGCCCTTATAGAGGAGGTTGCACTTGTGCATGGCAATACCAGGATTGATGGTACATGGTCGGATGTGGTGAATGGTTTCCAACAGGTTCGAGTGGTGGCTTCACCTCTCCTTTCCCATTTGATGATCTCATGAAAGGAGGTGTTGGCACACACTAAATGGAAGCCTTCAGATTAGCAGTTGCAATTGAATTCTATGACAAGTCAGGTGTTGACTACTTCATGACTTCTGGAGTGGTATGACAAACTTGTTGAGCGGCCAAAATTAAATAGAATGGCTCAATTGGGACTAGTGAGAATTATGGATGCTTTGTTGCCACGTAGAGGTTGCTTATTGTCTTTTCAGAAAATCCGTTAGGTATGGAAGAAGGTGAGGGCAGGAGTTACACCGTTTGGTGATATTCCTCAGTTGGAGGATTAGCAACCTTGGTTAGATTGGGCATTTAGAAAGCCTCGGGACATTGTCCACAGCGTACAACAAATCAGATGGTGGAAGATAAGCACTGGATCACTGAGAAGGCTAATAGGGTATGGAACATTAGGAAAAGTAGGGCGTGGTGGAAGGAAGTAATCTTACAGGGTTGGTGGTCTAAGTTTCCATATCAAGGGAAGGTGTTCCTATGGCGCATGCTAGTTGGAGGCCTACCATTGGGGGACCAATTTGTGAAAGCGACGGATCGCTTCTAGTAATTGTGTTTTGTACTACATGCTTGGAAATATGCCCGTATCTTTTCATTTCGGATCGCTTCTAGTAATTGTGTTTTGTACTACATGCTTGGAAATATGCCCGTATCTTTTCATTTCGTGTCCGATGGCAAAGAAGGTGTGGGATTTCTTTTCTCGCATATGGATTCCGTTGACAAATAGGCCCGTAAGGTTAAAGATTGGATTTTTGGCAAGATTCCGAATCGACCAAATAACTCAGAACATTCAGTTTTCTTTCATTTTTTCAGGTGGACAGGTTTGTGGCATATCTAGTTAACTAGGAATGCCTTCATATTTGATGCAAAAGTTGGTATTACAGCTCACATAGGTTGTATAAAAGGGATACTATTGTGGCAAGTCTCTTCCTTGTGGGGTCAGCTCATTTGGTGGAGAATGACACTACTATATATTGGATGAGGGTACTTTGAGCTACACCCGTGGTTCGGAGTAATTAGTGAGGTAAAACTAGTACATCACATGGTGCCCATGTGGCCATTTGTAAACTAATTTTTGGTAATATATCTTCTATTATGAAAAAAAACGAGATTTTAAGCTTTTATGCACTTACTTTTGTTTCAAAAATGTCGATTAAACATAAGCCAAAATCTTTTGTGCCCTTTGAAAAGGTAACATCTCACATGCATTTCAATTTACTAATTAGCAAAAAGGAGGATAAATTATATAAAACAATGAATGTCTTTTGTGATGTGTCTATTTCTATTCCTTTAAAAAATTTTGGGGAAGAGACACTTAAACTAGATTGCATGAATCATCATATACATAAAACCCACCTTGATTTCATGCATTATTACAAAAGTGAAGACAAGCACACATAGCTCTAAACATTCTTATCTCCCAAATAGCTATGGCTATGAGAAATATGCGTCCACAGATATTTTGTAAATATCATGAGGAAAATTCCTATGGATTCAAATTTCTTCCTTGCTTATCCTCAAATCATCAATAGAGTCCCCTAAGGCGGTAGCCTAGTGGATAAGACTTTGTACTTTCTATGGGAGGTCTTGGGTTAAATCCTCTTGGGGACATCTTATACTAAGGGTGTGTTCGCGTGCACGCGGGCACATAGGCAGCCATCCATACTCCTTAGGCCGTCATCGTTTGATCGTCATGGCACTTGCTTCCACCTTCCTCTTCAATGACAACACTGTGCAATGCTTACCCTTCAAGCTCACACTCTATCAGCAGCGATCTTGCGTGACGACAACAGTGTGCAATGCTTGTACCCATTGAGCTTGTCCTTTCTTTCGAACGTACCTCAGCCCTGAAGGTGATTTTCATCCACTTGTTTTTTTTCTTCAGAAAACCCTTCGTGTTTCTTGCCCTTCAAGCTCACGCTTTGGATCAGGGACGATGGTTGCCATGGACATTAAAGATCGTGACTCGACTTACGACGCCCAGTTCTACCAAAGTTGTGCAGGGTAATCACTCCAATCTGTCGAGCGACTAACTTGTGGGATTGGTCTCGCAGCTTGTCCATTGCTGCCTATAAAGTGGCCAATATTTGGAAAGGGTGGTACCCCCTTGTGGTACTCCGGTGTGTGTGTGGCTATAGTATGGTGTGTGTGTAGTTGGGTGAAATTCCTGTTGTGTGCGACTAGGAATGGAATAAGACCTCATGAAAAAATAAATCATCAATAAAGGACTTTTCATCCTCGGTCCTAAGTCCTAGCAATAGATCCTCGTCCCTCCTCAATAGATGCCCATGTGCCAGAGAAGAAAAAGGTGCAATGCTACACCCTTCACTCACTAGACGCCCTTGTGCAAGAAAAAGATGCACTACTAGCCTCTGAAATTGATAGAAAGAAATGCTTGAGAGAGAGAGAGAGAGAGAGAGAGAGAGAGAGAGAGAGAGAGAGAGAGAGAGAGAGAGAGAGAGAGAGAGAGAGAGAGAGAGAGAGATCCCTTCCCTTGGTTGTATCACATAAGCACGGGAAGGTGCCAGAGTCTAGGATGTAAAGAATGAAGGTGCTGCAAGGATGAGACAAATGTCAACATTGTTAGAGATTCAGAAAGATTTTATCACGATTGAAACCTTATGGTGATAAAATAACAAAGATAAAGTATCAAAGCGAGAGTAATTTAGAAAGTTGAAATGTTTCAAATTGTTTGCTAAATTGAAGTGTGCTATAGATTATTAAAGGTACATCCTTAACTAATTAATAAATTTATTTTTTCACTTAATTTGGGTCCCTATCCTATTGACTCAATCTCATGTGTCACTATTCACTTGGGCCCCGATTAAATAACACCTAAGGTATCCCTAAGGTACCAAAAAAATGTAACATATCCCAAAGTTTATAAATATAAGGTACCAATAAAAACCTGAGGCGTTAATTAAAAATTTTGATTTGACCCCACAATAAATATAAAAGAGTACTTTCATGAAATGGAAGGTTTTGATGTAGCTCAATTCGATGAAGTTGGTTCATTTGTCAACATTTTCCAAATACAAAGACATAGACGGTTAGTTTAGAGGACAAAAGTAATACAAGTAAAAGCCAATGCATACTAAAAAGCATTCAAATTTATTTATAACTAATAATTTGCGTTATAAACTAGAGACCACAATAGAAGACCAGGTGTTTTTACAAACTAATAACTTGCTTGATTTATAACTAGTAATTTGATTTACAAACTGAGTAGACGCCCAATGGTCAAAGCAAAGCAAGTGACAAGAGAAGACCAGACAATCACAAGAAAAATGAATAGGAAAACACACCATCAACACATAATGGACCACTGATCTTATAGTGCAAACCTGAGATGAAAAAAAGGAACACACGGCTTTCATGCTTCATCAACAAGAGGACATGGCAAAGGGGCTAACATTCAAGCACACAGAAAAAAAGAGGAGACAGTGGAGAGCAATGGCTAGAGCCACCTACTTGTCACAACACGCATGCAACAAAACAAAAAAGAGCTAACCATACAAGAACACACTATCACAAGCAAGCATGCAACAAAAAAGAGCCCTCCATACAAGAACACACTGGAGCCTCCAAGTGTAGAGCACAAAAAGGAGGCGATGGACCAACAATGGCTAGAGATATCAACTTGTAAGAAGATATAATAACAGTAGCACAAAGAATATTCGCAATACAAAGCACTAAACACTAGAAACAAGTGGAAAGTAAACAATATGAGTGCTTGTAAACTTTGATTACCAAGTGATGGTTGTCTGCCCACCTGTGTGCTCCGGGTAAGGAGCTTTGATGGTGATCTTGACAGACTCTAGACAGAGGATGTCTTGATTACAAGAGCGCTTTAATATAATAAAATCGATGATCAACAAAGATTACCAAACTAATCTATATACACTGCACACGATTGACATGGACATAGGTTGGCTATGTCACCGCCAACCCATGACCTGGTCCAAAATGACCATCCGACCTGGAACCACATTATAAGTAAGTCCCATAGGGACTTAGTGCAATACCCATCTCGAAGACTATATGGACCCTAAAACGTGCCCCACTAAGTTCCATAGGGACTTAGTGCAGCTGTCATGGCCATTAGAGACTGTATGGACTCTCAAACATGCCCCACAATCCCATAAAAATGTGTCCTTGGTTTGTTGTCCCAATGCTCATAAATGCAATAGCATAGTCGACATAAGCATGCATAAGCCATCTCCTAACCATCTGGCCACATTTGATCACCATCACAAGTGTCTAAATTGGGAACTACTAAGTGCCCCTGTGCCCACACCACAATGGCTACTCCTCATATAGGGGGTTTACAAAATAAAGCACATCCATCATCCATAGTCGCGCAAAATGAGGGTGGAATATTGATAAGTAAATGCTTTCCCAATAGAATAATTAAAACTAGCCAACTAGCCAACTATTCAATAACCTTGCGGCCATGTTACTCCAATAATTAAAACTAGCCAACTATTCAATAACCTTGCGGCCATGTTACTCCAAAGAATATACAAACATAATGATAATAACAAGAATGCAGAGCCACCAAAGCTTGTAGACATATTATACTACATACACACACACACACACATTTGCGCACGCGTGCACACACACACACACACACACACACACACACACACACACACACACACATGTATGTATATACATACATATGTATGTGTGTGTGCACACACACACACACACACACACACACACATGCATGTATGTATATACATACATATGTATGTTTGCATATATATGGGTGGGGAGTTGGTACGCTTCTTCTCTAAA
Organism: Cibotium barometz; assembly: GCF_041138505.1. Classification (NCBI taxonomy): domain Eukaryota; kingdom Viridiplantae; phylum Streptophyta; class Polypodiopsida; order Cyatheales; family Cibotiaceae; genus Cibotium; species Cibotium barometz. Next base: position 27,051,913 of record NC_141048.1, on the reverse strand, counting down.
AATTATTAGAGACTAAGAAACAATGTGTGTTCATTACTATGTAATAGACAATTTTAGAAGGAGCATTTGGGGGTGCCAAGGGAGTATGTGTGTGGCACAATGGATTACTTGGAACTTCGGGGGGGCGGGGGGGGGGGGGGGGGGGGGGGGCTCATATGAAACTTGAATTGTCAGGGGTGCGCGATGCATGGACTTGATGACACGTCTAAGTTAGTGGGTTTGGTACATACATCAAGGGTATTTCCACTACCCTCCATTCCTTTTCAGATTTTGGGGGCGGTGTCAAAGGCATATGGCCTTGGGTCTTCACAACCACTTGGATTTGATATTCAAGGGTGTGTTTGTTGGGACCGGGGCATGGTTTTCTTTGATTTTGGAACCCAGATATAGGGGTTCCCTTTGTAGTATATCCTTTTCCTTCTAGTAATTTTGTGGGGACCCATTGAAGTGTCATACCAGGTACTCGGATGGTCACTTGGATCTTTTTGGCTTAAGGGATTGTGGTGTGGACATTGAGGTAAAACCGTTTCCCCTCATAAAAGCCTTGGGTTTCTAGAAGCTTGTCTAGGATCCAGGAGGACTTGGGTTGAGAGTGCCACGCCTTTGCTTGAGGGTCTCATCCTGTTTGGTCAATCTGTACTCAAAAGTGGTTGTCTATTAGGGTGATAGATTCTATGAATGTGCATATACAGGATGCACAAATACCTAAGGAGGCTTGGGACACCTTGGTAAAAATGTATAGCACAAACACCAAGCTCAGAAGATGAATCTACTAAAGTAGGAGCTACATAATGTGACTATAGGAAAACTGAGTATAAATGATTACTCGATTAAGATTAAAGGGAATAAATGCCCTTGTTTCTATCGGATCACCAGTAGGATGATGACAATATGGTTTCAGTGACCTTGAATGGTCTTGGTAGGGAATACAACCAATTTTAGACCTCCATTGGAGTTCGAGAGAACTTTTTTTATTTTCAAGAACTGAGTGCTCTGCTTATCCCCGTATGACGAGTTCAAGAGGGCTTTCCTTATTTTTTTCAAGGATTCCATTGCTCTTCTCATCCATGAGGAGATGAATATTGGGGGTTCATCCTCTGGAAATTCAAATGAGTAGGAATTCTACTTAGATACAGGTACATATAGAGGGAGAGAATCATCTAGATGCCAAGGTGAAAGCCTTTTTGGAAATAGAACTCATTGGGCAATAATAATAGGAATAAAATTTACAAATAGGTGGAAGAGGCTACTTTAGAGGCAGGAGGAGCCAAAGGGGTTGAGGTGATTGGCAAAGAAATCAAAGTGCAAATAGCATAGAGTGCTATTATACTATGGCAAACCAGGGCACATTACAAAGGAGTGCTATTATACTATGGAAAACTAGGACACATTGCAAATGCAATTATATATCATCTATAAGATTCCTCCCCGGCCCCTCAAGATGTCCAATTTCTTCTCCTGTAATCAATTCCCTTTTCAGAATAATAAAAGATCTTGTTTCTACCTGTTTTGGCCTAGAGAGAGAAAATATTCTAGAGAGAGATAATTCAATTTTTAGATATCTTTGGATAGAAAAATATCCTTTATTATTAAAATAAATTCCTTGAAACAAAAGTTTAAAAAGAAATTCCTAAGGTGCATTAGAAATAAATTATAATGTGCACAAAAGGCCTTAGCCTAAGGGTCCAGATTTTCTGAAAATTTTGGATTAAGGTTCTCATGGACCAATAAGATTAATCCAAATGCAGGGAGGAGATAAATTGAAGAATAAAAGAAAAACCCCCAAAAAATGAGTAAATGCTCACATAAGATGAAGAGTGAACTAAGGACCAAAGAAAACATTTAAAAAATTGAATTTTGACACCTCAGAGTGGGGATATCCCCTCATGAAGTAGGCACCTTTTTTCTCATCATTACTCCAATTTTTAATCAATAAAATGAGATATTTCATCTCTCCTCTCTCCTATTTCAAAACTAGATCCAAAAAGTAAGCTGAAGTGACCCAAAAATGGTCAAAAATTGACCAAACTGATCTGGAAAATTCTAGAATCAGTTTGCTTGGTTAGAGGCTCACTTTTTCCTATAAATAGAAGCCTCCCCCTTTGTAAAAGCTTAATGGTATTTATGCACTGTTACTCTACTCCTGCCCTGAGCCATCTACATTGAATTTATTGATAATTCAATTGTTTTTGGCCTAATCCTCTCCAAAGTGAATTGGTGGCCACTCTTGCTTCAAACAAGAGTAGAACCCTCAATCCCTCAAGCCAAAGGAAAGCTTACAAGCTCCATGATGTAAGCTAACTTTTCTAACTTGTTTGATTTTTAAATCTATGGTTTTCTTGATTTTCATATTTTACTGTTGATTGAATTAAATTCTAATGTTATGCCTTTGAGGAAAAGGCCACCCCCTTCTATTCTTTACATTCCAGCCTTTCTTAATCCTAGAAAGATTAACTAAAAGATTAATTAAACTTTTCTTATTGTTTACTCTCTTGAATTTTAAAAATTGTGTAGATTAGAGTCCTATACATCTAATTTGGGTTAATTTAAGTCAATTAAAGAATGATAAAAATGAGAAATGGTTAACCGTACAAAGGAGGTTATGGTAAAATTTTCTAGAATTTTGTGAAAAAGAAAGTTTGTTTTTATGTTATTCCAAAAGAGTAATTCCCACCATTTTTGCATCTAAAAGAAATATTCTAATTACTCCATGTACATATTCTTTATGAATATGCATGGATATCATTGACATTAATTATTAAAATTGATTTCTATGCATAGAAAGATGCATAATGGAAAATTTTTTTATTATAAAAGTTTTATTCTCATTAAATTTAATTTCTATGCATAGAAAGATATAATGGAAAATTTTTTATTATAAAAGTTTTATTCTCATTAAATTTGATTTTTTTTTGCATAGAAAGATGCATAATGAATTTTTTTTATTATAAAAGTGTTATTTTTATTAAATTTAATTTCTATGCATAGAAAGATGCATAATGGAAATTTTTTTATTATAAAAATGTTATTCTCATTAAATTTGATTTTTATGCATAGAAAGATGCATAAAGGAAACTTTTTATTATAAAAGTGTTATTTTCATTAAATTTAATTTCTATGCATAGAAAGATGCATAATGGAATTTTTTTAATTATAAAAGTGTTATTCCTATTAAAATTGATTTTATGCATATTCATTGCATCCACATCACATCACATACATTCCATCCGCATCTATCCTTATCACATCACATTCATTCCATCCATATCACGTCACATTCATTCCATCCACATTACATCATGTCCACATCTATCCACATCACATCTCATTCATTCCATCCACATTACATCACGTCCACATCTATCCACATCACATCTTATTCATTCCATCCACATTACATCACATCCATATCTATCCATATCTCATCACATCCATTCACATCTCATCTCATTCATCCTTATCCATCCATTCATTCACATTCACATCTATCCACATCCATCCATTCATTCACATGCACATCTATCCACATCCATCACATTCATTGCATCCACATTACATCATATACATTCCATCCACATCTATCCTTATCACATCACATTCATTCCGTCCATATCACGTCACATTCATTCCATCCATATCATGTCACATTCATTCCATCCACATTACATCGCGTCCACATCTATCCACATCACATCTCATTCATTCCATCCACATTACCTCACATCCACATCTATCCACATCATATCTCATTCATTCCATCCACATTACATCACATCCACATCTATCTATATCTCATCACATCCACTCACATCTCCTCACATCACATTCACATCTTATCACATCACATACACATCTTATCACATTCACATCCACATCCACATCCACATCCATTCAGATATGATCACATCACATTCACATATGATCACATCACATTCACATCTTATCATATCACATATGATCACATCACATTCACATATGATCACATCACATACACATCTTATCACATTCACATCCACATCCACATCCATTCAGATATGATCACATCACATTCACATCTTATCACATCGCATTCACATTTAGTACCATTTTCTACTTTCGATACCGATGGGACTTTTCTAAGTTTCTGCCAATTGCTTGGCCTAGTTAAAGGTACTTTTTCTCGATGGATATTTTCATCTTCTTTCTCAAATTTCTCAAGTAAAATATATACAATATTCTTCTTTTTGAGTAAAAGATTCATGAGATTTGCAAAAATCAATTCTACCCATATTTCCCAATAAAATTAATAATGCTCAAAATTTCACCTTTAATAAATACTCATAATTTGAATTATGCCAAAAAATCCTCTTTTACCATTTAATTACTTGGATCTCAATATCATGGGAATTCCTCTTTTTGTATAAAAATAAATTTACCAAAATTTACTCTTTTCTCATAATCAATTAATTATGCATAATTACAAAAACATTATTTCTCATGAATATGATGAAAATTATTCTTTTTGCATAGGATGTCCAATCCTAGAATATGGTAGGAAGTCCTCTTTTAGCATTATGCATAAAATAAGATATGTATTATTTTGTGAAACGTTTTCCATAGCTTCACTACTATTACTGATAATTCTCAATTTTTTTCTAAAGAACAAAAAGCTTGTAATGAAAATATGATAGTAGTTCCTCTTTTATGCTTAAAATCAAACTATGAATTTAAATCATAATTTCAACCATAATCATAAACTTAATTATGATTATCCCACTAGATTAAGCTGATTTCATTATTTCTCTTTTCCCAAATTGATAGGATAATCTATTTCTCATTTAGAATCAATCAAAGTAGTTTTTAACTACTTATGAGTAATCTAAAAGAATTAACCATTATTTTGTTAACACAAAATCATAAAAATACTATTTTCTTAATCTCTAGCTTATCAAGCCTAGAGTTTAGCTTTGAATTAAGAGATTATCATTGAGAAGCATCCTTTTTCAAAGGATTTAGACATAAAGATGGCTATTCTTTTAGAGAGAGAGATTTACTTAAAGAAAGCATTACAAATAAGTATGAAAATTAACTTTCTCTTAATTAAGCATTAAGACTTTAAGGGAAAACTTGATTTGAATTAAAACATTCATTTAGAAAGCTTCTCAAGCTTGAGAGGGGTTGAGAAGAAGAAAGTCATTGAGATAAATTAGAAAAAACCATAAAATTTGATTTTACCTCCAAGTTTGGCTTGATTCTCTATTAGCGGTGAAGCCCCCGACCAATCAATTGGTCCACCAAGAGGAGAAGAGAAACTCCAAGAGTTGTTATAGAGAGAGAGAGCTCCAAGCTCCCAAGAGAGAAAAATTTAAGGGATAATAAAAAATATGATTATTTTAATATAATACTGGCATGGTATAGCTCCAATATTTTTTTACAAATGACTGAGGGTCTTTTTATAGGTGAGGGAGGCCACTAACTAAGTCCAACTGAGTTCTAGAATTTTTCAGGTTCAGTTTGACTCAATTTGGACAAGATTTGGACCAGTTTGGCTCCCTTTTTTATTTGGTTTGATCCAAGAGAGATGAGAGATAAAAATACCACAATTTTTATGAATTAAAAACCCTTCCACACATGTGAAATAGGCAGCTACCTCAAGAGTCCCCCTTCCTTACCAAGGTGTCAAAAATGCATCATTATTCTAAAATATCTCATTTTTTAGTAATATCTCATAATTTTTAACTAATAAACCTTGTACTCAGGCAACTCTTCATCTTATGTGGGCATTTACTCATTTTTGGGTATTTTCTTTTATTCTTTTGGATTTATCTGATCCCAACACTTGGATTAATCCAATTGGCCCATTGGAACCTTAATCGGACCATAATCTAATTTTTTTTGAAAATGTAGACCCTTAGGCTAAGGTCCCTTATACACATTTTCAATTAATTCCTAATGCACCTTGGAAAGTTTATTTTGAATTTTTGTTTCAGGGGAATCCATTTTAGACACTAGGAGGATTTTTATATCCAAAGATATCTCAATTTTGGATTATCTCTCTAGACATTTTTCTCTCTCTAGGCCAAAACAGGGTAAAACAAGATCTTTCGTCTATTTCAGAGAGAGGGAAATAATTTCAAGAACAGAAGGGGAGGTTCTTACACCTTTACACCTCAAAATCTAGAGGGAGGAATCTTACACACAATGATGTTGTAGATCGGACGTCTATTGAACCGCGGGTTGTTGAAGACAACTTGAAAGCCACTTTGGAAAGCCTTATGCACACTCAGATGCTGGATTCTAAAGAAGACTTTTGGGTGAAGATCAAAGCTCTGGGAGGTAAGCGCTGACCTAGGAGGACCATTGGGGTAGTCAGATGGGCTATTTTGAAGGCTTTGAAGAGTGTTCAAGTATCCGTCTATGTCAGTTGAGCATCAGGGGACATTAGCTGGGTGGACTGGTGTTTGTGCTAGGTTGTGGTGCTAGCTGGTAGTTCCCTCCTCACGGTGGTGTGTTTTGGACGGGCTATAGAGGAAGGTCTCACTGACACATTAGTGTGTATCACCACTTATTACACTTCAATTAGCATGGCACATCATTTGCATAAACCACTTGTTACGCTTTGACCGTGTGCAATGTCTAGCATAGTCCAATTTTTTTACTTAGACCACACTTAGTCGTCAAGCATGGCACTATTTGTTTTACTTCAACCACACACTGTTGTCAAGCATGGCACTTTTTGACATACACCGATCAAGCACGGTCTCAAGCTATAGCAATAACACTAGGTAACTAGTGTTTAATGCAAGGTCACACATGATACCAATTCACTAGCATGGGTAAGGTTTTGCAAGAACATCTATTGCTTCAATTGAACAATGTTAATGATTCAAAGAAATGCTAGCATTGGAAGGAACTGGCTTCAACTTATCACATTAATGATAGTGTCTACCATGTGCTTCATCGAAAATGTGAGCCATGGATAAAGGCAAGATTGTGGTTGGTAAGACGAACTTGGAGTTTCCATCAGATGCAAAGGGTTACATACAATGGATTGTTGCTTTCAATAGGGAACAGCAGGTTATGACTGATCTTCCATGGCATATTCCCATTGTGAGCTTAGAGATGGAAGGCCAACACTTTTTAGCTCGATTTTATCAAAATCAAATGTCGATTGGATTGTGTGTCTTGGAGGGTGTCCCCGTTCAGCAAAAGGGTGGAAATTATGTAGCATCCCTCCTGCCTAGATAAGAAATTGACCTCAGTTGCATGTTTTCTTATTGTGAGCAAAGGAGATTAATGTCTTATAATATACAAATTCTAGTATCTTCTGTAATTATGATAGATAGACATTGTACCAAGGAATTCTATGTGCAATAAATTCTAGTGTCCCATACCACCAGAATATATCCCACATAAAGCTAGAGATAATTATGCATCGTAATCCTTCCCACATGATTAATCTTTGTGTCCCATACCATAAGACTAATATGTAGTGAAAATTTCATAAAGTATAGTTCAAAATGGAAGGGTCAGCTCCTCTCCCCAAGAAGTTCTATTTTGATGCATAAAAACTCTCCTTGAAATTTACAAAAGGTCTTAAATAAAATTTATTATAAAAATAATAAAATGAAATGAATATGTTATCTTAGGAGTCCGAATACTCGTCATAGTAGGGGGTTTTCTTCTTCATTATCATTGATCGTATTTATTCAAAGTGAAATATACTTTGACTTCCGTGGAAAATTTGATGCGATATGTCCAATCTCATTGCACCTGTAACACTTCTTTGAATCATCTTTATTAGCTTGTTGTGAATCATCAATCTTGGTGTCAATACCTATGATATTGCTTGAGGGGTCTATCAAATGATTTTGGAAAGGTTTTAGGATTCAAGAACTTTAATGTTGAGGTTTGAGGTGTCATTGCTTCCTTGGGAATGCCATTTTTCTTTTCACAATTCAAGGCTAAGGAAATAGTCGAGCTAAGAGAATGCAGTCAAAACATGTTTACTTTTGATCGAATTGTGGGTTTTAAACCTACTATAAACTTACTTCTTTGATCTTTTCTATGAACTTTCTCAATTACCTATATTTGTAACAAGGATTGCCAAAACCTATATACATAAATGGATATATTCTCTTTCTCAAGCTGTCTGAAGATAGACCATCGTTGTCTAGCCCTAGCTTTGTTTGTGAGGGTAAGAAATCTTTCTTGATGAGTTTCTGAAATCTCTTCCAAGATTTTGGTTTGTGCTTGCTAGTTCTAGTCACACTCCACCACCATAATGTTGCATTGTCACCAAATGATTAGTAGCACACTTGATTTTGTCCTTCCTCATCAGAACATTTCTCTCACGAAAAGTAATCATCAAGTTGATTAAGCCAAGCAGGTATGGTGCGAGCATCTTTTTTGCCATCAAAATTTTGAAAGGTAAAAGCTTTGCCGGCTAATTTTCTTTTCTTTCCTAGACTACTAAGATCTAAGAGTAGCTTGCATAGTTCTCTGCATGTCTATGCCTCTTCTTGCAGGATAACCTATCCTCTAGATCCATTCTAAACTCCTCCTTAATTACATTTTGGTTTTGGAGGGACTGGATTTTCTCTTGAATGGTTGGGGGTAGAAGATTCATGATGAAAGAGAGATGTAGATAGATAAAGGGTGCATATTTTAAATGTAGAAATGAAATTTTTTGAAATAATGATAATACTTAGTTTTCACCCACAATTTGTAAGAATCCGGAAGCTCGTTCAAGTCATACTATATTCCACAAGTGCCAAGACACCATTGAGTAATATATATTTGGTAGTGATGTGTGTGAACACACTAGGACTAGTCGGGGCACTTTTTTCGTCTTTAGGAGGTTTTATCCCCATGCTAGTATAAACCCATCTTTTGTTAATCCCATTTTGGATTAACAAATATGCTCCTCCATTTGAGGACATTAATAAGTGTCATGCAAATGCACTATAAAAGTTGTACATTATGAGATATTGGCTACCCAAGGCCTTAGTTAGTAAGTTTTGGGTGCCTAAGTGTGAATAAGGGCCAATTGTATATAATTCACTTTCTCATAATGAATGGACACAATCTCCCTTTGTTCTATGAGAGTTCTTACTTTTGTCTTGAGAGAGAGTACTCTAGTACATGTGCCTTCTCTATACTTGTATGTTTGTATTCTTGTGTGTGGAGGAGTGAGAGGGAGTGATTGCCTTGTGTGGTGGTGTGAGCAACTCTACAGTGATAGCGTGGAGGTGGAACTTGGAGAATTGGAGCTTCTTAAGTGAGCTTGGAGACCTTAAGGGACATAAGCTTGAAGCATTGGTAAGTGCCCTATGATAGTTGTGTTCTATTGCTCTTTCCAAAAGTGAATGCATTGAGTTCCTTCTTGGAGGTGTGGTAGCCCATAACATGTTCAGCACCACTGCAGGGGAAACACCTTTTTTTCTTCCATCCTCTTTGAGTTTCAGCTCCCATTACATAAGTTTCATCATTGCCTTTGCATTCTGGTAGTGCATTGTGTATGGAATGAATGGATAAGGTTTGAGTGGAAGTGAAAGTTTATGAGAAATTAGTTGGTTTTGTTGTGTGGGTGTGTATTGGAGTGACCTTATAGGAAAGCTCCACTATTTTTTCCTTTCAATTTTGATGTTTGTATCACCAAAGTTGTGAATGTGAACGAGCAGGGTGATACTCTATTTTACTTTCTTTGAAAAAATCCATAAAATTTACATAAAGAGCCATTGGTTGTGTTTTGAACTCGTATTACATACTTTATGCCTGGCAGAATCATTTCGAAAGCATCTGGATAGGTAATTTGCACCCAAACTTCTTTCTGTCGACGTGCGGGAATTGTCCACATGAAACTGTAGGAAAACATTTCATGACATGAAATACTTCTTGCAATCTCATGGCGTGAAATGCTCCCAAAATCATCACCGCAATTCACGGGATTACCTTGCTAAAAATAGGTCGTCTTATCCTGACATCTCTGACACCACGGGTCAAACAAAATTGTAATCCATGAACTAGCAAAAAATGCTTCACGATGTGAAACATTAAATAGTTCATGACGTGAATGATTTACATTTCATGACGTGAACTGTTTCAGTGTATCTCACGAGCGTGAACCAATTACATCGCACAACATGAACTACATAGGAACTCATGACATGAACGGTTTCTATTTCACGACGTGAACTGTTTCTGTAGTTTGACGACTTAACCAAATCTAGTTCATGAACCTGGTATTGTCAAGTTAAGGTTAGGGAAGTGCTTGAGACTAGTAAAAATTATATCAAGGTAACGCTGATTTCTGAGTCCGAAGTAGAATTTGTAGCACGTAAAAGTAAAAAAATTAGTTCATGACGTGAATGATTTACCATTTCACAATGTGAACAGTTCTCTGACTTCTCATGCCTGAACTGTTATCTCCATTCTCATGGCCTCAGAAAACAAATCGATAGTATCTATCTACCAAAATTCAATTGGGGTAGCAAATTACCTTATCAAATCATATTCACATGCACTTGAGGTCTGGAAAGCTCATCGGAGATAACCTCACTCTCGATGATAGTGCATCAAATCACCCAGGATTTTTCTATTAAAAGAGTGTTGGTTCAGGCCACTCACAGTGAGCACTCAATTGAGTGTCTTAAGGAATATAACCACCGTCGTAGAGCCCATTAATGAAGAGCCAAGAGCGGAGGAAGGGTTTATAAACCAAGATGAAGGGGATAATCTACCGAGAGAAATGGGTGAAGTAGAAGACCACCTATACACCAAGAAAGACATCAAGAAAATGATTAATCATCCCCCCACGTTCTTATAGTGATGGAGCTCTTGATTCTACAAAGGTGTACAGAGGCTGCTAATGATGAGCCAGTCCAGAATGAAGTGGCCAGACCATCCTATAGACCAAAAATGCCTAGAAGAGCCAATGTTGGAAGAGGACGAGGTCTACGTGGGGGGGGGGTAGCTCCTCTCAAAGACCAAGGGCGGATCCAAATGTAGATCCTAATGCAATCACAAGAACATATTTGTTGAATATGGCTGTGGAAATGGGCTGAGGAATGGTCAAGGAACTAAGCACTGCTCTAGAATCCAGACCTTCCCAAATAAAGCCACACATCATTTCAAAGCTCACAAAAAAGTTCTTTGGGGATGGGGATCCGATCCAACATATAGAGATCTTTGAGTCCACATGCGAAACCTGCAGGCTATAAATAAGTGATGTAACCATGATTCATGCCTTCTCACCCTAGAAGGAAAATCTCATCAATGGATCCAAACCCTCAAGCCAGAAGATAAGATCAATTTCACGAGGCTCAAGAATGTGTTTGTGCCAAGCTTTGCTAGAAGTGGCGAGAGATGGAGTCTTGTGGCACAATTGCACAACATCAAACAGAAAGAAATTGAGTCGATGCGAGACTATGTGTTCCAGCTAAAGCACTTGAATTCAAGATGCAAACTATGAGAGAGGCTAACTGATGGATCAGTTATTGCCATGCTTTCGGAGAGGAGTTCGAGACCACAAAATGCATGATTATTAGTATTAGCTCAACCGACTACTCTGGATGCATGTTGTAAGATGGCAATTGAATATGAAGACAATATGCTAGAATTGCCACAACTAGAAGATGTCAAAATATCTTCGGCAGCAGCAACGACTTCGTGAGTTTCGAGTCACCAAGAGATCGGAACTCGGAGCAAGAAAGTTGGGAACATGACTGTGGACGAACTTAGTAATTCCATACTAGATAAATTGAAGGTGAAGGATGAAAGAGAAACATATGGGCATGGGCATACCCATCTTTATCCTCGTAGAGATTTGGTGCGGTGTTTTAAGTGTAGATTGAATCACACTACCACTGAATGCCCATAGTTAAGAGCAAGGCCATTACTCTATTGTGCACACTGTGTAAAATTAGCGAATCATGACACCTCCATGTGCAGGTATCCAAGGTTCCAAATCGTAGCACAACTGCCGGCACTTAGAGTACCATTGGCCTTACCAGCACCACCCATGCAAATCACTGCAGCTGCAAGACATGCAAACCCTTCCTATTTACCTAGGGGGATGTTTCGAGTACAAGACACTTCACCTTTGCCGCCACTTGTTCTACCACCATAACCACCACAGGCTAAAATCAACCAAAGTATTGATTGAGGAGCCATTAAAGGATATGGAAAAGGTGCGTGAAGTAGAAATCAATGGTGATTACTATGAGGAAGCTCCACAGATTACACTAGAATCTTCTTTCTTATAGAATAACATGCCAGTACTAGTGTTTCAAACCACGGTACAGTGGAAAGGTAAAGACATAAATGCAAATATGAGGAGAGGGCCACTACAGTGTTTTGGTTGTGGTGGACCACATCGAATCATTGAATGTCCTAACAAGAATGTGGTTCATACGCATTAACCTCAACAATTTACGGCATCACCTAATGATATGCTAGTACTTACTTGTACTAAATGTGGCATTGATCATTTGATCAAAGATTGTCCATACCACACAAGTGGTTCAGCTTCCATGTCTAACCAGGCAACCTGGAAACATCACGCCACTAATGTCCTGGCACCTAGGGGACAAAGGGAAGAACCCAACAGAGGCAACCACTTCTAGATCTCAAAGGAGGGTGAAAAAAATGGGTAAAGGTGACACCAGAGTCACAATTCAGGATGGATCTGAAGAAGATATGATTGACTCTGGATCCACTCAATCAAGCGAAGAGAGGGATCAAGTGCTCAAACCAAATGAGCTTGACCAAGAAGCGCAAGGGGAAAGACCATCAACCCCTAATAGTGTTGATGAATATCCAAATGCTGAAGAAGAGATAAGGAAGCTTGAAGAAGCGAGGGCCCTATTAGAGGAGTGTCAACGACTTCACAAAGCCATATTACGGGCTAACCGGGCCAGGGATATAATGTATCCAAGAAATGAACCAACAAGGGAAAGGGAATTGAATGTACCTACTCCAATTCTAGAAGAGTCAGAAGAGGGATCTCAAGGAAACCTGATGAATGTCAAACAAGATCACGAAGAAAAATTATGGGCTAACCAGGCCCTAGTAGAGGAGTGTCAACGACTTCACAAAGCCAAATTACGGGCTAACCGGGCTAGGGATATAATGTATCCAAGAAACGAACCAACAAGGGAAAGGGAATTGGATGTACCTACTCCAATTCCAGAAGAGTCAGAAGAGGGCTCTCAAGGAAACCTGATGTCAAGAATTTTTGAGGTGGTTACGCAAAATGAGTCCATTCATTCATTCCATAGGAATGGATATGAGACGCTCACATGGAAGGAACCCTCATTTGCCAGAGAGCCTAGAGACATAGGCAGTCTTGCAGCTATACTATCCACTTCCGTGCAAATGATATTGGGATAACTGCTACGTAGTTCACTAACATTGTGGTTAGACATAAAGAATGGGTAGAGGGAAGACTAAGGACAGCTGACACTGCAGAGGAGGTTCAGTCACCTCTAACAGAAAGAACCTTAAAACACATAAGGGAAATAACACCCAGAGTCATCAACAAAATACTAGTTAATCAATTGGGGCGTTATTACAAAAGTAACGACACTAATGCTACAATGCCAATTCATCACATAACGGATGCCTAGCACTGGCTATCCTAGATGGTGGGGCGAGGGTTAACATCATCACAAAACGATGTTGGGAAATTTGGGAAAATCTGAAAAGAGCAGATCTTATTGTTAAAATGGCAGACAAAACATCTTCAAGACCCATTGGGCTTTTAGATAATGTGCGACTCAAACTCTTTACGTTTTGCTACCATCATACATTTGTGGTAATGGACTTGCTACGCCAGCCCCAGCAGACTCATATGACATAATATTGGGGAGACCCTTCATGAGGGAATCCAAATTGGTGCACGATTGGGCATTAGACCCCGTGTATGTCCTAAGGGACTCACAAATTCTAAAGATAGATCTACGAATATGGAAAGCACACCCCATGGAAGGGCAACTGTTTGGTAATGATTTGGTCACTATTGAGCAAACCACATCCGTACAAATATGCCAACCCATGGTGGAAATTTCCAAAGAGGAAGAGGAAGTGGAAACATATGCATCACTTCCTCCTTCGGATTTCAGTGAAAATTGGATGCATGTGCTAGCCACCATAGATGTGATGCAACCCCACGGAGGAACCCAATACGTGGAATCTAGGATTGTTTCCACTACCTCTGTCTGTATTGTCAATTGGCAACCCATTGACAAGGAATCAGAGGAGGATGTTTCTAGCATAGAAGGGACAAGATCACAAGGCTGGAACAGTGCCCAATGCCTTAGAGGATGGCGAAAGCAAAAATGATATATCGCTCCACAAAATGCCCTGTTATACGAAGAAAACCCATGGATGCCCAGTGGTGGGTGGCTGAGATACCTCGAAGCTACTAAGGTACACGACGAGTTTTCTAAGAATTGGGGTGAGGAATTGAGCAAGATATCCCTTGAAGGGAAATATAGGGAGGAGGAAGTCACCCTTCGAGAACCGGAAACACCTAAGCTTACAAAAGTTGGGTGCCAAAAATGAAACAAAGCTTTGGTAGAAGCGGAGCAAGAGACTAAGAAGGTAATGGCTAAAACAAAAAGTGAGGATGAGGATAAACCAGGCCTGCTTTCAGTACTACCAAACCATTTCAAAACATACACAATGGATGAACGAAAGGTGGTCCAATTGATGGGCAAAAGGGTTAAGGAAGATGGGTTATCCACATCATACGATGGCCCACCAACTGAAGTCAAGGAAATTGATATTGCAGAACTAGGGGAGAAAACCGAACCTGTTTATATCGCTAAGGACTTGACTTCGGATGAAGAAAAAGAGCTTGTTACTCTCCTTAAGGAGTTTAAGGATTGTTTTGCCTAGAACTACAAAGAGATGAAGGGTGTACCACCTGAAGTGGTGCAACACATGATCCCAATCATGGATGGATCAAGACCGACCAGGCCAATACTATACCAGATGAATCCGAAATATGTGGCAATTGTAAAGGAGGAAATTTATAAACTTATTGTTGGATTTCATCTATGAGATAGAACATACAAATTGGTTGTCACCAATCGTAATAGTGCCAAAGAAGAATGGGAAACTTAGGAGAGAGTAGTTGGTGAAGAAGCTTACAGCTTCTTAGATGGATTTTTAGGCTACAATCAGGTGTCTATAGCACCTAAAGACTAGCATAATACAGCCTTCAATACAATGTGGGGGACGTTTTCTTGCAATTCATACCTTTCGGTCTCACCAATGCCCTAGCAACATTCCAACGATTTATGTGCACAGTCTTCAAAGACTACTTGCAAAAGTGGCTGGAGGTAATCATTGATGATCTGTGTGCACACTCTCAATGGGCAGACCATTTGGCTTGCTTGAGAAAAGTGTTTGAGCAATGTCGATTGTATCATATATCCTTAAACCCTTTAAAGTACCAATTTTGGGTTAAACACGGTGTGATATTGGGACACATTATCTCTAAGAATGGCATATCCAACAGTAAAGTTAGGGCATATGCATGATGGTAGAGTAAAAACCATGTCAGATGTGTTGTATGTGCCAACAATTACAAAGAGTCTTGCATCGGTTGGTCAAATGGTGGATAAAGGAATGCAAGTCAGGTTCAATCAACATGGCTGTTTTGTTGAGGACTTCAAAAATGGTTGCAAGTTAATTGCAAAGGGCGAGAAAGAAGGTAGATTGTTCAAATTGAGTGCAGGCATTCCAGAGTTGAAGTTTGCCACGTTTTCAAAAAGTCAAGGGGTTATGCCAGACATTGATATTTGGCATAAGAGAGTTGGGCATGTGAATATTCAAAAGCTGAAATCTATGCAAGGAAGAGGTATAGTTGGTAGTTTGCCCAGGTTCAAATATGATAGTAGTAATCATATATGTGAAGCATGTAGATTTGGGAAGCAGGCAAGGTTGCCATTTCCAAAAGATGGTCAAATCAGTAGAAGACCATTGGAAATCATTCACAGTGACATATGGGGTCGAGCACACAGACCAACTATCAATGGTTACAGGTATTATGTCACATTTATTGATGATTACAGCAGGATGACTTGGATTTACTTCTTGAAAGAGAAGAGTGAAGCACTTGGGAATTTCATTGACTTTGAAGCATTGGTGGAAAAAAAGAAGTATGGTTAATGGATCAAGTGTTTGAGGACAGATGGTGGTGGTGAGTACACATCACATGCATTTGATGCCTTCTTGAGAGAGCATGGGATAAGAAGACAAATTACATGTAGGTACACACCTCAACAGCATGGTGTTGCTAAAAGGAAAAACAGGATCATTGGTGAGATTGCAAGAGCTATGCTTAATGAGAAGTTTATGCCAAATTATTTTTGGACAGAAGCATGTGCTATTGCACTGTACTTGTTGAACAAGGCTCCTACCGCCGCAGCTATACATGAGAGTACACCTATTATGAGGATGACAGGATTTAGGTCGGATATTGGTCATTTGAAAGTCTTTGAATATGTTGCATATGTTCATGTACCAGATGAGAGAAGAAAGAAATTGGATCCAAAGGCTGAAAAATGTGTTTTCATTAGGTATGTGCAAGAGAGAAAAGCATACAAATGCTATAACCTAGTGACAAAATAGGTTGTCATTAGCAGATATGTGATCTTTGACGAGATGAAAACTTGGTTCAAAGAAAGTGAGCATGTCATAGTTGATGACATAGATGAAAATGAGGATGTGAATCTTCCTAATGCAGGAATCTATGAGTATGAGTGGACCACTTGAGTCATCCAGTGATAATGTGAGTCCATGGTCAGGAAGATTGAGACATGATGTGAGCACTGAGAGTAGTGATGTGGACAAAGGAAAGAAGAAAGTGAAAGGTATTGGCATTGGTACTACAGGTTATGATTCATCAAGCTCAGAAAGCCTTGATGAAGAATTGGGGATTCCAAAAATAAGAACTCCAGGTGTTAGAAATGACAAGTATGTGCCACCACATGCTGGAGCACATGAAGCTCGTAGTGAGCCACAACCTAGAGAGTGAGACACCTAGTACAGATGTTGACATACATGGGTTATGCTATGCATTATGCATATATGACATCAGTGGTAAAACATGTAGAGCCTTCATGTTTTGAAGAGGCTATTGGCAAGGAGACATGGGATAGAGCCATGGGATGCCTTGGTGCATAATGACACGTGGGATTTGGTAGATTTGCTAGATGGCAAGAATGTGATTAACTGTAAATGGATTTAGAAAGTGAAGTGTAAATAAGATAGTTCAATATAGAGGCATAAAGCAAGGTTGGTTGCAAAAGGATATGCATAGACACATGGTTTGGATTATGATGAGACATTTAGGCCAGTGGCTAAGATGTCTACAGTTAGGTCTGTGATATCTATGGCTGCTTCTCGTGGATGGAATCTGTTTCAAATGGATGTGAATAATGCCTTCCTCAATGGTGAGCTACAAGAAGAAGTATTTACGGAATAGTCAGAGGGGTATGTACATCCTAAGTATCCCACACGTGTATACAGATTGAAGAAAGCATTGTATGGTTTAAAGCAAGCACCAAGAGCTTGAAGTGACAAAATAAGCAAGTATCTTATAAGCATTGGTTTTCATGTGGCACCTTTGGAGCAGAATATGAAGCTTATAGCTGATTTGGGTGATGAACTGGAAGATCTCACCATGTACGGGAAAATGGTTATGGTAGTCTTATCTACTTGACTATTACGAGGCTGGACTTATGTTATGTTGTGGGACTAGTGAGTCAGTTTATGCAGAGTGAGTTAATTTATGCAGAGTCCCAGGAAGCCTCATTTGGATGCTGTCAGGAGTATTATGAGATATGTGAAGACCACTGCCCATTATGGTCTATTTTATGAGTCACGGAAAGAGTTGAATGTGTATGGTTACACAGATGCAGATTGGGTAGGAAGTTCATATGACAGGAGATCTACTAGTAGGTATGCGTTTAGTATTGGTGCTGCAGTGAGTTGGAGTAGCAAAATGCTACCCACAGTTGCCTTGTCTAGTAAAGAGGCAGAGTATAGAGGTACGGCGATGTGGCTGAAAAAGCTACTTGGTGATTTGGGTCAGCATTGTGATGATGGAGTTGTCATACATTATGACAATATGAGCAGTATACAACTAGCTAGTAGCCCTGTCTATCATGCAAGGACCAAACACATAGAGGTCCATTATCATTTCATCGAGAAAGTGTTGGATGGACATATTGAATTGTCTTATGTGAAAACAGATGAGCAAGTGGTTGACATATTCACTAAGTACCTTGGGAAGGACAAGTTTGAGTACTTCCGAGATAGGCTTGAAGTACGAGAGATGGATATAATGAGTTGGAGGGGGAGTGTTCAGAAGAAAAGTGTTGATAGCCCAAGCTCATCTTCTTCATCTATGGTTGTACATCATGAGCTTGAGAGGGGCTATTGAGATTACAAGCTCGATGATAGTTAGAGCTAGGCATGATATGTGTTGGCATGGTAGATAGCAGCATGTGTGTATCAATAAATGGCCGCGTCCAGCTGGCGACAATGTGTGGGCATTAGATAGGGTTATTTGGTGTGTGAACACAACACATTTAGTGTGAGGTGTGTAGTTCTCTTCCATTATGCATTGTGTGAGAGTGGATATGACTTCCCTCTTTGGTTAGGGTTACACTAATGGATTAGGGTTTGTTGTCTTGTGTGTGCGCTCTCTCTTTATCAGTCTTTTATCAAAATACATTATCAATTTGTGAGGGAGAAGATTCTAACAGGTGTTATAGATCTGGTATATGTCAGCACAGAGAAACAGATGGATGATATCTTCAGGAAGGCACTTAGTAGAGAGAAGTTCCACAAGTTCAAGAGCTTATTTGGAGTACAATGTGTGGAGTTGAGCTTGAGAGGGAAGGGATTATTAAAATATCGAGTTCAACTAGTGCTACAGACTTTGATGACTCACATGGGTGATAGTATCCGTACTTATATCACTGGCATGGTTGGTGAGATTATAGTTTATATACTATCAGTTAAGGACATACTATGTGACACTTTGGAGTACTAGAGGTATGGCATAGTTATAGCACCAACTCATAGACTGACCATTGTAAGTTATAATAGGAGAGTAATTTCCCTTATAGTATGTACTCTTATCTCTTTATGTTAATGGTAGTAGAGAAGATAAGAAGACATAAGAAGATTCAGCCATCCATCTCTTGTGTCTTGCTCTCTCTTGTTGAGTGTGTGTGTTTGCTTATAAGAAACTCAATCTCTCTGCCTCCCCCGTATTTTCTTTAGGAATCTAGAGGGCATTTGCCTATCTAGATTCTAGCCAGCAAATATGCTACCTCACTTTGCAAGACGGCTCCATAAGCTCCACTGGTGAGATCTCTCCTCCTTGGTTGATCTTGCTGATCTTCAATGGAGGGTCTGTCTGGATTTTTCTTATTTGATTTTCGAGTACTATGAGCTAGGAACTATTAAAAAGGCCCCTGAGTGAACAGGTGGTGAGCGTTCTGGTTGCCAATGATGCCATAGGTACACCGATGAAGAAATGATTGGAAATTAGAATTCAAGCTAGATATTTTGGAGGATTATTATCAGTGATACTATGGTTTCATTAGAAGATTGTTTTAAAGATAGTGGAATCTGTGAAACAGGCAATTTCATATTGGGTGTGTAAGTGGTGTGACTATCTTGAAGTTTTCTTGAAGCACCGGCTAGGGAGCCTGGGAACTCTTTTCCTGTACCCAGGGTAAAACATAACCAAATTTCTAAATGGATCCTATGACTACAATGGTTAGGATGGTTGGCTAACCCATGGGATTGGATGGGGTTAGCCTGGACTGATGGATCCCTAAAAATGAGACTCAATTATATTATGTTACGATAGATAAAGTAAATCCCAGATAGTCCTTGTTCTATGGAAAAGAATCAATGGCTATGCCTTTTGACAAGAGGAAAAAAGTGTTGGTCTCTATGATCCAAGTGCAAGTCTCTTCCTTGATCTGACCATGTGACTCGCATGTTCTGTCGGATTAGTTTAGTTAGTTAAGGCTTTTGACTACGTTGAAATAAAAATATCCTGAAGGAATCGCCCGTGCTTTCTGGGCGAGGGAAGTTTTTTGGGTTCGGTTTCAGAAGAACCGAGGGATTAGTCTCTTGTCTAGATATCTGTGGTGGGTGAGGCCCCGAGTGAGAGGCTCTGCCCTGTGCAAGAAGTGCTACTTCCGCTACTAGCACCCCAGAATTCATTGCACGGAGGGGCAGGGATATTTCACCGCGCGTCGCGCTGCGGCCCCAAAAGTGCCCCAAAAATAGTTCCGCGCGAATGGCTACACCCGATCGTGCATTGACCCCTTTGGTGGAAAACTTTGCTTGATGGCCAGTATGGAGCAGGTACGCAGGAGCGCCAAAGATCCAAAGATGAGTAAGAATAGGTGCATGGCCATAGCAAAGTGTGTATGGGGTGCTCCCATGGAGTGTCCAAGTGGCATACCAATTTTGAAAAGATTAGCAAGCGGTGGCAACGGCCTCTTCCCAATAGGCATGAGAGAGACAAGCCACAACGAGCATGGAGTGGGCAGCCTCCACAAGCGTGAGATTGTTTCTTTCCGCCACCCCATTTTGTTGAGGATGGTTTGTTGAGATATCGAGCTCTAGTGAGGCGGTGGACACTGATGACCCGCCTGGGGGATAGGCCCCACACTTACACCACTGGCATGGTTGGTGAGATCATGGGAGATATGCGGCCAGTGGGATGACAGGCTGTGTGACAGCCACTCTAGAGACTGGCATAGTTATAGCGCCAGCTCATTTAGTCGGGTTCACACTATAGAGAACCCGTGTGTGTATTTGGTTGAGTACCTTTCATATTGTGTGTACTCTCATTCTTGTATATGGTGTGTTGAGTGTTGAGTAGAGAAGAAGAAGATTTTCAGCCTCTCACCTTGTGTGTTCTCTATTAGGGTTTTGTGAGTGTGTGTGTGTGCTTGCAAGAGCTCAAGCTCTCCTCCCCCCTGCATCTTTTCAATGGTATCAGAGCCTGTGGTTCGTGCTAAGGGCTGAGCTGCAAGTAAGAGAACCACAAGAAGCGGTACGAGGGTAAGAGCTTCAACTACTCTTCCCTATTGTGTTGGTGACTACACCCTTGTCGGGAGCTCTACGGGAGGCACCGGCAAACGCTCTCCGATTGAGGAGCTTTCTTCGCGGGAGTGATGCTACAGGGCAACTATACAGTCCTATGGACTACAATTTTCGGGCCGAAAACGCGTTTCGGGCGCGTCTGGACCTCCGTTTTTCAGAAAGCAGGCGATTTCGAGCACTGCGGGTAAGTCATCGATTCACTGCAGAACTCTGTTTTAAGAACTGCAGGAAGACAGATTGACTGTGCAGACACTGTGGGTGCTGCGAAGAGGTCTACAGTTGCCATTGGGTGTATGTATGCACATTGAAGTCATTGGTTGTGACATTTGAGAGTACTACAGTACCGCTGTGTAGAAAATACAGCATTTGTGTAGGAAAAACCAGAGTGCAGTTTCTGGTAAAATTGTGTGTTTGGCAAGATGTCTAATGATGGCATAACACAGATTGTGGCTGAGAAGCTGGATAAGAATAACTTCCATGCTTGGAGGTTCAGGTTAACGAATTTCCTGATGGGAAAAGGCTATTGGGACTACATAGAAGGTGAGCATGAAGAGGCACCGGAGATACCGGATATAAATCCGACTGCTGCAGATGTGAAAGAGTTTAAAGACTGGAACCAAGGAGCCAGGAAAGTAATGTATTGGCTTTCCATTAGTATACAGGACACCATGATTGGGCACATTCAGGATGCCAGGAGGCGTGGGACACCTTGGTAAAGCTTTATGAAACAAACACCAAGGCACGTAAGATACAGTTGAAGAATGAACTTCATACTGTGGAGAAAAAGAGCATGTCTGTGAATGACTATGCGCTGAAGATAAAGGGTATTGTGGAATCCCTTGCATCTATTGGTGTGTCAGTAGATGATGATGACAAGGTGGAAGTCTGTCTACGTGGTCTCGAGCCACAATACAAGGCGTTTAAGACGTCTATTCAGACTCGGGAAAACATTCCCAACTTTACAGATTTGGTGTCTATGCTGATTATCGAAGAGAAGAACTTGGGTGAAGACCAACAGTCTTCACAAAGCAAAAACAGTTCAGAGCAACAGGCCTTCTACACGAGTTCAGGAAGAGGACGAGGTAGAGGAGGCCGTGGACGCGGTCAAGGAGGTGGCCGAACAGGTAATCAGAATTATGGCCAGCAGCAGCAACAACAACAACAGTCCCAGAATCAACAACAACAACAACACGCAGGTGGAAGAGGCAAATTCAGAGGCAGGGGGAGTCAAAGAGGCCGTGGAAATTGGCAAAGGCAGTACAATGATGCACGTGAATGCTATTATTGTGGTAAGCCTGGACATGTGCAGGCAGAATGTTATAAAAAGCAGGCTGACATGCAAAATGGGAAAGTGCAGCAAAACAACTATGCATCCTCAAGCAGAAATAATGAGGATAATGAAAGGTTGTTTGTTATGCAGCATGTTGTGAATGCCATGTCTGAAAATGTTGATGCAGCACAAAAAGATAATGTATGGTATGTGGATTCAGGCGCTTCGAACCACATGACGAGTCATGGGGAGTGGTTCAAGGAGATGAAAAACCCGAAAAGACCAGGTTTTGTGGAAACAGGGGATAACACTGCTCATCCAATTGCCCACATTGGAGATGTGCCATTGTCTATGCAGGATGGCAAAGTGAAGTACCTTGCAGATGTACTTCATGTACCGAACATAACAAAGAATCTGGTTTCAGTTGGGCAGATGATTGAGCAGGGTTTGCAGGTTAGGTTTAACCCTGATGGGTGTTATGTCGAAGACTTTAAAGACAAGTGCAGGTTGGTTGCAAAAGGTAACAGAGTGGGCAGAATGTTTACATTGAATGTAGACATGCCTGAAATGAGTGCTGCGATGTTTGCAAATGGTTCAGGAGTTGTTGCAGACACAGACATATGGCATAAAAGAATTGGACATGTGAATGTGCAGAGATTGAAGTCTATGCAGACAAAAGGAATTGTGACAGGGCTACCAAAATTTAAAGTGGAAGGTATGTAGAAAATATGTGAAGCATGCCAATTTGGGAAGCAAACAAAGCATGTGTTTCCACGTAACAGATATGTGAGCAGAAATGCACTAGATGTTATGCATTCAGATGTATGGGGTCCTACGAAGACCGTGTCTATGGGAGGCTGCAGGTACTATGTCACTTTCATTGATGACCACACAAGGAAAGTGTGGGTATATTTCATGAAGGAGAAGAGTGAGGTGTTCACTCACTTTCAGAATTTCAAAGTTTTGGTTGAAAAGCAAACAGGGAAATATGTAAAGTGCCTAAGGTCAGATGGAGGGGGAGAGTACTTCTCTAATGAGTTCTCTGAATATTTGAAGAAGAATGGTATTCGAAGACAGTATACATGTAGATACACTCCGCGCAAAATGGAGTTGCTGAGCGAAAAAACAGGCACATTGCTGAGATTGCGCGAGCATTGATGGAAGAGAAGAATATGCCGCATTGCTATTGGGCTGAGGCTGTTTCTACAGCAGTATACATTATGAACAGGACTCCAACTGCAGCCATACATGATGTAACTCCAGAGGAGAGGTTTACTGGCAGAAAACCTGATTTGTCTCATCTGAAAGTTTTTGGATGCATTGCATATGTGCATGTGCCAGATGAGCTGAGAACTAAGCTAGATCCGAAAGCTGAAAAATGTGTGTTTATTGGATATTCCCTTGAGCAAAAGGGATACAGGTGTTATAACCCTGCTACACGTGAGCTGAGGGTAAGCAGGGATTTGTCTTTGATGAGATGAGCAGCTGGTATGCTGCTGAAAAAGAAGCTGTTGGGGCTGATGTGAGTGGAAGTGTGGTTGCACAAAATGCAGGTCAGCAATCACAGTCTTTGAGTGGACCAGGAGAGTCCTCGTCTAGTGGGTCTATTGATAGATCATGGAGTGGCAGGCTGCGTCATAATACCAGCCCTGCAAATGTGATTAGTACATCACGTAAAGGAAAAGAGAAAGTGGTCGAGCCCCTTGGTATGCCTGACATTTCTGCAGGGCATTCTCATGTTGATGGAGAGTCTAGTGGCTCAGATATGAGCCTTGATGAGGAGCTTGGGATCCCAGCTATGAGAACACCTGGTGTAAAGAAGGCTATGGAAGCCATGAATGAAAAGCTGCGAAGATCAGGGAGAGTGAAGAACCCTGTGTAGAGATTTACATATGATGGTTATGTGGCACATCACTATGCATATATGGCAAAGGTTGTGCAAGTTGTAGAGCCCACATGCATTGATGAGGCTGTTGGAAATGTGTGTTGGGAGAAAGCTATGGATGAGGAGATGGATGCACTATATGGAAATGAAACTTGGGATTTAGTGCAATTGCCTGAAGGCAAGAAAGCCATTGGATGTAAGTGGGTGTACAAAGTTAAACATAACAGTGATGGAAGCATAAACAGGTACAAGGCTAGATTGGTAGCCAAAGGATATGCGCAGACATATGGGATTGATTATGAGGAAACTTTCAGCCCAGTTGCCAAGATGGCAACGGTGAGAGTTGTGATAGCAGTGGCTGCGTCAAAGCAATGGTCTTTACATCAGATGGATGTAAAGAATGCATTCTTGCATGGGGATTTGCAAGAAGAGGTGTATATGTTGCAGCCACCTGCTGGTTATGAGGATGTGGGTCACCCCGAGCATGTTTGCAGGTTGAAGAAAGCCTTGTATGGCTTAAAGCAAGCACCAAGAGCATGGTCTGACAAGATTTCTGAATATCTTGTCACTATTGGCTTTCATGTAGCCAATGCAGATTTCTCATTGTATGTGAGACATGGTGATAGAGGGGTTGTGCTTGTTGTCATCTATGTAGATGACTTGATCATTACGGGGGACCATGATGCAGAGATCTTTGATGTAAAGATCTTGCTTAGACAAAAGTTTGAGATGAAAGATCTGGGGGAGCTCAGATATTTCTTGGGCATTGAGGTGATTAGGTCACCACATGGTATTGGATTACTGCAGAGACAGTATGGCTTGGACATGTTGTCCAAGTATGGTATGACAGGCTGTAAGCCTATTTCTGTGCCATTGGATCAGAATGGCAAGTTGAGTGCAGATTCAGGAGAGATCTTGGAGGATCCTACTATGTATAGACGCATAGTAGGAAGTTTGATCTACATGACGATCACCAGACCAGATTTGAGCGATGCTGTTGGGTTGGTGAGTCAGTTTATGCAGGTTCCACGAAAACCGCATTTGGATGCACTGAGACGCATACTGAGGTATGTGAGGTCTACTTTGCATTGTGGACTATTCTATGAGACTGGGACAGAGATATGTGTACATGGGTACACAGATGCTGATTAGGCTGGTAGTATCTCAGATAGAAGATCTACCAGTGGATTCATGTTTTCTTTGGGGAGTGCTGCTGTGACTTGGAGCAGCAAGAAGCAGCCTACGGTTGCTCTATCGAGTACGGAGGCCGAGTACAGAGGAGCTGCTATGGCAGCATGTGAGGTAGCTTGGTTGAGAAAGCTACTTGCAGATTTGGGTCTATCAGTGGATAGACAAGTTGTCATTTTCTGTGACAACATGAGCAGTATACAGTTGGCCAGGAACCCAGTCTTTCATGCTCGTACGAAGCACATAGAGGTCCACTACCACTTCGTCAGAGAGAAGGTCTTGGCAAGAGACCTTGACCTTGTTTATGTCAGCACAGAGGATCAGGTAGCTGACATCTTCACCAAAGCATTGGGTACAGAGAAGCTCCGCAGATTCAGGGCTTCGCTTGGTGTACATGAGATGGAGTTGAGCTCGAGGGGGAGTGTTGAGATATCGAGCTCTAGTGAGGCGGTGGACACTGATGACCCGCCTGGGAGATAGGCCCCACACTTACACCACTGGCATGGTTGGTGAGATCATGGGAGATATGCGGCCAGTGGGATGACAGGCTGTGTGACAGCCACTCTAGAGACTGGCATAGTTATAGCGCCAGCTCATTTAGTCGGGTTCACACTATAGAGAACCCGTGTATGTATTTGGTTGAGTACCTTTCATATTGTGTGTACTCTCATTCTTGTATATGGTGTGTTGAGTGTTGAGTAGAGAAGAAGAAGATTTTCAGCCTCTCACCTTGTGTGTTCTCTATTAGGGTTTTGTGAGTGTGTGTGTGTGCTTGCAAGAGCTCAAGCTCTCCTCCCCCCTGCATCTTTTCATGGTTGGGGATAGTAAATCCATGGCATATGGCATGTGCATGGCAATGCTCCTTGAAGACATTGGAAGTGTATTCACCACCATTATTGGATCTTAATGTCTTGATCTTTCTGTCATGTTGATTCTCCACCTGCTCTTGAAAAAATGTAAACTTGATGAAAGTAGATAATTTTTCTCAAATAAAATATACATATGAATAGGAGCATATACTTATTGCCCATTAATGATGTGGTTTGCATGGGGCCATAGAGATCCTTGTGAATAAAGGCAAGAGGCTCAAAAGCTCGTGATGAGGATTTTGGGAAGGAAAAGTGTTTGGCTTTGCCAACTACATATCCTTCACAAAACTTGATGGGGGTAATATCCCCATGGGAAGCCCAAGTACTAGCTTCTTATGCTTACAATACATCCTGCAGTTTCACAGAACTCAGGTTCGTGTTTACAAAACCTGCAGTTTCACGGAAACTAATATTTTCACGACTAGACATTTCACGGCCTGCATTTTCACAAATAAACCTTTCACGGTGGCCAGACATTTCACGGCTTGTGCTTTGGCTGTGCTCTTGGGGCAGACACTTCAAAGGCTAAAACTTGTTCCCTTGCTACTTCTCCCCCTCTAGCTACTTGATCTTGATACTTAAGCTTCCTATGTTTTGACCTAGCCAACTAGAGTGCTTCTTTGAATGTTCTCAGGAATTTTTCCTTAACCTTCTCCCTCAATGGTGTAAAAATCCCTGCTAGGAACCTATCTTTCCTCAAGAAATCTAGAGCCCTTTCCTGCCCTCCTAAAGATGTGGTAGCCCATCTCCCCCATAAATTTTGAAACTCTAACTCATATCCCACATAGTCATGCAAATCCTTTTGGTGCAAATCTACTAATTGTTCCCAAAGCCTTTCTGGTGTATCCCCAATTTCATATTTCACAGTGAAGGCCTGGAGGAGGGGCTCCCAAACCGTTCTAACTTCCCTTGCTAAATCTTTGTACCAAGCTTTCGCCTGTTCTTTCAACACTAGTGGGAAAGCTCGTACCTTAATTTCATCTTGATCTTGTCCATTCATCAAGAAAGCCATTTCTAAACCATCCAAAAACTCTTGTGTATCCTCCCCATACCTCCCATGAAAATTAGGGAAAACTATGATGATCTACCAAGGCTAAGAAAAGTGCAAAGTGGTTACAGGATAAAACACTTTTCTTTTCTTTGTTTTTTTTGGATTACAAGGGCTGGAAAAGAAAGTTACAACAAAATGAAGATGATTATATTAAATGAATGATTGTAATTGATCAACGGAAGGATAAAGGGATCGGGTGATGCATTAACTTGTGCTAATCTTTCGGGACTGAATAGAAAAGCTATTCTTTCCTGGAAATTCATCTTTGAGCTAATGATTAAGGCCGTAGGTTGCCTAGGGGTAGGAGCATAAGGCTCTCCCTGCCTAAAGGGCTGGGGCCTGCCTAAATGTCCATTCAAAACGATGCTAGTAAAAGAACAAATGCAAAAAGGAAATTCATAAAGAGATGTCCCTTCACTTAATGTTACCACAAGAATCTGAATCTCCATCCAAAGGGTTGTAGCCTAGGATTGGCTTCCAGTTGAATCGAGTGACAAGGGTGGGCAGCGGTTTCTCCTGAGATTGTAGTTGGCTGGCCATGCTAGTTCAGTGTCTTCACCGTGCTTAAAAGCCTCCAATATGGATTTCTCATAGTCTTCCAAGGTTGTTAGAGTGTTGTTGTTGACAAGCTTATAAAATGGTGTGAAGTTTCCTTCCTCCACTAGTTGCACATGATTTAATGACTTCTTGTAATGATGTGAACTTAGATTGAACTTCCCCACTTTCTACTTTAGAGTTTGGTTGGTTTATTGAAGACTCGGATTATTGTGTCTTTTGGGCTTTGCAAGATGCTTCATGGCTCAAAGGGATAAATGATGACCTTATTTCCTCTTTGTACATGCCCCAGTTGTGCAGTGAATGAAATCAAGAAAGTAGATATCTGCTCCTCCAGAAAGTGAGAGATCACTCATGTCAACAAACTACATGCATGAGTCTTGTAAACTGAAGGTTCGAAGTTAGGTCCTCAGTGGAGCCACCATTTAATGAAGGGGGGAAAATGGACAGGATGGCCTCTACACCCCAACCACCTTCTTGACTCACTAAGGGCTACTAAGGGGAAGGGCCTCCCTAGCAATCAAAAGGAGAAGGGGGGTGGGGGACCACCTAGCCAAACG
This sequence comes from Cibotium barometz, assembly GCF_041138505.1. Classification (NCBI taxonomy): domain Eukaryota; kingdom Viridiplantae; phylum Streptophyta; class Polypodiopsida; order Cyatheales; family Cibotiaceae; genus Cibotium; species Cibotium barometz. Next base: position 27,023,403 of record NC_141048.1, on the reverse strand, counting down.
AGGGTGGGCTAGGACACCCTGACAAAGATGTGATCCTTCATAATAAAAACCAATGAACAATAGATTTGATCATGAACAAATAAACATCAACTCAAATACACAAACCAAAACCCTCTCAAAAAAAGTGCTAGGAACACATAGAGCCATGAAGAGGAAAGGAGTGATCTATTAAAAGAGAACCTCATGTAAAAAGGTTGTCATGGGGAGAGGATGGGGAGAGAGAGGGTGAAAGTGCATGGAATTATTTAAAAATAATGATGCTAAGTGCATGATTGCCATGGTATTTATTCTCATCCTACTAAATCATCTTATGAATCCATGAGTACAAATGAGGGTGGGATTAAATACATTATGTGGGAGTGATTTTTTAGTGGATTCTCCATGAGATGCAAGGTACACAAGAGTTTTGGATTCTTGGTTTTGTCACTAGGGGTGCCTAAGGGATGAAGGGATATGCTTGAGCATTAAGGTGTGATTATGGTGCATGCTTGAGGTGTAATTATACTTGAACTTGAGGTTATGGCTTATGCATGCTCTCTCCTAGAAACAAAACGTAAGCTCTTAAGGTTCCTAGAAGATGAAAGAGAGGGGGGGGAGGGAAGGTATATTTATAGTTCTATGGAGCCATGGGTTAGGGCTTGGGTTGAGGCCCTAACCATGGTTAGGGAGTTAAGATGGGGGGGGCATAGAGGTAGACTTTAGTATGATTACAAGATTGCCTCATGATGGGCCAAGGGTAGTGAAGACAAAGCCAAAGAGAAGGAGTGAAATGTTCTTTACAATGGTGATGCCACTGGCATGTTTTTTTGGCTGAACATGTAATTTACATTGGTGGATTTATAATGCTAAAAAGAGGGGAAAAGTTGATGTGAGGATATCATGCCATCTTTACTACTAAGAGCTCCCACATGGAAGAGACTTGAGTTTTGTTGTTGTGGTTCTGCTTCTCTTTCTTTTTGCTCTTGGATGTTGTTCATTCATCACATGACCCTTACCCATCACTGGAGTACATCATCCTTTCATGCATGCGTGTATCCATGGATGGATGCTTAGAAGGTTTATGCATAGAAGAAGTAAGCATCATAGCCCATATATGAACATATGAGAGCCATGAAGAGGAAAGGATTGATCTATTAAAAGAGAACCTCATGTAAAAAGGTTTTCATGGTGGGGAGAGGATGGGGAGAGAGAGGGTGAAAGTGCATGGAATGATTTAAAAATAATGATGCTAAGTGCAGGATTGCCATGGTATTTATTCTCATCCTACTAAATCATCTTATGAATCCATGAGTAAAAATGAGGGTGGGATTAAATTGGAGTGCTTACATTATGTGGGAGTGATTTTTGAGTGGATTCTCCATGAGATGCAAGGTACACAAGAGTTTTGGATTCTTGGTTTTGTCACTAGGGGTGCCTAAGGGATGAAGAGATATGCTTGAGCATTAAGGTGTGATTATGGTGCATGCTTGAGGTGTGATTATGCTTGAACTTGAGGTTATGGCTTATGCATGCTCTCTCCTAGAAACAAAACTTAAGCTCTTAAGGTTCCTAAAAGAGGAAAGAGGGGGGGGTGGGGTGGGGTATTTATAGTTCTATGGATCCATGGGTTAGAGCTTGGGTTGAGGCCCTAACCATGGTTGGGGAGTTAAGATGGGAGGGGGGGCATAGAGGTAGACTTTAGTATGATTACAAGATTCCCTCCCTAGGCCCTCATGATGGGCCAAGGGTAGTGAAGACAAAGCCAAAGAGAAGGAGTGAAATTTTCTTTACAAGGGTGATACCATTGGCATGTTTTTTTGGCTGAACATGTAATTTACACGGGTGGATTTATAAGGCTCAAAAGAGGAAAAAAGTCGATAGGAGGATATCATGCCATATTTACTACCACAAGAGCTCCCACATGGAAGAGACTTGAGTTTTGTTGTTGTGGTTCTTCTTCTCTTGCTTTTTTCTCTTGGATGTTATTCATTCATCATAACGCTTACCATCACTGGAGTATGTCATCCTTTCATGCATGCATGTATGCATGGATGGATGGTTAGAAGATTTATGCATAGAAGAAGGTTTATGCATAGAAGAAGTATGCATCATATCCCATATATGAACACATGAGAGCCATGAAGAGGAAAGGATTGATCTATTAAAAGAGAACCTCATGTAAAAAGGTTTTCATGGTGGGGAGAGGATGGGGAGAGAGAGGGTGAAAGTGCATGGAATGATTTAAAAATAATGATGCTAAGTGCAGGATTGCCATGGTATTTATTCTCATCCTACTAAATCATCTTATGAATCCATGAGTACAAATGAGGGTGGGATTAAATTGGAGTGCTTACATGATGTGGGAGTGAATTTTTAAGAAAATTCTCCATGAGATACAAGGTACACAAGAGTTTTGGATTCTTGGTTTTGTCACTAGGGGTGCCTAAGGGATGAAGGGATATGCTTGAGCATTAAGGTGTGATTATGGTGCATGTTGAGGTGTGATCATGCTTGAACTTGAGGTTATGGCTTATGCATGCTCTCTCCTAGAAACAAAACTTAAGCTCTCTTAAGGTTCCTAGAAGAGGAAAGAGGGGGCGGGTATTTATAGTTCTATGGATCCATTGGTTAGAGCTTGGGTTGAGGCCCTAACCCTGGTTGGGGAGTTAAGATGGGGGGGGGCATAGAGGTAGACTTTAGTATGATTACAAGAATTTGTCCCTAGGCCCTCATGATGGGCCAAGGGTAGTGAAGACAAAGCCAAAGAGAAGGAGTGAAATGTACTCTACAAAGGTGATGCCATTGGCATGTTTTTTTGGCCGAACATGTAATTTACACTGGTGGATTTATAAGGCTCAAAAGAGGGGAAAAGTCGATGTGAGGATATCATGCCATCTTTACTACCAAGAGCTCCCACATGAAAGAGACTTGAGTTTTGTTGTTGTGGTGTTGCTTCTCTTGCTTTTTGCTCTTGGATGTTGGTTATTCATCATGACCCTTACCATCACTGGAGTACAACATCCTTTCATGCATGCGTGTATGCATGGATGGATGCTTAGAAGGTTTATTCATAGAAGAAGTATGCATCATAGCTCATATATATACATATCTATGTATTGCATGATAATAAGGTTGCTCTTAGCATATCTATGTGTGAATGGCACTTTGAGCATTACCACATGCAAAGCACATATGTGCATGCATACAAAGATCTTATTTGCCAACATGATGATTCTTCATGTACATATAAATGCATTTATATAAGTGCACATGCATATATGTATGTGTGAGTGTGGTTATATAGATATAACACAAAGAGTCAAAGAGCATTTAAATTTGGGAATCCCCTTACTTTGGAAGGACACTAGATATAACTCACCCTATACACCTATATATATACATGCTTATATATATGAAATGAGAATTCTTGGGTACCCTTATCCTCTTTATTGCTTGCACTTGTACAAGCATGAACATCAAGCCTATGCTTATGTTTGACGTGAGGAATCGATGGACATCAACAGAGATCTCAGATTACATCACAAGGTAGATAATTTCAAATTCATTATTACCACATTTGAATCTGAGTTACATGTCATTCATCAAGTCATAGGATTTTTGTGTAAGTGAATTTTAAAAAAAAACCACACATAAAGTGTGGTAGGGAGTTGGCACAGTCCTCCCTTAAATTTAATAAACATAGGAGAACATGCCCTTCCCCCGTTTCCCAAATAGCACTTTTGATATTGAAAGTGGACCAAAACACCTTCACTATTGAAGGTAGCCATTAGTCCTATGTATTGATTCTCATTTTCAAATTTGGTAATGATGTTCTCACTTCATCATATTTTTTATTAATTTTGTTTATATTAATTTAAGTTATGGTGGGTTAATTTGAGTGCATGTGTATTTTCTATTAGTAGTTTGATCTCTTTTGCAGTACCTTGCCCCCCCAAATTTACCCTCCACACCAAGGATTGTCCCATTCCAACAGAAACTGAACAAAAACAAACCGTGATCTTGTAACAACCCACTTGTTCTATCAAACCCTTTTGGATGAAACATGTAAACCTCCTAATGCACATATCCATTCAAGAAAGAATTCTTGACATCCATTTGGTGACTTGATGCTATTGCAACAACACTCCATATGATGATAGCCATCTTTACAATATCTGAGGAAAGGTCTCATCATATGTAGCCCACAAGTTTGTGCATAATGTTTTGTAACCAATCTAGATTTGAATCGGCTAATTCTACCATCCGTGTTATGCTTGATGTGTTATATTCACTTGTAACCTATGATTGGCTTGTTCATTAGAGAAGGCAAAACAAGCATCCATGTATGATTCTTATGCAATGCATCTATCTCCTCATTCGTTGCTGCTATCCACTTTTTGCTTTTGTTTTCATCATCCATGTATGATTCTTATGCAATGCATCTATCTCCTCATTTGTTGCTGCTTTCCACTTTTTTCTTTTGTTTTCATCTCATCAAAACACTTTGGTTCAATATATTCATTTACCCTTGCCATGAAAACATAATGATGTTTTACATAGTTGTCATAAGTGAGTGCCATAAGTGAGCCCACCGAGTACTTCACCCGTTTGCTTCTTTTCAATGATGTTTGTCCACTTGATTCCTCTAATTCCTTTGTGACGTAGAGCTGAATTTTGAACACTCTCATTATGTCCATATGTCTCAAATAAACCACGTTTAGAAGGGAAAGTTTCTGCAAAATTGTCTCAAGTACTTTGTTGTGAGGGCTTTGATGATGAACCCTTCATCTTCCCATATGACCCATGCAAATTTGAAGGCACATACTGAGGGTCATTTGGCATGTTTTTAACTCTATTTGGACTCAATATCACATGTACATCAGTCTCACATATCTAATATCATTCGAAACTAATCTATGAAAAAGTTGGGGTTGTAGGAAGCATCAATTTATGCCCATATCATTGTGCACAACTTGAAGTTGATCTCCATGACTAAATCTTATGGGCCTCTTTTCCATTATATGAATGTCCCTTGATGCCTTGAAGTAAAACACCTTTGGGAGCAGTTATAAACAACCTCTCAAAATTGTCATGTTTTGAAGGTAAAACAAAGAGTTATTTCCCTTGTTTTAACATACCATTCAAACCATATCTTCCACCATATCTCCCCACATCATATGAAGAATCATTTGAACCATTTTTGCATGCATCTACATGGCTGAACCAGATCATCCTCACCTTCGAAGAGTGTTATAGGGAGTAAAGCCGGATGTGAGCAACATGAAGATATCCGGCTGTGTTTGTTATGTACATGTTTCGAAAGAGGTGAGGTTAGGAGAAACTTATGAGAACAATGTTCAACGCATAGTAGTCCGAAGGGAGAAACCAAATCTTGATGACCTTTAAACTATCTTGTTAGAAAAAGAGAAAAAAACCCAATCCATACAATGAAGGAGAGGAAGGGGTTTCACTCGCTGTAGCACCAAGATGTACCATGATTTTTGCAACATTAGTAATGTGTGCACGATTTGATTAAAGCCATGGCCTCAATGACATCCACACTTGTATAATTTTGTCAACATATTGTGCTCCATACCAAGTCATGTCTTGGGTACAAGTTGGGGGGGGGGGATTTTTTTTGGCAAGCAATTATGGGCGAGCTAAACCCAAATATGGTGAGCAATTTTTAATAATGGGGGGCTCTCGGTCTATTCTCTCTCTCTCTCTCTCTCTCTCTCTCTCTCTCTCTCTCTCTCTCTCTCTCTCTCTCTCTCTCTTGCACACTTGTCTCCTTCTCTCTTTGTCACTAAGGCTGGTCCTCACCAAGGATGGATCCATGGAAACATGTATGATTTTTAAGACAAATTATGCACCAAACCATATTTCTTTGTGAGAATAGATTTGGGTGTCTAGCTCGAGGTACTGGCTAGGGCTTGCCTTAAGGTTACCCTTGGGCTATCCGTGTCTCACTGCTGGCCTAGACGGTTTAGCGGATTCTCTGCTAACTCGTTCATGCTCAACTAGGGATCTAGTTGTGTGCCTCTCTCTCTCTCTCTCTCTCTCTCTCTCTCTCTCTCTCTCTCTCTCTTTGTCTATCTCTCTCTCTCTCTCTCTCTCTCTCTCTCTCTCTCTCTCTCTCTTTTATCTCTTAGTCTCTCTTTCTCTTTCTGCCTCTCTCTCTCTAATTTTGTCAATAGCAAAATAAATTTACTTCAATAAAATGATACATCTTGATTAAATGAGAGAAACTCAAATAAGCATTACTCCATTGAAATTGATCCAATAAAATGAAACCCCAAAACATTTTTGCACATCCCATACATATTTGAAGATAAATTAGGAACATGAGTTGTCCACTAAACCAATTCAAGGTAGGTTCGTTCTCTGCATAGACATTTGAATACCTCCCTTTCTGTCAAAATTGGTTGGTGAATAAACATATTTTCATTTTGGCTCACTCCCATGACTCTCATGTACACAAAGTACAAGTGCTTGCATGCCAAGTAGGGTTTTTGTTGGTTGACCCTTCCCAAAAAATTTGGACATGAGCATGATGGATGCATTTTGATATGCACATCATAACTTCCCACATGAGACCCTTCTCCAAAAGTCTCAATGGTGAAAGCCTCATGTTTGGAAGATTGAAACACCTGCACTTGTGTAACTTGTGCATTTATGTCTAGTGCTTTCTTGATCCTTTGCAACTTCTTCTGAAATGCCTGTTCTCTGTATCTTATGCGACGACCATCTCGTGACATATTATTTTTTAATGTGTCTGTCTCTCCTCTAGGCACTTTTGGTTGACTTGAGCTCAATGGAGTTTGTTGCTCCCTTCCCAATGGCTTACTCTTCTGTAAGTTATACCCTGCAACAAGCACCAATGCATTTACCTCCTCAACTGTCAAATTTATGCCTTCAGCCACCCCACTGGCCATATTATGTGGGGGATGGTAAATGTTCTTGTCCACAGCCCGTGTATGCATGATGTCATTATTGCAAAACCACATCATTTGACTAGTTTTCCGAGCAGCATCATGGGACCTTGTTGAAAAAAAAGTTGGTGCAGGTACTCCTTTTGCACATCCTACAATCATGCGACCACACTTACTACTACCTATATAACCCAAACACTTTACTCTGCTGCCCTTTGGAGTTCTCCTAATTGCCCAAAATGTCTTGTGTATGGGTGCTTCCTTTATGTTTTTGTCACTCGATTCATTTCTTGTATCCACACCTTCATCTATGAAGGCTATTTTCCTGCAACGTCCTGCAGACTTCCTATCTCTCACATGCATGCTGTACTCAGGTTTGTGACTAGAATCATCATCCACATCAATTACATTACATAGTTGTCTCTTGTGTCGGGATGATTCCCAATCACCTGCCAAAGGTGTAGGGGCCTTATACATAGGTGTGCATGCAATGTTACTCTTTACTGTCCTTACAACTTGTGCTAGGCTTGGAGTATGCGCATTTTCCCTCTCAATGAGCTTTTCAAGACTTGGACCTGCTCTGATATGCTTGCCCATCATGTATGAATTTTGCTTTGCACTCTGTAATAAAGCATTAGCCATGTCTGATGCATTGTAGAGTGTTATTTTCTGTTTGAAACCCTCCCCAGCTAACCAGCTTCCATGTTTAGACTCTGACAAATTTGTTCGTGGTGTACATAACTGATCACTACTCTTCTCCACCTATGCAATAGTTAGAGACATATTAGAAACATTAATAAAGACACTAGTTTTAAAGACAATGGTTCTTATACATACCGAAATCATTACATCTTCCCAATGTGCAATGTGCACTTCCCACCAGCTCAGCCAAAGATCCATGGCAAGTATATCTGAATCTTTTACATTTCCCACCATTGTTGGATTAATTGCCCTTAAGCTAGTGCAACCTTTTTTGTTGACTCGGTGTGCCACTTCTCGCACATGCTCTTATGCACGCCTTGGAAGGCCTTTATAACATACTTTGGGATATGTATATTTAGGCTTTATGCCCAATGAAATAAACATGAGCGTTTCTGACCTTTCATTTCTTATCCTTTATTGTAGACTTCTCTAATGGCATTCCAATTTGCTTAGGCTTCATCTGTTATGAAACCAAAGAAGTCTGCCCTTTCAAATCCATGTGCCACCATGACATTACTTATGCAGTCTTGTCCTCCTCTTTCATCTCACAAGTTTCAATAGTTAGAAGCTCTGCAAGCTACAACTAAAAGTCAATATGCTAAAAGAGGTAATAACAAAAAGTTATTTTTTTCCAAAATAGTGACAAGCCATTGTTACTACCTTGGATCATAAACGTGACAAGCCATTGTTACCCAATCCATGATGCATCTAGTGTGGTCAAATTGGATCCAAGCTCTTCTTAGATCACCATTCCCTAAATGCCTTATTCTATGGACAAGTTCAACACCTGAGGCTGGTCCCTTAGTAGACATCTTGAAAACAAAACAACGTTCAATTTCATTCCCTTGACTTGGAAATCGGCTCTGATGGAAGAAGTCATAATTGCAATCCCTCTTCAAACGTAGCAAGCCATCATAGCCAAATGATGACTTAGGTGGTCCTTGGCATGCATGAGCTACTGACCTTCGAAACCTAAAAGAAAGCAAATTTTAACCATTTTGTATATATGGCCTTAACAAATGCTTCTCTAATTTAACTCACCACTTGTTCTCAACTAGCGAGCCAAGTTCTTCTAGCACATTATTGAATTCTTTATCGCCAAGCACATGTCCTTGATCTCCTTCTTGGACTGATGAAGTTAACACCAACTCCTTGGCAACACACATCTGCACCTTCCTTGGAACAACACCTGCATCTAATATAATTACTCTTTGAACCATTCCTTTAGTCTTATCAAGAAATGCCTTTGATGTTCCGGCCTGGACACCATGTGAATGAGTTTTGATGTGTATTAGAAGCTGTGTTAGGCTATCATCACTAGGCATGACATAATACACATAGCACTCACAAGATTCCTTGCAAGTTGCTGCCTTTTTGCAATAGTGACAATTGAGCTTTCAATCATTAATGGCTAGGGCACCAGCTGCACAAGTTTTCTTTACGCACCCTTTGAAACTAATGTCATTAGGGAAGCCATTGTTCGAATACCAAGGGCATGTGGTGTGCAAACAATGCATTTCACCAATGCAATGGCTTATCCTACACACCCTTGGAAAGTTGACATTTGATGTAGCTGCCTTTGTCTACATGTGGCCATCGTACTTATGATCCATACCATCCATGCCTGCTGTGCAGAACCCATGGTGGCAGGAAACTCAAATATTACATCCCCATCATAGAGCCTAGAAAGCTCATTCACCTTAAACACCCGTGTTATATGCCTCACCAACTTTGTCAAAGTGTTCTCTTTCCTCATGTTCAATAAGAATTCTACAGTGCATTTGGATTTCAAGGGTGAAATTACTTCATGGTTGGGTAACTGGGTGTATAGAGGCATTGCATCTAATATAGTTGTCTTCTATAGCACACTATCATCAGAATTTGTTGAACTTTCAATATTCACATAATTAGAGGTACCAATTGATATATTGGCTTTTGAGCTTACACATACCTCATATGTAAGAGATATCAAGTCATCAAGGAGGTAGAGCTCCATGCCTTCTATATCTTGAAGTGGAACAAGGGTAGCACGTGTCTCTTTATCTTCTATGATTATGATCGCCTCTAAACCCTTGAACTATGAAGGTAAACATTTTCGAATAAGAAATTCTTTGTTCACAAAGCCTTTGCCATTGCTCAAAGGCACCCTCATCTCACATGTACCATTGTTGGGGAAAATAAGCAAAGCCTCCATAATAGAGATAGAGAGAGAGATGTGTGTGAGAGAGAGAGATAGTGAGGGGTGTGTGCATGTGTGTGTGTGTGTGTGTGTGTGTGTGTGTGAGAGAGAGAGAGAGAGAGAGAGAGAGAGAGAGAGAGAGAGAAGCACTAGTTTTAGGAGGTCCTAAATAAATAATTACCAAATAAGCATAGCCTCCATAATAGAGATAGAGAGAGAGATGTGTGTGTGAGAGAGATAGTGAGGGGTGTGTGCATGTGTGTGAGAGAGAAATAGAGAGAGAGAGAGGCACTAGTTAGGAGGTTCAAAATAAATAATTACCAAATATCATATACACTACCGTTTTTATTAAGGTTAGTATTAGAGTTAGGGTTAGTGTTAATGTTAATCATTTTAACTTCAGTGTTAAAAAAAGTAAAAATTTAAATTTTCATAAAAAAATGTTTCTACATTTTTTATTATTCTTTTGTTTCACTTCGCCCGTGATCATGGTAACTAATGTTGTAGAGTAAACATAATGAAACAAAAGAGAGAGCATATGTTTCCTTGGATCCTATACCTATGGTGGAGTAAGAACTTGCATTACTTCTTTCCTTAAATCCTTCACCTATGGTGGAGTAAGAATTTGCCAGATTTATGTGATAAATTCTTACTAGATATCTTTGTGGACTTCACTTGGAGTATTCTATTTTCCTCCCTGCACTGCTTATAGCAATGCTTATTATGGCTTATAAATGTCACCTTAGTGGTGCTTATAGCGAGGAAACATAACCTCAGTGATCCATTATAGCTTAGGAAAGGCATAATTATATTAATGGTTAGATAAACAGCAAATATGTAGTAGTAATGCCTCTCACATGGGTGGAAATCCGTGAAGTGTTTCTCCAGATTGTTGCTTGTGCTGAATTTTGTAGGGCACCACAAGCATTCCCTCACCTCGGAGCCGTAATTATCCATATGTATCCTTGATACACGTGTGTGCTTAGCCTAGTCCCACTAGTACTAGTGTAAACGGTCGATGCTTTTGAAGTTCCTCCCGCAAGTCATGGCAAGCCACCTGCACACCTGCTCCCGCAATATGGGTGGTGCAACAGTGTCATCGTTATGTGATGATGATCGGCAGTAGTAGAACCCGTGCCGAGCTTTGTGTTGCTAAGTAGCTGCTTACTCAGATGAACATCCACGAAGTGCTGGTCGAGAGTTGGAGCATGAATGCCTTGTGTGACGTGGCCCTGTGTGCCATGTCATATTGTCGAGCCTCGACAATATGGCGTGGCACACAAGGCCAAGTCAACACACGTACATTTAACGTGGCGGCGGCGACCCAGAGTGGCACGTTCTTCAACAAGTGGCGTGACGTGATGTGGCAATGGCGTCTATTTTTTTATCCAGCTTATCGACCAATTGTGCTCTCTGGTATTTTGGCTTTTGGATTGCGGTGACGAAACAAATATGATGTGGCATCTGCCTGCCACATCATATTGCCAAAGTTTGACAATATGACGTGACAGGCAGATGCCATGTCATCATCTTCAAGTTTGGCAATATGACATGGTAGGCAGATGCCATGTCATTATCTTCATCCACTATAAGTGGCGAGATTTTCTAATGTTCGTCAAGCAATGGTGTTCCAATATCTGTTTCTAGTATTCCAGCGTTCGTGTTTCAAGCAACGGTGTTTGTTTGTTTATCAGGCGTGATTCAAGCGTTTGTTTATCCGGCGCATGATTCGTTTTTTTGGCATATTTCAAGCGTTCAAATCAGTGTTCATTTATCCGACATATGTTTCTCCTTTTTGTTTGAACATGTTTGTTTCTCCTTTTTCGAATCCCTTGGCTCAGATTTGAATGAGCTATCAATGGTTGGCTTAGCCAAGCATCATATTCTTCACTTGGCTTACAATTGAATGTGTTATCATTTGTGGAGTTTTCATATCCTCTTACATCCATTTAAAGCAACTTATCATACCACTCCCATACGTACTATAGTACACCTTCAAATTGTAAGCCAAGCCACTTATCATACCACTTCCATACGTCCTACAGTACACCATCAAATTGTAAGCCAAGCCATTGATATAATAAGGCCTCCTTCAGCTTGTCCTACTACTCTCCATACCATCCCTGATTATAATAATGCATGGATTTGGGGCACTAATCAACACACAAATTAGCCCTGTGTATCACTAATTAATGCACAAAGCAGAAGTCCAAAGCATAGACTAGGTTTACTTGGAGATTTTGACAACTTTCTAGGGTCGAGAAGAGGCAATAGAGCTCCCAAATGTGCCTAGAAGGAGGCACCTACTACTGGCTATCTCTCTCCCTCGCATTTGTGTTTTCAGGGAATAGTAGGTATGTGGGGGTAGAAGGGAAAGTGGACACCTCACCTGATTCACTCTATAAACATGGCTTCCACTAAAAGGATAAACAAAATAATTCTATTCTATGCTCCGATATGCCTTGATTTTTTTAAGGAGGAATCATTGTGTGTGTGTGTGTGTGTGTGTGTGTAGAAGCTTGTATCATAGAGATAGCACTCAAAAATGTTGCACATTGCCTTATGAAAATTAGCTTATAAAGACTCTAGAGAGAGATTAGGATGCCCATGTTACTCTGTTGATGATGTTGGATCAAGTCTATCCAGGAATTTGGGTCCATGATAAGTATGCAACACCTACCAATTTTCTCAGCCAACTATGGTGTAGATGAATAACTGGAGTGGTTAGGTTAGGTTTCGGGTTGGGTTAGATTTAACCATGGTTAGTGTATGTTTTTATACAAAAGGGCTTCCTGATGTCTTTTTCTTGTATTGCCCACCATAAGGAGCAAGGAGGTGACGTTCTCTCTCTATGCATCTCTCTCTCTCTCCTCTCCCCCATACACTTTGGTATACGCACACATACTAAAACACAGTCATATACAAATACACTCACTTTGCAATGTTGTATGTTGTAGAATGGCCTCATCAACCTGATCTCAAAATGCTCAGCCAGACATCATTAACATTTCTCAACCAACATTGTCCAAGAGCACTGAAAATGCAAGGCCAAACAAAATTGTGTCAAATGTTGTCCAAGGTGCTAACAAACGATGAATGGAAGTGGGAAACCATAATAGTTGCTCGCAATAATAAAAAAAGTGGGCAAACCAAGTTGGTACAGTGTCCAAATGGCACTGTTCTCCCAATTTGTTTTTCAGGTAATATTTGTGCATGCCTCTAACATTTAATTCAAAGACGTAACTTCTTTAGCTCAAGTTTTCTTAAAGTTTTCCATCTTGATTTGTAAGAACGGGATGACTTCAAGAAGATGATTCAAACAAAAACGAGAGGATTGCTTAAGGGGGGGGAATGCATGGAAGATGAGGAGGAGGTGTACCAAAATTACTTGAAGGAAACAAAGATGGTTTTCACGAAAAAGGGGTACACATTCACAGCCATTACAAATCCTACAAATGGAAAGGATTTCTTTGATGTGGTATTTAAGTACTAGGATAAGCATGAGAAGCAATAACAACTCATAATCAAGAAGCTGCAACTCATTGCCCGCTTCAACTTCCCTCCAAATGAGTAAGTTTCATCCGTTGTACAAAAAGCGCAAGTTGGTTTTAGTAAAGTTTTAGAGTGTAATGCATGGCTACTCTGTTTTTATAGAAAGGGCAAGTTGGTTCAAACCATTACCAAAGGAGAGAATAAAGGAGAGAATGCTATGAAGTCTGCACGGGTACCATGCGGAGAACTTGCATTCCGCACGTTCTTTAACAAGTACGTGTATTGGCATCACTTAATAACCACATCACTTGATATGAAGTGCAAAATAGAGGAAGAGAAGCCAATCTTACGGGATGTTCTTGTTGCGAAAGGAGAATCAAAGGGAATAATGTCCCTGAAAGATTATTTGGTCGATTGCAAAGCAAAATATTTCGACACCACAATTGTATCATGGCAAAAAGTAATGCGGTCTTCGGTCATAACATCGGCTCAGCCACATCTCATATGTATAGCAAGACGCGCCATATACAGATATGCTTAGAATAGAATATTTCATTCCAATTTGCTTGTACACTAGGTATAGGTATGCTGATAAGATAACTTCGTTATTATCCTATTTATTACTAGGTGGTGGGTTTTGATGAGAAACATAGTTTCTTTCCCCGAGCTTCATCATCCCGCAGATGAGTAAGTATTGAGTGAGGTTGAGGAAAATGGCATATATCCAGAAATCTAGATAGAAGAACTTGCCGAAAAAGAGGTCTGGATTTTGTGCCCATGGTGGTTAGATTATCCCACTGGGATATAACCCCCTGAGAGGAGGCCTTGTGGAAAGGTATTATCCATGCCCAGTGCCATGTGATATATTCCATGCCTTGCTCTATGTTAACCATTTGTTTGACGTAATTTTATGAAGTAGATCTACATTAGCCTAAGCAATCTCGAGCTGAGGGATCCAAGCAACCTACAGGCTATGGCAAGAAAGGCGTAACCAGGGCAGGTAGTGGGGAAGCATTGCCTACAAATGTCAAAAAAGATGCAAGTGGGCGAGGTAAAGGCGTCACTAATGTTGGCACCAAAAAAAAGGGTGGCAAGTCAAATGTGGAAAGAATTGGTCCCCAAAAAAGGAAGAAAGTCACAAACAAAAGACAAGTTGTAAGCGAAGATGAGGAGGATGATGACGATTCAGAGGAGGACGATCACATAGAAGATGATGAGGTGATGGGGGATGACGAAGACAATGACATGCATACTTCAGACAGTCCTCCAATGAGTAATGGACACTAACCTTATTTTATAGCTGTTCAATCATTTCCTTTAAAGCATGTGTTTAATTGTGTAGCCATGTTTGGTTTTTTATATACAAGTGTTCCGAAATGTATCACCGAAGCACATGGCTATTTTGGGAAACATCACTAAAATAGCCGACAATATAATTGGGAGAAACATCTCATAGTAAGTGCATGAAAACCCCAACTTGTATTTTGAACATAAGTATTTGTAGTTCCAACAGGGTTCTAATATAAACTTGGCTCCCAGGCATTACAATGGGCTAGCAAAGTTTGTTGGGGGCTTGAACGAGTTTAGAAATATAGGAACCCAGCCCTCATCTTTGGGAGGATGTTCAATGGTGTGGGTAGATTTTCCCACAAGGTTGCCTATAGACAAGGACACTCCGCTAGTCCCTCACTGGAACATTTGGGATAAAGAGCTTGTTGAGGTTGCATGTGTTCTTGGCAATGAGTTCTTAAGACAGGATGGAACCTTTGTAAGCACTTGCATCGGTGACCATTTTGGTGATGTGGTGGAGACAACCAGAGCCCATGATCTTGCTCTACAACACACTAATGAGATAGATTTTGAAGAGGTATAAAACACAACTTTCTTTTCTTCTAGTATTGGGAAATTAAAAGAAAACTCTAAATTATTATTCAAACAAACGAGGTGTATGTCATGACTATGTAGGTAGTAATGTTGATTGTTGGGGTATTTGTTCGACACCACCCACCAAGCATTTGACCTCCAACATATATGAGAGTGAACGGTAAGGATGCATCTGCTACAACCTCTGGGTTTACACACTACACTGACCTCCTGAGTAAGTCACTCCGCCTAAAAGGAAGATGTGCCACTCATGTTAGGGGGCTAGATAATCAACCACTACTACAGGGTGCAGCTTAGCGACCCCTTGAGACTAAAAGATATAGAATAAACACTACTTGTTTTTTATAATTATTCAATACAATGTAAGACATTGATCTTAAGTTTTTCTTCATTTCGACAGGTGGCTCCTTGGTGCTTTCACAATGGAAGGGGAATTAGTATTGGATTGCTTTGCAGGGACTGGTGTCATGGCTAAGGCATGCAAGGAGCTTTGCCGACATTGTATAAGCATAAAAAATGATTGGCTATAATCAGGAATTGTCTCCTTTACAAGATGTGCCCATAGACCTGGGTTCCACTTGGTTTCAAGGTAAAGAATCCAAGAAAATTATTCAAGCAAGAATGCAACCTCAAATTTCGTTGGAGGAACCTTAGCGTGGACAACCCCAATGGTTGCCAAGGCATGCTTCATATGTACCACGTGGTGTTGCTTCTACATCTCGGCAACTTTCTTACTATCCACCACCACCAGGAGTACAAATGATGCCATACACTTATGGTATATCACAGCCTAACATAACCAACTCATATCAGTGTGTCCGCATTGGGGGGGCCTCCACGACCCAGCATAAACCAGCAAGATCATACAACTTCAAGTAGTGCTGGTGCCTCACATGGAATATGAGTCATAGAGATGACCATGTCATTGGTTTCCAAAAATATTTATTGTTGTTTTCCATGGATTTTGTATTCACGTCTTATATATGGAAGTGACATTTATCAATATCTTGCAAAAGTTTGAAATGTGTCAATATCCACACACACACACAGAGAGAGAGAGAGAGAGAGAGAGAGAGAGAGAGAGAGAGAGAGAGAGAAAGAGAAGAAATGTCATATATGTTAAATGTGAAATATCTTGCAAATGTGTGAAATGTGCTGGTGTGCAAATGCATCAATATCGAGAGAGAGAGAGAGAGAGAGAGAGAGAGAGAGAGAGAAATGTCCTATATGTTACATGTGAAATATCTTGCAAATGTGTGAAATGTGTTGGTGTGTAAATGCGTCAATATCGAGAGAGAGAGAGAGAGAGAGAGAGAGAGAGAGAGAGAGAGAGAGTAGGGAACAAGATATGGCTCTAAAAGATAGTGCCCATGTGTTACGATTTCAACTACTCGTCGCCAGTTTTAGACTTATTTTTAAAAACTAGGATTTCTAAGTTTTAGACTTATTTTTAAAAACTAGGATTTCTAAGAGGCCTGTTTGACTTGAGGTCTTACATGGATAGCTTGTGGAAGATGTCCCACCTATTTCTCTAGAAACTACATCATAGAATAACTTATTGTTCAGAGAAAAATATCCCTCTTTCATGAAAATAGCTTAATACCTTCATCTCTCATTAGCAACTCTTCTAGAAATCGTACTTGAAAAATGGAAGTACTTTTCTTGGAAAAAAATTATACTGCTCCAAAAATTTGACGAGGAAAACCGAGCTCGTAATTTTGATTCAATAATTGGTTTATTTAGAGCTTGACTGAGAAGTTCTCTGCGGCGTAGCATTTGCTACTGCCGCCATGGTGGGCTCGATCAAGGCATCAAAACGGCCAGTCGAAGCAGAGACAGAGCGATGGTGGTCCGGCTGGCGGCTCTTCAGGAGGGCCGCCGCCTGCGAGCGTCATCATCAGGTTTGCTTCTTGCCCAGACCAACAAAAACATGTCTTTTTCTTCTGTTCACTGAAACTCTTCACTCCTTTTTTTAGCATTGCTGGACTCAGCACACAGACCATATAGGCATGCCCCTCATGCCATGGTCTCCACAGCCACTGCACAACGGCAAGTGCACAGAGAGACTGTTAACGCGCACATAATAGCCCTGTGTACCCAAGGGCAATTGAAGGAAGCTCTTCTTCTCCTGAACGAACAACATGGTAGGGCAGACCACTCCGCCTTTGCATGCCTCCTGCAGAGTTGCAGTGCCATGAAGGCCCTACATGAGGCCAAGTACCTTCATTATCACATCATCAGCGGCGGACTTGACGAAGACACATTTCTAGCAAACATGGTCATGAGAATGTATGATAAGTGTGGCAGCCTACAAGATGCAAGAAGCTTGTTTGATAGCATGCATCTTAGAAACATTGTGTCATGGAACATGATCATCAGTGCATATTCGAGCTGTGGTCATCGAAAGGAGGCTTTTCATGCACTGTGTGAAATGCTTCATCAGGACCGTGTGAAGCCAGACAAAGTCACTTTCATTACCGTCCTCAGTGTATGTGACAGCCCATCAGCCTCTACAGATATTAAGCTGCTGTATGGGCTCATTGTGGAGATTGCAATTGAGGCAGATATCACTGTGGGAAATGTGCTCATAAACATGTACAGACAATCCGGGAGTTTGGAGGATGCATTTGGCATTTTTGACAGGATGCCTGCCCGAAATATCATCACATGGAACACATTGATTGCAGCTTATGCTGTGTTAGGGTATGAGAATACTGCCCTCCAATTATTTCAGAAGATGCATTTTCAAGACATAGCAAGGAATAAGGCTACTTTCATTAGTATTTTGAATGCTTGTGCAAATCGGAATACTCTTGTGCAGGGTAAAATGATTCACTTCGAAATTGTCCAAAATGGTTTAAATTCCGACCTTCTGGTTGGGACGGCATTGGTCAAAATGTATGGCAAGTGCAGTAGCTTGGTGGATGCCTGCAGCACATTTGAAAGCATGATGCCTAAGCCAGATGTGGTCTTGTGGACTACTATGATAGCAGCATACATCCAACAGGGCCACAACAAGGAGGCCCTTCAACTCTACCGAAAAATGCAACATGAAGGTGTTAAACCAAATAAAATCACGTTTGTCACTGTTCTCAATGCATGTGCCAGTCCAGCTGCCCTTATGGACGGCAGAATGATTCGAGATTGCATTCCGGACAAATACATCAAGTCTGACATCATCCTGAGCAATGCCCTCATTACCATGTATCAAAAGTGTGGGAGTTTTGGAGATGCGGAACAATTGTTTTTAAGCATGCAAAGAAAGGATGTTGTTTCATGTACTGCTATGATTGCAGCATATGCTGAGCAAGGTCGTGGCCATGAGGCACTCTATTTATTTGAAAAGATGGGCCAGGTAGGCGTGAATCCGGACAGGTTCACTTTTAGCAGCATCCTCGATGCATGTGCTAGCATAGCAGCCCTTGCCGAGGGCAGACTTTTATACTCTTTAGTCATTGAGAATGGAGTTGAGTGGGACTATGTTGTCGGAAACTCTCTTGTCAGTATGTATGGAGAGTGTGGGATAGTGGAGGATGCATACAGTGTTTTCTTAAAGCTTCAGGAAAAAGATGGGGTTTCATGGAGTGCTATTATAGGTGCTTATGCTAATCATGGTTACTGCCAAGAGGCTCTCAAACTATTCCAAGGAATGCAGCAGCAAGGATTGAAGCCAACTAAAATAACATTTATTAGTGTACTGTCTGCATGCAGCCATGCAGGTCTTATTAATGAAGGTCATGAATACTTTGCCTCGATGACTCCAGGTCATGGCATTACACCAACCTCGGAGCACTACATGTGCATGATTGACCTCATGGGCCGGGCAGGATGCTTACATGAGGCAGAGCAGTTCCTCAACAAAATGCCACTGCAACCCGATGCCATCTTGTGGAATACGCTACTTGGTGCCTGCCGAGTGCATGGCACTGTGGATGGAGGGCAGCATGCTGCAGACCGCATTCTTGAATTGGATCCAAAAAATGAGGCAGCATATGTGGTGTTATCAAATTTATATGCCTCAGCCGGCAGGTGGGAGGAGGCCTTAACAGTGAGAAAAGCTATGGAAATCTGCACAAGTGGGTACTAGAAGCTAAGCTACTCGATGGGTGATATCCATCAAGATCTCAGAGAATCTATATCGGCCCTGATGAAACCAGTGCAAGCCAAGTGAGCAACATTTTTGCAAACCTTTGCCTACATTTTATACACAGGTTGCCCTGAGAATCTGCAGGCTTTGAATCTCTTACAAGCAAACGACAATTTGGACTCCCAAAGTTTCTGCAAGTCTAGAAATGGGAAAAAATAGTGCTATGTGAGGTGGGAGTTGATGGCAAGGATGTTGTCTTGTTTACTCTCTGGATAGCCATATTTGTCCAAGAGATACCATCACTTTCACCCATTAGTAGGTATTCAGCCTTCATTACCGATAGTTTTGGCATGAATGCTTCAAGAGCAGAAACATGTCTGTCCTTTCTTATCGACAAAGGACGTGCTTTTGCTGACGTATTGTCATGTACCCAAAGCTAATCCTCGGGTTAGCGGGCCTAATCCCGCATCGTTAGGGAGCCTTGGGATTAGGAGATAGCAGGCAGATACAAAGGACCAAGGTTCAGAATTAATAAACTAGGCTACTAGCTATCTATAGGAGGTCAGCTATTTATAGTGGCAATCATCACTATATAAGTGATGCCTTGGGTAGTCAGTTGTGCGATGCACTTCTGATGGGTCTATGCCTGAACCATAGTTTCTACTCCTGCCATGAACATGGCAGATCGCAGATAGTCTTGCCGAGGGCCTCTATGGTACACCAGTGCTAATTGACATTTATATGTGGAGTGGAACCTTAGCTCCTAGCTCGGGGGTGGATCAAAGTACTAATCCTACGGTTGGCTACTTGGTTTTCTCTAATTTTGTGTTGGATTGTGTTTAGGAGACCTTGGTTAGACAGGCTGGTTTGCATGTCTTTCATGGTTATCTTGCACGGAATTCCTAGGTATTTCTCTAAGCACCATAGTCGATTTTGACTCGTCCAATGTATGCTTTCTAGGGTTACTGCGAGGTAGATGTATGTGCTTTGGGAGGGAAAAAATATGAGACTAAGTATATAGGGGGTGTGTGGTGGATATTATCTTGAGGAGAAAGATTATAGATGCTAGAACCCCATTGTGCATGAGATGTGAGTGAGTAGGGATATTGTGTTTGATAAGATGAGTAACTAGTATACACCATTGAAGGATTCCGTATAGGTTGATTTAAACAACAATAAGACTACAGTAAATGAGAGCAGGAATCACATGTACTTAGAAGTCCTCTAGTAGTGGGTCTGTTGTTACACCTTGGTCGGAAAGGTTTAGACGTAAAATGCTAAGAATTTCGACACATCATTTGGTGGTACTACAGGTGCTGAAAATTTAGCAAGTTCACACGTATCATGTACGAGAAAAGAATCAGTCTTTCATAATGCCTGATGTTTCAATAGGTCATTCCTTTATTCAGCAAATAGTATCTTGGAATAGAGTCTTGATGAGGATTTTGGGATCCGGCTATTGATACACTTGGTGTACAAAGAGCCAAAACTATATGGAGAACACTTTTGAGGAGACACTATTGGGAAGATGCCATGGATGAAGAGATGGTTGCATTTGATGTAAAGGAGACATGGAATTTGATACCTTTACCTTAAGAAAAGAAGGCAATTAGATACAAGTGGGTCTTCGAAGTAAAGTATAATTTAGATAGACGTGAGAGCGAGTACAAGACAAGATT
Source organism: Cibotium barometz (assembly GCF_041138505.1). Lineage (NCBI taxonomy): Eukaryota > Viridiplantae > Streptophyta > Polypodiopsida > Cyatheales > Cibotiaceae > Cibotium > Cibotium barometz. The sequence goes on along the minus strand of NC_141048.1, from coordinate 27,002,469 downwards.
GATAGCCAAGGGATATGCACAGATCTATGGCATTAACTATGAGGGGAATTTCAAACCAGTTGTTAGGATTGCAAGTCATTGTTATGGTTGCAGCTAAGGGATGGTCTTTATATCAAATGGATGTAAAGAATACATTTTTACATGGTAATTTATAATAGAAGCTGTAGCAATTAGGATATAAGGACTATGTACACCTAGACTTTGTTTGCAGGTTGTGAAATCCTTATATGGCTTAAAAGTAAGCACTTGGTTCATGGTCAGATAAGATAGGAGAGTATCTTGTCACTATTGGATTTCAGATATGTATAGTAGATTTTTTACTTTATGTGAAAAATGCTGACAAGTAAATTATGCTAGTAGTCATTTATATTGATGACTTAATTGTCACAAGGGACGATGAAGTTGACATTCATGAGGAGAAGATGTTCTTAAAGGAGAAGTTTAAAATGAAAGATTTAGATGAGCTATAATGTTTTCTAAGTATACATCAGCAATAATAATGGCATGATAATCTTGGTACAAACACATCAGCAAATTTCTAAGTATAATATTAGTCTATGTAGGTGATGTGGATTTGGTTTACATCAGCATAGACTAATATTGTACTTTAATGTCCAATATCTTGTAAAAAACAAGAATTTTTCTTAGAAATTATAGCTCGTACAGATTTTATAATAGGAAAATCCTTAAAAGGATATAAGTAGTTATGTCCTTACAAGTCTTTAAGGTAGTAATACTTGATTGGTATAATATTAGGTATACCTACCTCTAGACTCACGGCTATAATAATGGGGTGGTACAATATTAGGTATACCTATCTCTAGATTCACATCTCTAAACTCACAGCTAATGTATCTAGACTCATAGGTTACATTTCCACGCTCACGACTCATCTATCTAGACTCACGACTCACATCTCCAAGCTCAAATGTTTGACTTACGTCTTTTTTTGCGGGACTGTGGGCTCACATCTCCCAACCTAACAACGATTAGCTTGGTTTTTGGAATTTAAATTTTTTTGGGCTTGATGTAGATGATCAAGGATTTTAATCCTATTTAATAGTGATTGTAAGTAATTATGTGTTTTTATTTGTTTTTGGTTGATTTTGCATGCTTCTAAGCTACCAATTTACATAATGCATAAAAATATAAAATGTTTGAATAAAAATTAAATATCTCACTCCAATCCATATCCAATAAAGCTTAATGCTTATGTTTTTACAGTGAATTTCACTCCTCACCATCACACTTACTAAGCTATTTCTTATGTTTTTGAGATAGTCACAATTTCTAAGTTGTTTCTTAATTCAATACAATAAAATATAAGTCTTATAGGCTTTAATATAAGCTTTAAAATCATAAGAACTAGGATTTTGTCCTCTTAAGGTGTGAACCTAGAATATCCTAATGCAACAAGATTTAAAACAAAATAAAAAACAACAAACTAAGCATATCAAAGACTCCAAAACATATATTTTTGGAGTGTGACTTTCTAATCAATATTGGAAATTATTGAGTAATCCCAATAGCTTGGAATGGATGGATGAGCAGAGCTAAGTCCTAGGATAGTTCTTGACGGTGTCGCAAAATATATTCAAGTCGAGCAAATGTAAGCAAGAATAGAGAAGAAGAAGAGCTTACAAGTATTGTATTGCAAGGAAATGATTTTATATTGCTTAATGGCAAAAATGACTTATATACAAGTAACTAGTTTTCACACTAGGCTGGTCAAACTAAAAAATGATCCTAGCTATTACTGCTAGTCTTAAGCAAGTATGTACATGAAGTTTCTTAGAGTTTTCTTATTTGACATTAAGGTCAGGATAAGGCTGCTTAAAATGTTATAGCACCATCTGACAAAAGATAAGTGTCCATTTGAGTGGGTAAGATTTAAAGTGCCTTACATTAGGTAAGGAGGGTGAAACATGTTGAGGATATTTTTCGATGGACACCGCCACAAAGAAAGTCATTCTAGCAGGATTATGGTAGCCTACAATATTTAGAAATGCAATTGACTTTGTAAGAGGTTGTGAGATGAGTGTCAATGGTCACACCATCATGTATGATGACAAGGATATGATGCTCATTGTTTTCCTATAGCCTTTTAAGAAAACCTTTTAAGAAATGAGGCATCAATTTTATTTAGACTAATTAGTCCAACGCAACAAGAACACAAGCTTGTTACACCATAGAGGTCACATACTATTATGTACCAAATGGGTTGAAGCTTGTGTAACTTAGAAGGTTGATGCAAGATCTAAACATAAAATTTCTAGATTCATGTGTCCACTCAAACTTGTTTTCATCAATGAATTTATGAGTTTCCTACTGAAGGAGTTTATTGTTGTGTACCATAAGTCCTCACCATATTATCCTTAAAGGAGTTTATGGTTGTAGACCGTCGTAAGTCCCTGTTGTTATCCCTAAGCAAAGTGCATAAGATATGAGTTTCTTACTAAAGTATTTCAATGCAAGTCCTCGCCATAGTATTCCTAAGCAGTTTCCTACTAAAGGAGCTTCACCTTCAATCATCACGCCATCCTATTCCTATGCAAATAGCTAGATCAAGAGCACTAATAAGATCATTTGTGCTATCTTGACCAAGATCATAGAGGTTGAATGCAAATACTGGGAACAAAGGTTATTGTGCAGCATTATGGGCATATAGAACTGTCTATAAAAAGTGGTGACACCATGCCCTTCAACGTAATCTATGGAACTAATGCATATCTTGAGCAGGATTGTAGAGGTTGAGTGTAACGACCGGAAATAGAAGTTACCCTACAGTATTATGGCCATATAGAACTACATACAAAGTGGCAACACCACACCCTTCAACCTAATCTATGGAAGAAATACCAATGGAATTCTTGGTACAAACCTAAGAATTGTCATTTGAGGAAAGGTTATGTGGTGACATTCTCATTGACCGTCTCCTTTGATCTTCAAAGATTACGAGAGACTAGGCTACGAGAGCAATTAATAGAATGATTGTTGAAAAGCTATGATGAAAAATTGCAACATAAGTAGTGGTTTTATGACAAAATCAAAGAAAAAGATATCAAGATGGGTGACATGGTCATGGGTCCTCATGTACACCATGAAAAACCAAAGTACAAGCTTAAGTACAAAGAAATGGGACCATTCCTTATCTATGAGATGACTCCACAATGTTTAGCACACATCACTTAATGGTGTGGAGATGAAAGAATTCTTTAATGGTAGAAACTCATTCCACCAAACTCAAACGCTATTATGGGCCCTTGACTAAAAATACCCTAAGGCCATTCACCAAGAGAAATAAGATAAAAAAAGAGAAGTTAAGAGGAAACTGAAAGTTCAGCAACAAGAAGCCAAAGTAAGACAGCAAGTGTTGCATCTCCACCAATTAAGGAGGGGGTATGTTAACCACATTTTCTTTGCATGGTCACTTCTTTCCATTGTTTATAATCGCACCATGTGCTTATTAATGAGACCTGATTATTGAGCCTAGTAAAGTCTATGACATGTGTATTGCTAGCAAATAGGATAAAATTTACATATACATAGCCTAGATATAAAAGCTTAAGGCCCCTTGGATATACCATGGATGGTCAAGCACATGTAAATATGAGGCCATGTATATGACATACATGGATGGTCAAGCACATGTAAATATGAGGCCATGTATATGACATACAATGGATGGTCGGGCGGCACGTGTAAATATGAGGCCATGTATATAAGACATTTTCAACATTTGGGAGGGGTTTGTTAACCACATTACATTTGCATGGTCACTTCTTTCCACTATTTGTAATCGCGCCATATGCTTATTAACGATAACTGATTATGCGTATTAACGATAACTGATTATGCATGGTCACTTCTTTCCACTATTTGTAATCACACCATATGCTTATTAAAACGATAACTGATTATGCTTATTAACAATAACTGATTATGGAATCTAGCCAGCTCTATGACGTGTGTTGCTAGATAAGATGAAATTTATACATGCATAGCCTAGATATAAGCTTTGTAGATCCCCCCCCCCCAATACCATGGAGGACGAGCACATGTAAATATAAGGCCATGTATATAAGGCATTTTTAACAAATGAAAAAGGGGCTTATCCCATCGATCACAATTGAGCTTGTTTTTTCTAGCTTGGAGCTCCTATTTGGGTAGCTTGCATGCTTTCTTCCCTCTTATTGATGCATGCTTGTTGTGATGGCTATGTGTTTGCATTAGGATTTGCATGTGTTGTATGCCATGTCTCTCTCCCTCTTAGTCAGTTGCATGTGTTGTATGCCATGTCTCTCTCCCTCTTAGTCAGTTGCATTATCTCTCTCCTCCTTGCCCACTCTCCATTTTGCAAGGACTCTATCTCTTTCACCCTTTTACAAGTATCAATGGCATTGAGTAGAGGTTGAGCTTTTTCGTAGCTCTCTCCACGTTGATCACTACCCATTTTGCAAGAACTCCACATTGGGGTGACACCATTGGTTGAGGACCCTAGCCTCTCCACAAGAGAGGGTTTTCTTCTCCAAGACATCTAAGAAAGAAAAACCAGTTGTCTTCTCTCCTAGCCGCGGCATTGTCGCCTGAGCAGACCGACGTCTTTTTTCCTGCGCAGCTAATGCCGTACGCAAATTCACCGTCTGCAGATGATTATAAGCTATGAGAGTTGAGGGATTTTGAAGCCCATAGTCTCCACTATCCACAGCTCAAATCTCAGCTGACATGGCAGCGTAAAACTCTCGTGGGAAGCAAAAGTCCAGGCGCCTACTGGTTTTTTCCATGGAAGCTTGCTCAAGCTTTTTAGTAATAGTGTTCATTAACACTAATAATATTGATTAACACTAATGAGGCTTCTAATCCAGCAAAGGGGAGTCATTCCAAAGTGTTTTTAAACACTAAGAGTGTTCTTAAACACTAATGGTGAATCTAATCACCAATGCAAGTGTCATTAGATACTACAAATGTGCTCTTAAGCACTAATCGTATTTCTAAACACTAATGGTGATCTTAATCACCAAACAAAGTGTTCATTGACACTAATAAAGCTCTCCCCATCATCAGAATAAGTGGTTGAGCACAAACCCTAAGTGCTAAACCATAAGCTTAACCATCTTAATCTCCTTTTTTACGCAACATCCTTGGCTTGATTAAGGGTTGTTGCACTCTCATAAGCCTTTCTCTTTCTACTTAAGCCAAAACATCAAAAAATTTTGGTTTTTCTTCTTCATAAATCAACCCATTACTCTAGTAATCTCCTTCAATAACCAATGTCAAAGGACAACACCCAAATTAAGAAGTTCTCAGGAGAGGGCTTCCACACTTGGCAAGTCCTTGTCAAGTACAAGATGATGTCCAAAGGTTTTTGGCCATTCATCTCCGGCACTAAGGTTATTGATCGAACTAAGGCTGAAGATATTGAAGATGATGAGAGGGCACAAGCCATCATCATGCTTCATCTTGATGAGGCTCTCATTCACCATGTGGACCAGCTTCCGACTACAAAGGAGAAATGGGATGAGCTTGATAAGCTCTATGGAGCTCGTGGTAAGAATTCCAAGATCTCACTTAAAATTTAATTTTTCAACTTGGAACTCAAAGAGGGAGACAGCATTGGAGCCTTCATCTCTCACTTGAAGGGCCTTATGGCTCAACTTGCATCAGTGAATGCGAGAATGGATGAAGATGATGCAGTGGCTGTTTTGCTAAAAGCAGTCAAGAAGGTGTATCCCACCCTTGAAGGAGTCATTCAATCTTGTCTTGATGAAGAAAAGAGGCCAAAGGGAGGAGATGAATCTTCAAATGCAACCACTTCATCGAATATTGAACAAGCTTTGTCACAATCAAGTGATCAAAGTAAGATGTGCCCATTGCAAAAAGGTGGGTCATTTGGCAAATAATTATTGGATCAAATATCCCAACAAAATGAAATATAACAAGTGTAAACAAACGGGACATATCACTACTAAATGTCCTAATAAAGAGTCAGAGGCTAACTTTGTAATCAGCCTCTAACTCCACTGAGAAATTGCTTTAAATCTCAATGTAACCACACCTATATTCCTAACCTTGTATGCCTAATGTTATAAAGGCAACCTATGTCCAATACCACCTATTCCAATTTTCTTTCATAGTTGGTATTGAGGGGGGGTATTAAGAGACTAAGGTTATGTAAAAGGGGAAGAGAAGGGTGTGTGTGTGAATGGACTTATGGTCCACTAGCTCACCTATTTAAAGGTGGAGCTAGAAGGCATTTTGTATGGAGCAAGAAGCCTAGTTGTATTTGAGCAACTTAACAAGCAAGATATTTTCTTGTATTTTGTGAGTCTCTCTCCTCCACATAGTTGATCTAGCATGAGCACCACGAATTCTATGTGTGTGAATGGACTTATGGTCCACTAACTCACCTATTTAAAGGTGGAGCTAGAAGGCATTTTGTATGGAGCAAGAAGCCTAGTTATATTTGAGCAACTTAATAACAAGATATTTTCTTGTATTTTGTGAGTCTCTCTCCTCCACATAGTTGATCTAGCATGAGCACCACGAATTCTAACATTCTTGACCTTGCAGGTACCTCCAAAGAGCTTGCATGCGTATAACCTTTGCTTCAACTTCATTCCCACACACCCAATCTCACCTTGGCCAACATATTCACCCCCATGAAGAAACCCAATCTCTAAGCATCACACTATGAGATTGGAGCATAATATCATGTCGTATGACAAGAAGATATGGACCACCCTCTATCCATACAAATCATTCCATGGTGGCATGAGATTGGAGCATAATATCATGTCACATGCCAAGAAGATATGGACCACCCTCTACCCATACCAATCATTCCATGGTGGTTCTAGAACTCTTAGAGTGCTGGGATTTTATAATTTTTGTTCATGGATCTCGTAATTTTTTTTCATGCATTTTATAAATTTTCATGCATTATTGGAATTAGTAGCTTAGAAGCATATTGGGATTCGAAGTGAAATTCACTCCAAAAAAAAAAGCATTTAGAGTGGGATAGTTAATATTTATTCATGCATTTTCATGCCTTCATAATTTTTGTTAATGCATTTAATAATTTTTCACGCATTGTTGGAATTGGTACCTTAGAAGCATGCAACACCAACAAAAAAACAATTGAAAAAATACTTAAATGCTTGCATAACAACCATTAACTAAGATTAATATCCTTAATCACTTTTCATTAAGTCTAAAAAACCCCAAAAAACTCCACAAAACTAGACCAAACAAGCTCTTGGATTAAGAGACATGAATCCATAGTCTCGAAAAAAGACATGATTCAAACATGTGAGTCAACACATGTGAGCCAGTAGCACGGAGACGTAAGGCGTGAGCCATGAGCTGGAGACATGAGTCAACAGACATGAGTCAACCAGACATGAATCTTGGCACATGAACCATGATCTTGGAGACATAAATCATGAGTCTTCACAGGTGAGCCACGAGTCTGGAGACATGAGTCAACTAGATGTGACCCTAGAGGTAGGTATATTTAAATAGTATACCAACCAACTATGATTGCCTTAAAAACTTGTAAGGACATACCTAAGGATTTTCTTGTCATTCAACATGTACCAACTACAATTTCCAAGGAAAGTCTTTGTCCTTTGTAATTATTGGGGCATTAAAGTACAATGATTGCCTAATAATTATAAACCAACCTTATCATAGGCCTAGTGCATGAAATTGTGTGTCCCAGTTAGTAGGCCAAAGTAAAGAATGTGGGCCTAATTCATATACAAAATATGTGAGCCTACAGATGTGGATCAACATGCATAAGTCAACACACGTGAGCCTAGAGTGTGAGTCTGGAGGCATGAACTAACACACGTGAACCAAGAGACATGATCCTTAAAAAATCATAACATTTTAAAAAATAAAAAAACTCAACTTTTAAAAAAATTTATTTAAAAAGAGCATATTTGAAGATGTGCAAAAAATAGAGAGAGAGAGAGAGAGAGAGAGAGAGAGAGAGAGAGAGAGAGAGAGAGAGAGAGAGAGAGAGAGAGAGAGATGGAGAGGACACAGTATTGGGTCCCAAATACCCTCTGTAGGGCCCCCACCACGGATGGTGTATTTGTTTTATTAGAATGATGTGAATCTGAAAGAAAATACAGAAATCCTTGACCTTTCTTGGCTGGGAATTCCTTGCCCTTGACCTGCAGTCCTTCACCCCTTTGCTTAGCACCTTCTTAGCTTGTCTAGCCCCTTTGCTTAGCACCTTCTTAGCTTGTCTAGCCCCTTTATGCTTGAGCTCTTGGTGAGAAATGAGATGAACAATTGGGATTATGGACTCTCCTATGTATACTACTCCATCTAGAGCAGTCGGCTAGTTCTAACCCAGGCGGCTAGCATAAAATACTCCCACGACTAAGTTTTCAGCATTTAATGCTGAAATAAATCACATAAAATGCTACGTTTTTTTCCTAACTGGCTGGGCATCATGCGCCTGCTTCTGGATGGCTGGACAATGCTTTTGCAAACCTCTTGAGGGCTGGGCAGCCTGTATGGGCTGCCCCATACCTACCCTACAGCCACACAAAGGCTGTATCTCCTGAAATCTGTCTTTTAGCTTGCCCCTAGGGCTATCCTACAGCCCCTCCATGACTGGTGGGTTCCATAGCCAGGGCCTTCCTCATGGGGGTGGTTCCACACTATCCCCATGCCCACACAAAGACCCGAGGTAGCCCTATGGGCTGGCCCCTTGTTCTAAACGCAAACCCTAACTAACTACTCAGTGATCTGGCATCCGGTACCATACTAGATACACAGAATCACTGGCATCATTCCAGAGGGAGACTCACAGTGCGGACTGGCACTGTTTCATGTGCAGGACAGTGCACACCTGACCTTAGACTTCTGTGCAGCAGGACAATACACACCTGACCTCGAACAACTGAGATGGATCCCTGGTTGAGTCGGGCTCACATGGGACCAGTTCACCATCCCAGGTCTTGCACCTTCTGTACAGATATGTCTACGTGGCATCCAAGTGCGGGATGCACGTGACATCCCCTTCTGCTTAACTTGACGAAAGCTGCATAGCCTCCAAATAATCCGTCAATAACACCGGATAGTCTTCGAAAAATTCTTTGTCGAGCCATACCGCTTCATGTGTCCCTCGGTCTCCTGAAACTTCGTGAGGAACTGTCGTAGTCTTCGACACCTCAGCCATGCTTGAAACGGTGCAGAAGGATCTGTTCTGGAACCATAACTTCTGCTTCATCAACAATATCTAGTTTTGCTTCGTCTTTGACTTTTGAAGGGATTGGACCTGCATATGGCTTTAACCAACTGACGTGAAGAAACACATCATGCGTAGTCCACTGCATAGACACCTCATTAATCTTTTTCCTGATGGGAAAAGGTCCGAAGCTCCTGAAAGACAACTTTGGGCATCTCTTGCCCACCTGTTTCAATCTTTGCATCATAATCCGAAGATAAACCCAATCCCCTTCTGAAAACTTCATATCCCTTCGGTCTTTATTGGCCTCTCGAGTGTAGGCCTCTAGCGCTTTAGCCAATCTGTATTTTATTGACTCTAAAATCTCCTGGTAAGACTCCGTCACTCTGTTCGCTTCAGGTACTGAAGACGAGGTCCTGGTCAACAATGACTGGAAAGGTCTTCCACCAAATGCTACCTCATATGGAGTCCTATCAATAGCTAAAGAAAAAGAATCATTCAAAACAGCTTGAACTAAAGGCAAATATGATTTCCATGTACCTTGCTGATCGTGGACATAACACTTCAGCACATCAAAGGCCAACTGGTTGTATATCTCTGTCTGGCCGTTCGTCTGTGGGTGGAATGCACTGACTGGTAAACTTGGCATCTCGGTCTGACACTATGGTCCTAGGAATCCCGCCAATCGGGTACCAATGCTGAATGAACAACTGGGCAACATCCTCGGCGGTCACATTGGCCCTGCAAGGAATAAGCATAACAAATTTGCTAAATCTATCAACAATAGTTAAGCACTGCGTATTATATTACCCTTACTCGGACTGGGAGGCAGATTCGTGACAAAGTCCATGGAAATGTCTTGGAAAGGACCCTCACGAAGAATTGGCAAAGGGCTATAACAACCCTATCTTCTTTCCACGAGGACCTTTCACCTTTTGACAAATATCACAGTGTTGTACATATGTAAACACATCTCGCCTCATCTTTGGCCAATAGTAGTGTTGTTCCAATTTCTCCAGAGTCGAATTCATGCCCCTATGACCACCTGTAATGGCGTCATGGGCATCAGGGAGAAGAGCTCCCCTGAACGACTTCATGACACACAGTCCGCCTTTGTAGAAAAGCCAACCATCACGTATCAGAAAGTGGCATAGTCCTGTGGCATCCAATGCCTGTTCCCACTGTGTACCCAATTCCTCAAAATCCGTGTAGTACCAACAAGATCGAGTCTAGTGGTTTGAATCGTAGTCACCTGTCCCTTCTTCCTGCTCAACGCATCGGCCACCGGATTGGCCTTTCCTGGAAGAAAGGTACTCAATCATACCACCGAATTTCTAGAATATTTAATCCCAGCGGTGTTGTCAATCACTCCATTGTGCACTTGGCATTGTCTGAATCGAGCGTAATGCCTAATGGTCAGTGCGTACCTCAAAGTCACGGCCATATAGAAAATGTTTCCAACGTTTCAAGGCTTGTATAACTGCTAGGAGTTCATGATCATAGACTGAGTAGTTTCTCTCTACGGGCAGTAACTTACGAGACATGTAAGCTACTGGATGACCATTCTGTTGCAATACACCTCCAATTGCGATGTTACTCGCATAGATGATCACCTGAAATGGTCCGTCCCACGAGGCAAGTGCTAAACAAGGCACTTCTAATAAAGCCACCTTGAGGTTCTTGAATGCCTCCAACGCTCGTGGAGTCATTCGAATCTTTTGCCTTCTTGTCTTCACTCCCTTTAGCAGATCGGTGAGATTTGCCGAGAGGTCAGAAAACTTGTCGATGTGGGTGGAAAATGCGTGGCATATACCCACAAATAATCTGATGTCATAGGCTGTCTAAGGAACTTCCCAGTTGACAATCTCGGCCACTTTAGCCGGATCAAATCGAATGCCTTCAGCACTAATTATATATCCCAAGTAATGCACCTGGAACAGATAAAATTCTGACTTTTTTCCATTGACGTAGAGCTTAAGTTGCTTTTTTCCAGCAACTTAAGGACTTTCTCCACATCAATGTCATGCTGCTCAACTGTAGCTGAAAATACCAGTATGTCATCCAGAAAAATGAACACACACTTTCCAATCAAATCCCAGAAAACATGCATTATCATGCGGTTAAAGGTAGCTGGGGTGTTCGACAAGCCAAATGCCATGACCACAAATTCATAGTGGGCCCTTTCCATATACGGAAGGCTGTCTTAGGGATGTCCCCCTCCACAATCCGCACCTGGTGGTACCCACTCTTTAAATCAAGTTTCGATAACAACTTTGCTCCATTCAGCCTCTCGAGAATATAATCTATTCGAGGCATCGGGAATCTGCTCTTGATAGTTAGCTTGTTGAGTGCACGATAATCGACACACAAACGGGAAGACCCATCTTTCTTCTTGACAAATAAGATCAGTACTACAAATGGTGACACGCTGGGGCGGATGAAGCCAGATTGCAACAATTCTTGGAGTTGGCAGTCCAACTCCGATTCCATTGCCTTGGAAAGGCGATATGAAAACTTGCTCGGGGGTTCCGAGCCTGGGAGGAGGTCAATCTTGTGGTCTTCTAGTCTAGACAGGGGGAGCTAGGGAGGAAGGCTGTCCTGAAGAAAAATCTTGTAGAACTTTTCATGGAGAATCGATTACTTCTCGGAAGCACTGGCCACTGTCTGGGCTGTCTGGATGTAAATCATCGCACACTGTCTGGGCTGTCTGGATGTAAATCATCGCACACTGTGCGCCTTTCCTAAAACTGCTCGCTTAGCCTGCAGCTTATGAGCGGAAAGTTCAGAATTCTTGGCTAACACTTAATGGTCACCGAGGTGTTTGACACATTTCGATTGATCTGGAACGTGTGCTTGTCCCACGACATCAAGAAGAAACTTGTGAAACCACTGAATGCCCAAAATTATGTCTGCTCCTACAAGAGGGGGAACCATAAAATCACGCACAAATTCTATGCCCTGAATAACTAACTTAGCACCTAGAGCTTCATACTTGACGCTCATTGTCATGCCTGTGCTAAAACCCTCAACCTGTTTGTCCACCGAAGTCAGGTCAAAATGGGCATGCCTAGCGGCCTAATCCATGACCACATCCTCCGTACTGCACTATCAAACAAGACAACGACTCTCTGGCCACCTATGTAGCCAAAGGACTTGAGCAATTCGTTGCACTCATACTCCTAGTCATAGGTGCCCTTCTGCTTATCTTCGAGCTCCTGGGTGGCGGCTAATAATTGCTCCAACTGAAGCATCGGGGTTTGAAGAACTAGGGGTAGTGAGTCGCTCAAGGTAGTGGGGCAATAGAAACCGCTACTTAAGGTCGCGGACAAACTCATCCCACACATAAGCTGCCATACCTAATCTGGTGTGGGCATGAGCCCACTGAGTCCACCAAGGAATGGCCTCACCTTCCAAGTACCAACAACTGGCTAAGATCACTCTATCAGTATCTATTTTCCTAACTGCGGCAAAGTAAGCTTCAAACTGATGCAACCATGAATAAAGAGTTGTGGGGTCGAGTTTACCATTATACTTACTAAAGTTCATTTTCTTGGGAAAATGATTCGAGGGCGCCGCCGGTGTCAATCTAGCGTCCAAAGCTTTAAGGTAACGCTCGTGTTCCACGTGTCACATGGCTTCGTCTTCTCGTTGTCGGATCTCCAATGCACGCATCTGCGACTCAAGCAAAGAGCGCGGCTCTACGGCTATGACCCCGCGAGAGGGTCCCTATGTCGAGGATCTAGAATCTAGGATATGGAAGGAGAGGGAGAGGTGATGGAAAACGTGACACTAGAGAACGGGTACGCTCTTTCAAAGCCAAGATCTGCGCCTTCTGCTCATCTAACTTGGTTGTCTGTTCAGCGATTGCTCGCATCATCTGCTGGAACATGTCTGTAACACTCAAGCCTGCCTGGTGCCCTAGCTGGGCTACCTGCTGGTCCCATGGTTCTTGGTCTCTCTCGTCGTCGAAGCTCGCCATAGCTGGAAAATGCACTTCCTTTCCGGAACCCAATCTGACCATCCACTATCTGTGTGTGGGAGACGTCCGAGGCTTCTGGAGGCTGAAAACCAACCCTCCTTTTTGAGGGACAGGACTCACGTCGAAAGGGGTATTCCACCTGCGTCTGAAAACCAACCACACGAGCGAGAAAAAATTTTGGTTTCTCTGCTAAATCTTTGCACTTGATGTAGGCTCTGATACCATTGTAACATGCAAAAGTTTCAGAGAAGAATCGGTAACTTCAATACTCAGAAATCAGCACTCTTTTCATGATAGAATTAACACACAAACTAAATGAAGATGTGCAAAAAATAGAGAGAGAGAGAGAGAGAGAGAGAGAGAGAGAGAGAGATGGAGAGGACACAGTATTGGGTCCCAAATACCCTCTGTAGGGCCCCCATCACGGATGGTGTATTTGCTTTGTTAGAATGATGTGAATCTGAAAGAAAATACAGAAATCCCTGATCTTTCTTGGTTGGGAATTCGTTGCCCTTAACCTCCTGCAGTCCTTCACCCCTTTGCTTAGCACCTTCGTGGCTTGTCTAGCCCCTTTATGCTTGAGCTCTTGGTGAGAAATGAAATGAACAATTGGGATTATGGACTCTCCTATTTATACTACTCCATCTAGAGCAGTCGGCTAGTTCTAACCCAGGCGGCCAGCATAAAATACTCCCATTGAGTTTTCAGCATTTAATGCTGAAATAAATCACATAAAATGCTGCGTTTTTTTCCTGACTGACTGGGCATCATGCGCCTGCTTCTGGATGGTTGGATAGTGCTTTTGCAAACCTCTTGAGGGCTAGGCAGCCTGTATGGGCTGCCCCATACCTTCCCTACAGCCACACAGGCTGTATCTCCTGAAATCTGCCTTTAGCTTGCCCCTAGGGCTGTCCTACAGCCCCTCCATGACTGGTGGGTTCAGCCAGGGCCTTCCTGGCCCTCATGGGGGTGGTTCCACACTATCCCCATGCCCACACAAAGACCCAGGGTAGTGTTAAAATGTCAAGCTCGTATACAGCTGGAGGATAGCACATGGGTGCTGACAGAGTGACATTATGGTAGATAGATATCGTGTGGTGTGTTTATGACCGCGTCCAGCTGGTCATGTGTGGTGTGGACATTACATTAGGTTTACTTTGTAGTGTGGACATAACACTATGTGTGTTCTCCTTTGTGTGTGTGAGAGAGATGATGACTATGGCTTCTCTCCTTCTTTATGATTGATGGATATGGATTAGGGTTTGCTTCTCTTGTGTGTGCTCCTCCCTGCTTCTGTTTTTTATCATGGTATCAGAGCCAAGAGCTCATTAGTTGTGTTGTGAGAGTGAGTGAGTGAAGAGGGAAGAAGAAGAAAAAGCTGTGAAGGAAGCCATTGGAGCTTGGAGCAAAGGAGAAGCTGTGGAGCACACATCGGCATCAGATCTGAGAGCTAAGGACCATTGGTAAGTGTAGCAAGACCCCCTCTGCGGATTGCAGGTATCAAGAGCAAGTGTAAGAGAAGATTAAAGGTGCAAAAGCAAGCAGAAAATTTCTGTGTTTTGAAGCTTTAATGGAAAGCTTATGAAGGAGTGTGTCTTGGCAAATGTATTGGATCAAATGCATAGCAAACACTGAGGCTCTCATGTATTGTGAATGAACACATGTATTAGCAACTTTGGGGCAAGTCATTGCATGGAAAATTGATGCATTACAAGCAATTTGTGAAGAAAAAAATTCTGGTTTTTTGGACTCTACAAAAACAGAGAACATATGCCTAGTGGAGGATCGAATGCGGAAGATTGAAGCAAAATTGAGCCAAACCCCTCATACCCATGATGCATTAGGTCATTTCTAAGAAGCTTATCAACTCAATTGTGAAAAACCCCTTCTCTACAGGCCCCAGGAGAGCAGGCGGCGCATTCTAGAGCACATTCTGGACAGTTTTCATCATATTCAATCCTATTTGATCATTACAAGGTCTTTTCATGAGGTTGAAGTCACTTGGAGCTTAGAAAATACTTGTTTGGAGCTGACATTAACATTTGGGAAGCTTACTTGAAGGATTTGGAGCTCATTCAACTCAATAACCAGTCATTAGCAAAATTATAGAAATGTGTTACAGAAACAGAGCTTCACTAATGCAAGCATTAATCTCTACCTGTTGAGAATTGGACTAATTCCTTTGGTACAAGCAAGGAGCAAGGTGTTGCTAAACTTTTGATTCAAAAAGTTTTGAATTTGGATAAGATTTGAAGGAGATAGAGCACTTTTAGTGAGAGGTGGTACCTGACAGATGCAGAAAAAGGCAAACCAGGGAGCTACAAAAATTGGTGGTTCTCATTCACCTTGAAGAATTTGATCAAACCCTTCTAGGATATGTTGGAGAAATGTGTTGGGAAGCCAATGCAAGTTGAATCATTGAATTTGGACAAGATTTGAAGGATTTAGAGCATAATCTTGACTGGTTTTACTGGCGAGAAATTACTAGCGAGAAAAAACCAGAAAATTCAACTTTACCCTTTTTCAATTTTGATGATACAAATGAAGTTCTTATGCAACATGAAGTCATTTGTGGTGTGAATGCATATGTATAGCACATATTGAGCTTGGTTCATAATCATTTGGAGCTTTGGAAAGCATCGGGAAGAGTGTTACATCAGGGTACATCACAGGTATTCAAAATGGGAGATGGCCCAATACAAATTGTTGGAGAGAAGCTTGACAGAACTAACTTCCAAGTGTGGAAGTTTCGAATGAAGAGTTTTTTGAAAGGCAAAGGATTGTGGAGCCTTGTATCGGATGAAGACCCAGAGCCATACCTACCTCCTCAACCAAATAATGCTCAGTTGGTGGCTCACAAGCAATGGGTAGAGCGGTCTTCGAAAGTGTTGCATTATTTTTCCATATGTGTAACAGATGCCTTGCTTATTCACATCCAAGATGCAGATACACCGAAAGAAGCATGGGGTATATTGTGCCGAATGTATGAGACAGACACTGGTGCAAGGAAGATTCAACTAAAGCAACAGATTCACAGTGTCACACGAAGGAATAGGAGTATACATGAGTATGTTCAGGAAATCAAGGGTTATGCAGATTCCTTGTCATCGATCCATGCCCCAATGGATGATGATGATTTGGTTGCTCTCACATTGCGTGGTTTAGGCAAAGAATACAAATCTTTTGACACTTCCATCTCAGTAAGGTTGGGAGGAATGCCAGACTTTAATGAGCTTGTGTCATTGCTCATTGTGGAAGAATTGAAGCTTGGACTTGGTGGTATGAGTCTTACAGGTGGTGCATCCTCGTCGAGAAATGATGAGCATGCAAGTAATCAGGCTTTTTACTCATCTAGAGGCTTTCGAGGCAGGGGGAGATTTACCCCTTGAGGCCGTGGAGGACGTGGTTGGAATGACAGGCAATCAAATCAGAATTTTTAGAATTCACAGTCATCATTTGGATCACGTGGAGGTCGTGGATTTCAATCCCATAGGGGGAGAGTTGGAACAGGTGCTCGTGGTAGAGGACGATGGCAAGGTCCTCAACAAAATTTGAATGGGATTGAATGTCACTATTGTGGCAAACTTGGACATATGGCAAAAGATTGTTACAAAAAGCAGAATGATGTGAGGAATGGAAGACCACAACATGGAAATTATGCATCTACCAGTAACAATGATGGGAGTTCAAATCATCTTTTTGCGATGAAGCACATTATGGGGACAATGGATTCTCAGAATGCTGGAGATGAGTCATGGTATATGGATTCAGGTGCCTCAAACCACATGACATGTCATGGTGAGTGGTTTGAGAAGATGCAACCATTGGATACAAATGGTTATGTGGTCACAGGAGATGATACTCAGCATCTTATAACACATGTTGGCAGTGTGCCTTTGAGGATGCATGATGGAAATGTGAAAAATATGTCAGAGGTACTATATGTACCATCCATTACAAAGAATTTGGCATCAGTAGGCCAAATGGTTGAGCAGGGACTACAAGTAAGATTCAATGAGAATGGCTGTTTTGTGGAAGACTTTAAGCATGGCTGTAGATTGATTGCCAAGGGCAAGAAGGAAGGAAGGTTGTTCAAATTGGATGCAGGCATACCAGAATTGAGCTCAGCCATGTTTTCAAAGAGCAATGGGATTGTGCAGGACATTGACATGTGGCACAAGAGGATTGGACATGTCAATATACAGAGATTAAAGAACATGCAAACAAGAGGCATTGTCAGTGGATTGCCTAGATTCAAATATGATGGACATATGCATGTTTGTGAAGCCTGTCAGTTTGGAAAGCAGGCAAGGTTGAGATTTCCTAGAGAAGGAAATATGAGTAACAGGCCACTTGAGATAGTACACAGTGATGTATGGGGGCCTGCACAAAATCCATCTATCAAAGGCAGTCTATACTATGTGACATTTATAGACGATTTCAGCAGGATGACATGGATATACTTTCTGAGAGAGAAGAGTGAAGTGTTGGAAAAATTCATGGATTTCAAGGCTCTTGTAGAAAAGCAATATGGCTGTTGGATTAAATGTTTGAGAACAGATGGAGGTGGTGAATACACCTCAAAAGCTTTTGAGCATTTCTTGCGGAAGCATGGGATAAGAAGACAGTTGACATGCAGGTATACACCTCAGCAGAATGGTGTGGCTGAGAGAAAGAATCGAGTCATATGTGAAGTGGCAAGGGCAATGCTCAATGAAAAGAGCATGCCAGACTACTATTGGGCAGAAGCATGTGCTACTGCAGTGTATATCCTGAACAAAACACCTACAACAGCCATTCATGGAAGCACGCCAGAGATGCGGCTTACAGGTTACAGGCCAGACATTAGACATCTCAAAGTCTTTGGATGCGTAGCTTATGTCCATGTGCCTGACGAAAGAAGACGGAAGTTGGATCCTAAGGCAGAGAAATGTGTATTTGTTGGATATGCACAGGATCGAAAGGCCTACAAATGTTATAACCCTCAAACTAGACAAGTAGTCATCTCACGAGATGTGGTGTTTGATGAGCTTGCTAGTTGGTACAAAGCAAAAGATGAGGGAGTTATTGACTCACTTGAGGCTAATGTGCCTGTGAACTTGCCATCACAAGCAAGTTCTAGTTCTACTACTATGTCTGGGCCAGCACAGCAGAAGCTGAGAGTAGCAGTGTACGTCCATGGTCAGGACGTTTGAGGTATGAGAGTGTGAGCACTGGGAGTAGTGCTATGGATAAAGGCAAGAAGAAAGTCGAAGGAATTGGAATCACAGGTTATGAGTCATCTAGTTCTGAGAGTTTGGATGAGGAGCTCGGCATACCTGTTTTACGCACACCTGGTGCTAGGCAGGACAGATATGTGCCCCCACATGCTAGAGTTACAGGTGTACAGAGTGACCCGCATGCATTGCGGAGATCCCAGAGAGTCAGATATCCAGTTGAAAGATTGACATATCGAGATTTTGCTATGCACTATGCATACATGACATCTATGGTAAAGCATGTGGAACCTACATGCTATACAGAGGCTATTGGAGAGCATGTATGGGAGAAAGCCATGGATGAAGAGATGGATGCTTTGGACAAAAATGATACATGGGAATTGGCTGAGTTACCTCAAGGAAAGAATGCAATTGGTTGCAAATGGGTGTATAAGGTAAAGTGCAAGTCAGATGGCAGCCTAGAGAGACATAAGGCAAGACTGGTCGCTAAAGGATATGCACAAACTTATGGTCTTGATTATGATGAAACTTTCAGCCCAGTGGCTAAGATGGCTACAGTGAGGTCTATCATTGCACTAGCAGCACAAAAAGGTTGGGCTTTACATCAAATGGATGTAAAAAATGCTTTCTTGAATGGTGAACTACAAGAAGAGGTGTACATGGAACAGCCAGAAGGATATGTACATCCAAAATAGCCGAACTTTGTTTGCAGGTTAAAGAAAGCAATCTATGGTTTGAAGCAAGCACCTCGTGCTTGGAGTGACAAGATCAGCAGATATCTTGTCAGTATTGGATTTGTGGTTGGAAATGTAGACTCTTCACTTTATGTGAAGAAGACACATAATGGTATCGTGATGATAGTCATTTATGTTGATGATTTGATTATCACAGGTGATTGTGGGAAAGGCATTGATGAGGTTAAGGCCTCTTTATGCAGACAGTTTGATATGAAAGACCTTGGTGATTTAAGGTTCTTTCTTGGCATTGAGGTGATTAGAACAAGCAAGGGTATATGGCTGGTGCAAAGGCAATATGCACTTGACATGCTGGCAAAGTATGGTATGACAGCATGCAAACCAATGTTGACACCATTAGAGCAAAACATGAAGCTTAGGGCTGATTTGGGTGATGAGCTTGATGATATCACCATGTACAGGAAAATGGTTGGTAGCCTTATCTACATGACCATTACGAGGCCAGATCTCAGTTATGCAGTTGGTTTGGTGAGTCAGTTTATGCAGAGTCCTCGTAAACCTCACTTGGATGCTGTGAGACGTATTCTGAGATACGTCAAAACTACCGTGCATTATGGTCTTTTCTACAAGGCAGGAAATAACATGCATGTCTATGGATATACAGATGCAGATTGGGCCGGTAGTGCATATGACAGGAGGTCTACCAGTGGCTATGTTTTCAGCCTTGGTAGTGGAGCTGTGAGTTGGAGCAGTAAAAAGCAACCTACAGTTGCTTTATCTACCACAGAGGCAGAGTATCGTGGAGCAGCCATAGCTGCATGTGAGGCTATGTGGTTGAAGAAGTTGCTAGATGATGTCAGGTTACAGAGTGATATGCGAGTTGTCATTCATTGTTGTGACAACATGAGTAGTATTCAGCTTGCTAGCAACCCAGTTTATCATGCCAGGACCAAACATATTGAGGTCCACTATCACTTTATCAGAGAGAAAGTGCTAGATGGGCATGTTGATTTGACATATGTGCAGACAGATGAGCAGGTTGCAGATATGTTTACCAAAGCACTTGGTAAGGATAAGTTCGAGTATTTCCGTACTAGATTGGGAGTCCTAGAGATGGACATGTCGAGCTTGAGGGGGAGTGTTGAAATGTCAAGCTCGTATATAACTGGAGGATAGCACATGGGTGCTGACAGAGTGACAGTATGGTAGATAGATATCGTGTGGTGTGTTTATGACCGCATCCAGCTAGTCATGTGTGGTGTGGACATTACATTAGGTTTACTTTGTAGTGTGGACATAACACTATGTGTGTTCTCCTTTGTGTGTGTGAGAGAGATGATGACTATGGCTTCTCTCCTTCTTTATGATTGATGGATATGGATTAGGGTTTGCTTCTCTTGTGTGTGCTCCTCCCTGCTTCTGTTTTTTATCAAGTAGCCCTATGGGCTAGCCCCTTGTTCTAAACACAAACCCTAACTAACTACTCAAGTGATCTGACATCCGATACCATACCAGATACACAGATTCACTGACATCATTCCAAAAGGAGACTCACAGCGCGGACTGGCACTGTTTCATTGCAAGACAGTGCACACCTGACAGACTCCTGTGCAAGACAATGCACGCCTGACCTCGGACAACTGAGATGGATCCCTGGCTAACTCGTCCCGGACTGGGCTCACATGGGACCAGTTCACCATCCCAGGTGCTGCACCTTTTGTACAAATATGTCTACGTGGCATCCAAGTGCGGGATGCACGTGACAAAACGTGTCTGAATACAATTTCACATTTGCTTCAGGAAGCTCTAAAGCTCGTTCTACCAAAGTGAAACCCTTGATGCGAATCCAATCTAGACTAAATGGAAACGACAATATATAATTGACTATAGTGTCTCAAACCACACTTCCTCAAACCCACCCAGCCCTCAATCCCAACACACCGACACTCAACAAAGCACTTCCCTGCCGTTAAGAAGGCAAAACTCCTTCGAATACACCTTCAGCAAGTATCTTTGGAAAGAAATGAGTCAATAAAATGCATGTGTAAGCAGAGAAACAGCAAAACACCTGGAAAAACCAAAGCCAACGAAATGCATATGTGAGTGGAGAAAAAGTGAAACACCTAGAAATAAGAGCCGCCACAGTTCTTTGAGCCCTAGATTCACCAACTCGCTCCGTAAGTAGCATCATAAACTTCATGAAAAGGGCACTAAATTGTCTTATCATTGGGTGAAGCTCTAGTGAGGAAGTGGGATCAAGATCGAGAATGTGAAAGTTTGCTTCCTTGAGAAGTGGTCGAATCATGTTGGTGGATACCACAATGTTTCAAACATTTGTAATCAATCCTGAGCTGAAATTATCCCAAGCCCCGACCAAGACCGACAAGCAGCCCAATAATTGTGGCAATGAGACATGCCTCTTTTGATGTACCATTAGGGATAAATGTCCCTCAAAACACACAATAGCAAGCACGCAAAACAGTGCAAGTAAGAGTCTCACTTTCCACAAGAGCTCATGATAGAAGTGTTTTCACGAAATGAAGTTCTAGTTCTTCTACACTTGGACGAGGAACATGATGGAACATGGGGAAGGGTGAAGAGCTAATGTCCGGGACTATATAGCCATATTTGGTCCATAGTGTCCTCATTATAGCCATATTTGGTATTGATGTGTGTGAACACACTAGGATTAGCCGGGATACTTTTTGCTCTTTATGAGGTTTTTTCTCACGTGTTAGTATACACCCATATTGGGATATACTTATCATATTTGATTATCTATCTATCATCACATTGTGTGCTCCCTTGAGCTTCTCTACTCTGTGTGTATGCTCTGACTCTAATTGCTTGCATATATAAGCAACACGTGCTTCATTATGTACCTAGTACAATGATGCAAGTGCATCCCAAGCATGTTTAGTAGTTCTACATGACCAAATATGAGGAATGATACTCCTCTTAACTGACAAAGCAAGCAACATATGTGCCTATGTATCTCTTCCATTCCACTTTGTTTGTTCCTACGTAGGAGGCATGCTATCCTGTGGTAATGCACCATGTGAAAGTGAGTCTATGTTTGCAGATGTGCCTTCTGCATCATGTTCATCAGAGGAACCAGGATGTTTCTCAGAACCAACCACAATATTCCATAGGCATTTATCTACCAATACACGTTGCATTATATACGACCATAAACGAGTAGTTAGTCCCATCAAGCTTATCCTCAGCAGATAACATCTAAAATACATCATTGTCTGCCGTTTCTGATAATACCTAAGAAATTAATCACGCAACCTATAAGTGCTAAGTTCTCCTTTGATGCAACCAAGGTGACTACTAATAAGGCCCGTGAAATGGAGACTTGCAAGATGTATGAAAGAAATGCAGAGAGTAGAAATTTTACTCGTAAGATGTAGAGATCGATGTCGTTGAAGTGTAGCTTGTAGACAAGATCCAACGTGTTGATTATTTGTTGATGCTTTCTCGTGTATCTACACACCCATTTGTAGTAGATCTGATAATACTACTCCAGAACCTAATGAAGAATAGTACAAATTCAGTCCCCGAAGATGTCTATAGAAAAATCGAAAACCATGCAAATAGCCCCCAAAATGTGCCTGGAGCAAAAATCTAATTGAAAAACTATAGTACAAAGTACCGCATATTTCACATTCATCTTTCTTCTCTCAAAAGGGCTCCTTGATCCGATTCAGGAAGATAGGTGACTCGGGGTGAAGGGCAGGTTACTAGCAACATAGGGACGAGGAGAGTATGCTCTGATACCAAATGCTGGAAGTAGAGTTGCAAGAATGCACACACACACACAAAGGATGAGGGAGACTCCATCGACTTAAAAAATCAAGGATTTTAAGGAGAAGTTGGCTAGTGTTGATAAAGTATATCCTGATAGTTCATTGGCGCCTACATCATGAGCTTGAGAGGGGCTGTTGAGATTCAAGCTTGATGTCAGCTAGTTGCACTATGTGCTAGCATGTTAGAAACAAAGAATCTGCAAACCATGTACATGATGATTGGGCTTTCATTGTGTACTGTAGTTTTGACCCTTCACATAAGGATGTATGCATGGCTATTATAGATGTACATGCCTGGTACTTTGACAATGGTGCTAGTAAGCACATTACTTCTCATCACAGTTTGTTCTCATCATTTGAATCTGCTCCACAAGGAAACACTATAACATGTTCAAACAACTCCTTATATCATGCAAAAGGAGTTGGTAAAATTGTTCTCACTACTGCAAATGGTGGAGCAATCATACTTTAGGAGGTTTTTTCCCATGATAGTATACACCCATCTTGTGGTATACTTATCATCTTTGTACAGTACACATTCATTATCTCTCTATCATCTCATTGTGTGCTCCCTTGAGTTTCTTCACTGTGTGTGTGTGTGTGTGTGTGTGTGTGTGTGTGTGTGCGCGTGTGTATACAACCACCACTCCCTTCCATTTCACCACCACATGAAATATGTAGAATGTTAGAACTTGAGGATCCAATCTCCCATGGAGATGGTGATCATGAAGATGTACTAATCCTATACTAATTACATGTGATTAGTGCTAAGATAAGCTAGAATGGGTGATGCCTAAGACTAATCATGATAAATGAGCTAAACTAATTAACCTTTAGACTCAAGCACAATTAGGTTACAAGCTTGAGACTTGTACTCATAAAGAGGCTTGAGAGCTTGCTTTGTATTTCATTTCTTGAAATGGTCCCCTTTTATATAAGGAGGTACACTCTTGGCCTTATACATCAATATGGGATAAGTCTCCACTCTTTTCTCTAGCTCACATGTCACCTCTAAAAAGAGAGGAGATAGACACAAGGGTAGAGAGGAAAACCCTAATTAGATCTCATTATCTCAAACTATCAACATCTACATAATAGAGAAGCTCCATAGCTTTCCTTCATTGCACACCACAAAACACAGCACATTGCACTAGTGATAAGTTCACACTGAAATAACCTAAGTCTAATGTCCACACATTTGGCAATCTGGGGACACGGCCATTATTGTCCACACACACACACTGCTAGACTAGTGTCCACATGCTACTGCTATCCACCAGATCCCGATGAGCTTGCATTCTCAACACTCCCCCCCTCAAGCACACCATATCCATCTTATGCACTCCAAGTCTGTCTTTGAAGTACTTCAACTTCTCTTTACCAAGTGGTTTGGTAAAGATATTGCGGCCTACTCTTCAGTCTTCACATATGTCAACTCTACCTCTCCATCCAACACTTTCTTCGTGATGAAGTGATAATGGACCTCTATGTGTTTGGTCCATGCATGATAGACCGGATTGCTTGCCAATTGTATGTTGCTCATGTTGTCACAATGTATGACAACTTTCCCATCACATTGTTGTCCCAAATCTACGAGTAGCTTTTTCAGCCATACCACCTCACATGCAACCATAGCTGCTCCTCTATATTTTGACTCTGTGCTAGATAAAACAACTGTGGGTTTCTTTTTGCTACTCCAACTCACCATTTCACTTCCCAAAACATAGCCACTAGTAGACCTTCTGTCATAAGAACTACCTGCCCAATCTACATCTATATATCCATGAGCATTCATAGCTTTGTCATACTCATAAAGGAGTCCATAATGTGCTATAGCTTTCACATATCTTAAGATTCTTCTCACTGCATCCAAATGTGGTTTCCTTGGGCTTTGCATAAACTGACTCACATTAGGGGAATTTTGAGGTCATTTTTCTGCCCTGTAAGGAAGTTTGACCAGAATATTCTCGCAAAAATTGGGCACATGGTAAAATTTTTACAAATGATCTCAAAATTTGTCGGACCTTGCATTTTTAGAACCTACTCATCAAGAGCTTTCCGATGATATATGGCATGCTTGGGTATCGAGATTGGACGGACTAAGATTCCCACAAGATGCTTTTATGCTCTCCAAAGATTCTGTTATACAGAGCTTTCCGATGATATATGGCATGCTTGGGTATCGAGATTGGACGGGCTAAGATTCCCACAAGATGCTTTTATGCTCTCCAAAGATTCCGTAACAATGGCATGCTTGGGTATCGAGATTGGACGGGCTAAGATTCCCACAAGATGCTTTTATGCTCTCCAAAGATTCCGTGTTATGGAATCTTTGGAGAGCATAAAAGCATCTTGTGGGAATCTTAGCCCGTCCAATCTCGATACCCAAGCATGCATCCCAGCCTTACATACTACAAAAGTGTAAGGCAAGAGAGATATGTTCCTCCACATGGTAGAGCATAGGGTGTACAAAGTGATCCATAGGTTTTGAGAAGGTAAAAAGGTACTAGGTATCCAGTGGAGAGATTGACATATGATGGGTATGCAATGCATTATGCATACATGATATCAATGATAAAGGATGCATTTGTTCATAATGATACATGGAATTTGGTTGCATTACTAAGTGGAAAGAATGTCATTGGTTGCAAATGGGTGTATAAAGTGAATTGTAAGTTGGATGGATCAATGGAAAGGCATAAATCAAGGCTAGTTGCAAAGGGATATGCACAGACACATGGTTTGGATTATGATGAAACATTTAGCCCCGTGGCTAAGATGGGAACAGAGTGAGATCTGTGGTTGCATTGGCTGCATCAAATGGTTGGGAAATGCATCAAATGGATGTAAAGAATTCATTTCTAAATGGTGAATTGCAAGAAGAAGTGTTCATGAAGCAGCCACAAGGTTATGTGCACCCCAAATATCCTACACATGTATGTAAGTTGAAGAAGGCCCTATATGGATTGAAGCAAGCACCACGTGCTTGGATGCACAAGATAAGCAAGTATCTCATTAGCATTGGTTTTCATGTGGGAACATTAGATTCATCACTATATGCAAAGAAGATAGCACATAGTATTGTGGTGATTGTCATCTATGTAGATGACTTGATTGTGACATGTGATTCAAGCAAGGATCATTTGCTAATGTAAAAGCTTCATTATGTGGTGAAGTTGATATGAAATACTTGGGAGAATTGAGATACTTTCTTGGCATTGAAGTGGTGAAAACAATGAAAGGCATTTGGTTGGTTCAAAGACATTATGCATTGAACATGCTAGCAAAGTATGGCATGATAGGTTGTAAGACAATGAGAACACCATTGGAGCAAAATGTGATGCTAAGGGCTGATTGTGGTGAAGATATTGAGAATGTGACAATGTATAGAAAGATGGTAGTTTGATATACATGACTATTACTAGACCAGATTTATACTATGTGGTTGGGATTGCATTAGGGGAATTTTGAGGTCATTTTTTTGCCCTCCTGTAAGGAAGTTTGACCAGAATATTCTCGCAAAAATTGGGCACACAGTAAATTTTTTACAAATGATCTCAAAATTTGTCGGACCTTGCATTTTTAGAACCTACTCATCAAGAGCTTTCCGATGATATATGGCATGCTTGGGTATCGAGATTGGACGGGCTAAGATTCCCACAAGATGCTTTTATGCTCTCAAAAGATTCCGTAACGAGCTTTCCGAGCTAGATGACTCTTAATCTGTTATACCAATTCCTTCAACCTTATTTTTGCCTTTGTCAACAACACTTTCACTTGTGCTCACACTACCATGTCTCAACCTTCATGACCATGGACTTACATTATCACTTCCACTTGATGTTTCACCTGGGCCAAATAATGAAAAGTAGGACTCTCTTTTGGTAAGTTCACATACACATTTGCATCTATGTCATCCACCATAACATCATCTTTGTATTTGTACCAACTTGCCAACTCATCAAACACCACATCTCTAGAAACGGGCACCTGTTTAGTTTCTGGATTGTAACATTTGTAAGACTTTCTATCTTGTGCATAACCAATGAATATGCACTTCTTAGCCTTTGGGTCCAATTTCCTTCTCTTCTCATCCGGCACATGTACATAGGCAATACATCCAAAGACTTTGAGATGTCCAACATCTGGCCTAAAACCTATCATCCTCATCTCAGGAGTACTCTCATGTATGACAACTGTAGGTGTCTTATTCAAAATGTACACCGTTGTGGAACATGCTTCTACCCAAAAATACAAAGGCATACTCTTCTCATTCATGAGTGCTCTTGCCACTTCACCTATCACACAATTCTTTCTCTCAATGACTCCATTTTGCTAAGGAGTGTACCTACATATGTAAACTGCCTTCTAATGCCATGGTCTCTCAATAATGATCAAATGCATGTGAGATGTACTCCATCTATCCTCAAACACTTAATCCAATGACCATATTGCTTCTCCACAAGTTCTTTGAACTCTTTGAACTTGCCCAAGACTTCACTCTTCTCTTTCAGAAAATAGATCCATGTCATCCTACTGAAATCATCAATAAATGTGATATAATACCTGCTCTCATTTATTGATTGGGTTTGCGTGGGACCCCATATATCACTATGCACAACCTCAAGTGGTCTTCTACTCATTTGATTATCCCTGGGAAATGGCAACCTTGCTTGTTTCCCAAATTGGAATGCATCACAAACATGTGTACCCCCATCATATTTGAATCTAGGTAGACCACCAACAATGCCTTTTGTTTGCATAGATTTCATCTTTTGATTGTTTACATGACCAATCCTTTTGTGCCAAATGTCAATTACTGGCACTATCCCACGACTATGAGAAAACATGGCTGACTTCAATTCTGGTATGCTTGCATCTAGCTTGTCAAACAATCTTCCTTCTTTTTGACCTTTAGCAATTAATTTTGCAGGCATGCTTAAAATCCTCCACAAAAAAGACATGTTCATTAAATCTCACTTGCAATCCTTGTTTAACCATTTGTCCCAGTGATGCCAAACTCTCTCTAAATTGATGGCACATACAACACCTCAGGCATAGTTTTTACCCTCCCATCATGCATCCTCAATGGCACACTACCAACATGTGTAATAGGATACTGAGTATAATCATCTGTAGCAACATAACCCTAATTTTGTGTTGGCATCATATTATCAAATCACTCTCCATGACAAGTCATGTGGTTTGATGCTCCTGAATCCATGTACCACGTGTCATCACTCTCTTTGTGGGATGTCATAGTACCCATCACATGCTTCATGGCAAACAAATGATCTATGTGTCCTTCATTGCTAGATGATGCATAATTTCCATGATGTGCTCTACCACCACGAGCATCATTTTGCTTTTTGTAGCAATCTCTAGCCATGTGTCCAAGTTTGCCACAATAATGGCACTCAATGCCATGCATACTTTGTTGTTGTATGGCTGCCATCGATCTCTCCCCCCACGAGATCCAAATCTCCCTCTAGCATGAGGGTAAAAGCCTCTACCACCACGTGCACCAAATGATGGTTGTGAATCCTGTTGTTGTTGTGGTGACCTATCATGCCAACCACGTCCACCTGTACATCCTCTTGGACTAGATCTCCCCCTACCTCTAGCACCTCTATGAGTGTAGAATGCTTTGTAATCCTTTCCCAAACCATTCAACTCAAAACATCCTTTCACAAGCCTATAAATTCTATTTTTTTTCCAACTTCCAAGTGTTCAATGCATGCCAAATCAAGTATTTGCTTGTCAGTTTCACTCCCAATGCTCATAAATCAAGTACATATGACCAAGCAGCCAAACATGTACATGTGCTTGCATCCAACTTCAATGGGGAGCTTCAAAAATAGATTTTTCCTTTGCTTGGGACAGCCACTTCTTGGCTCCAATCTCACTGAAAAACACCTGCAATCCGTAGAGGGAGGCTAGATCTTCTTACCCGGTAGGCCAAGCCCTCAGATTTGATGCCGATGTGTGTGCCCCAAATCTTCTCTTCTCTCCCAGGGCTTCAATGGAAAGCTCCAAAAACCAGAATTTTCCCTCTTCTTCACTCACTCACAAAACCCTAATAGAGAGCACCAAGCTTTGATACCATGAAAAGAGAGAGGAGATAGACACAAGGGTAGAGAGGAAAACCCTAATTAGCTCTCATTATCTCAAACCATCAACATTTACATAATATAGGCTCTCCATAGCTTTCCTTCATTGCACACCACAAAACACGGCACACTACACTAGTGATAAGTTCACACTGAAATAACTTAAGTCTAATGTCCACACACTTGGCCAGCTAGGGACGCATCCATTATTGTCCACACACACTCTGTTAGACTGGTGTCCACATGCTACTGCTATCCACCAAATCCCAATGCTAAACAACCTCAAATCTCAATACCCCCCCCCCCTTGATAATGACTTTACCTATCTTTGAGGCCTAGAGGTCATCTCTAAAAGTGAGGTCCCCCCCCCCCCCCCCTTGATAGAGATGTCACCTATCTTTGAGTTCTAGAGGTCTCTTCTAAGAGTAGGGTTACAAATTTTGGATATTTTTTCTACCTTGTCTACATCATTGGTGCCAGAGATAGGACATACAAAGTTTTTAGAAAAGATGGACGCTAGAGGCATCATTTTCTGCCATAAAGTGACCACCTTCCACATAGTTGTTTTCTTGATTCTATTTGGAGTAGCAATGTTCTTCCAAGTGCCCAATCCTTCCACAAGCACTACAAATTCTTTTTGGTTTTTTTTAAACAAAATTTTGTAAAGATGTGACCAAGCTTGCCACAGTGATTACATCTTGGAAGTTGAGTTTTTATGAGTTTCGTGCATGCAGGTGACGTCCCCTTTCTATGGAAAGTGAATTCCCCAGGATGTAGAGTCAGTTGAACATACTTCAACATTGCCCAGTACTTGGCATTAGCAGGAAGTGAAATATTCAGCCTTCTTTATGCTTGTCTGCCTTACAGTCATGTGGGCATGATGATCTGACACTAAGATGTCAAACAATGGTAACTATTTTTTACAGTAGCTTGATTGATTTGTCCTTTGAAATCTCCTACCCTTTGTATACAGTGCTTGCTCACTTGAATGCGATTTGAATGGTGCTTTATCCTTGAATTTTGATTCATGTTCAAGTAGAGATGACTTTACATCTTGAATTTTAGTGTTGGGTACATTTTTAAGTGTAGCACCAATTGATTCATAAGGCACTTTATCAACATTTTTTTAAAATGCAGCAATAGAATCATCTTCCTCGATGACTTTCTTTAATACACTAAGTTGTTGCTTGATACCTTTGAATTTGCTGATGTGTTGTGCCATGGTCTCTGTGTCTTTCTTGTCGAGCTTGTAAAACTGCATGAGAAGGTTGATATTTGAGCTCTTTGAGTCAGTGCCAAAAATTTTGTTGAGTTCCTGCCATGCCAACTTGGCATCCTTGATGCCAGCAATGTGAATAATCACATCATCATTGAGATTTTGAGTGATAAGGCCCAATGCTTTGTTGTTTTGAAGTGGCTCAACCTCCACTTATTCATCTTCGATTAGGTGCCAAATTCCCTTTTGCATAAGCAAGTACATGGTCTTGCTTTGCCATGTGTAGAATGTAGAACCCATCACCATTAAATCTTGAAACAACTTCTACATACTCCATAATGAGAAGGTCTTACTAACAAGCTTTTGTTTTGCTTTATTTAGCGGTGGCTAATCTCGTACAAGATTTGTAGTAAAAAACCTTTGATTTTCTTACAATTATTTGATGCAAACTTTTGCAAGTTTGATATGCAATGAGAAAGTCAGGAAGGTCTTTAAACGTGATAATGATTCACAGCCAATGTCTAGTCCCAGTACAATTCTCTTGTAGTTTGTTGGAATTGTGTCTAATGCAAGAGAGAGAAATTTAAAAAATGCATGAAGGATGAGGTAACCACTCCCCTATCTTAGAAACAACCTGAATTTTTAACTTTTAGCTCTGAGAAATTTGATTTTTGCTACTCTTTCACTAATGACAGTGATTAAGTTAAAACAGTGATTTAAGAATGGAGAGCAATGGATTCCACCTTGAGTTATGTGCCAACACCACCTTTAAAAGAAGTCAGAGGAGTTCGTAGACACCAAGTAGCAAGAGGAAACACCTTCTTGCCCATGTGCAACCCAAGCCATCAAATGCCAGACCAAACATGGAGTAGAGAGACCAAAAGCCATGCCTTCGCGACGCTAGTCCCAAATCTTAAGCATGAATGGAGAGCAATGGGTTCCACCTTGACTTATGTGTCAACACCACCTTTAGAGAAGTCACAGTAGTCCATGGACAACAAGCAACAAAGTAGTACCTTTCCCATACGTAGTTTCCTTACCCATCTATGTTCTCATCTCAAAGGAGAGCTACCCATGGTGTAAAACCCCAAATAGAGCCATGCACACACTTCCATAGCACCACTAGGCAACCACAGGCTCAGAAAGATCATTGCAACCCCACAACAACACCCATGTGTCGTCAGTTGGAACTGGAAAGATAAAGCTCAATCCAGCGTGCCAGCACAACCGATGGTAGTGACGTGAAGGCTTTCATCATGGATAGGCAAGTAACTTTCCACCCTCAGTCAATGAGGTCACCTTGTAGGCTAATACGTTAAAGCCTACTTGTACATATGTAACGTAGCACTTCCTACTATTGATTGTACATGCACGTAATACTGAGGATTGATAAAAAAAACTTGAAAGCTAAAATAAAACTAAAAATAACCAAAAAAAATTAAAAGCAAGCACATGCCCACATAGCCCCCCGCTTCTCCTCTCTAAAAAAATCCCTTTCGCTAAATTTTTGAAAGACCCTTTCCCTTGGAGAAAATGTCCACATGCATGCACACACACACACTAAAAACTTGTAAAAAAGACCCCATAAAAGCCTTACAAAAAATTCAAAAAAAAAGAGGTGCCACTTGGTGACGTAGGCTCATGTGTGCCACATGGCGACATAGGCTCACGGGTGCCTTAAAAACTTGGGAAAAAAATTCAAAAGGGTGCCACATGGTGTCAGAGCCACATGTGCTCATGTGGCAATGTAGGTTCGGGAGTGGCATGTCATCAAAAAAAACTTGCAACAAAAAATTAAAAAATACAACAAAAAATTTGAAAAATTAAAAGGGTGCCACATGGTGACATAGGCACATGTGCCCATGTGGCAATGTAGGTTCAAGAGTGCCATGTCATCAAAAAAACTTACAACAAAAAAAAGTTAAAAAAAACCGTTACATGGCAACGTAGGCTCACGTGCTAAGAACAATGTAGGCTCACATGTCACATGGCGATGTAGCCTAACATGTGCCATGTAGCAACGTAGCCTCACGTGTGTACCACATGGCAATGTAGGCTCATAGTGCCACATAGTCTCCCAAAAAAATTGCAAAAGTATTTTTTTTTTAGTGCCGTGTGGTGACGTAGGCTTATGTGTGCCATATGGCAACTTAGGCTCACATCTTCCAAAAACAACTCACATGGCAGTAACATAGGCTCACAGTGTCATGTCATCATCCCAAAACAAGACTTTATAAATATATTTTTTTGGTGCCAAGTGATAACGTAGGCTCATGTGCCATGTGTCATAAAAAACTTATTTCTTTATTATTATTATTATTATTATTATATATCTACACATATATATACATATATACATATTTTACATATGTATAAAGAGGAGAGAGAGAGAGAGAGAGAGAGAGAGAGAAAGGGAGAGAAAGTGAGAAAGTGAAAAGAAGGCAAGAAGAGGGAAAGAGTGAAAGAAACAGAGAGAGAAGAAAAGAAGCGTCGAGAGAGAGAGAGAGAGAGAGAGAGAGAGAGAGAGAGAGAGAGAGGACATGAGAGGACACATGAAAACCTTCCCCAAGAAGAGAACCTAAACAAGGAGAAAAGCCGACAACGCAACCAAAGCTGACAAAAGCCCAAGGCTCAACTTGGTGCTGCCTCTCCCTCCACACAATGCTAAA
Organism: Cibotium barometz; assembly: GCF_041138505.1. Taxonomy (NCBI): domain Eukaryota; kingdom Viridiplantae; phylum Streptophyta; class Polypodiopsida; order Cyatheales; family Cibotiaceae; genus Cibotium; species Cibotium barometz. The sequence goes on along the minus strand of NC_141048.1, from coordinate 26,969,564 downwards.
CACATCCAAAACCATGTTAATCAAACGAGGTAGAGAAGCCCATGTCACTAAAAAGGCGAATCCCATAGTCGGCATTGTCCAACAATGCAACCCACGCTGACAAAAGCCAACGACTCAATCGGATGTTGCCACTCCCTCCACACGGTGCAAAACATGCCCAAAACCATGCCAAGTAGAGATACACAAGTCACTCCAAAGCCGCCTTCCACGATCAACATTGTCCCGACAAGCCACCCATCACTCACAATTTACTAGGTGTCCTAAATCTCATTTATGGCCACCTTACAAACCATCCACTTTACACATCAACACTCAATTCTCTATCTCAAACCATGTGTAAGAGTCGAAGAAAGCTAACAAATAAGTGTCCAACAAAGCAATGTTAAAGTTTTCATCGGAAGGAGCTTCCACAAGGACCCACCTTTTGCCCAATGTCCATGGATGGGAAGGAGCTTCTACAAGGTGTCATGTGTCATTTAAAAAAAATCTTATTTCTTTATTATTATTATTATTTATTTCAATGTATATGTATGTATATCAAAAGAGGATAAAGAAAGAGAGAGAGAGTAAAAAAGAGAAAGAGAAAAAAAGGCAAGAAGAGAGCAAGAAAGAAAGAGAGAAAAGAATAGAAGTATCGAGAAAGAGAAAGAGGGCATGAGAGGACGCACAAAAACCTCCCCCAAGAAGAGAACCTAAACAAGAAGAAGAGCCGATAAAGAAAAACCGAAGCAGACAAAAACGCAAGACTGAACCGAGCACCTCCTCTCCCTCCACACGGAGCAACCATGCCAATCAAACGAGGCAAAACAAAAGTTTGCCATAAGAAAAAATATGCAGAAGCTTAGTTGTCTATTTTATCGAACAGGGAACACAACTAATCACACGTGTGATGCATTTGCAACGCAATATAGATGGTCATTTCACTGAATACATTTCATCTATACTTCCTGTAAACTGAGAGGAAGCATACATGTACCCACTGCTGCATGCATGCATGCATGCATGCTTACAGATAGTCTTACAATCAATGAGAGCAACTTCAAAATTTACAAGTCATGGATTCTGTATCACGTTCTCCTGAAATGTTGAGACTACTAAATCCTAGCCATCATGACTGGACAGGGCGCATAGTCAACCAACGTCTATCTATGAACATTGAAATATGCAAAAGAAAACAAAAGATCTCAATGAATTCATATCATGTTGCTCTATATTGGTGGCTTTCGTTACTTCAAAGAGGATACTGTGCATTATTACAAACCTTTAATTCATTGAACAATTGAAGGAGATTCAACATTTTAAAACTCGTGCAAGTGGATTTTTTGCACCACTTTTTGCCCAGTACCTCACTTGAAGCACCTGAAGGAGAATTTGGGGTGTTGTGGAACCTTTAGTTCCCGTTGTATACTATGATTTTCGGGCAACGAATTAAAATCCCAATCGATCATTTTCAAACTCATGCAAAAGGGTTCTTTGTACAGCTGCTTCCATTGGGCGAATTTGGTATCATTAAAGTAGCCCATTATGTGAACATTGAATTGAGGGGAGAGACATTTCCGAAAGCAGAATTTTCACTCCCAACTTTTGTATGAAAACCAAGAGATGCCTTAGCTTGGCTTCACTAGTAAAGCTTACAGTCCTGAAAACAATATTATCCCTAATATTTCAGTAGTTCACAAGGTAGGTCACACTTTTCAAAAAACATGGGACTATGCTTTAGCCAGACATTTAACACTCAACATGCAACCTTATGCCAAGCTTACAGTCCTGAAAATAATATTATCCCTAATATTTCAGTAGTTCACAAGGTAGGTCACACTTTTCAAAAAACATGGGACTATGCTTTAGCCAGACATTTAACACTCAATATGCAACCTTATGCCAAGCATACACAATGAGACCTAATTTTATACCCGCAAAGGAAACCTTATGATAGAAATTGACATGGCTTAACATGCTCAAAATGTCCCAATGTTTCTCATTAACAATGCCAGGTTGGTCATATGACCCTAGAATACTTTGCCCTTGCCTGCCTTGCCCTTGCCCGCCTTGCCCTTGCCAGCCTTGCCGCCTCTTTGCTTACCTTGATTGAAGGTCTTCCCCTTCTTTTGTTTCTTTGCTAGAGCAGGGATACCCTTTCTACCAGGCTTACCTGCACCATGTGATCTTTTGTCCTTTTTCATCCTGCGATCTACTATGGTTTTACCTTTCCGAACATTAGTCCCCATACCTTTTTTTGCCACTACCAGCTCCTTCTTCGGTCTATTGGTGGAGGTAGCTTTCTTATACAACCTCTCCATCATTTTCTTTTTAGAATGAGCAGATATATCTGGTTGGTCCGCTATTGCACTCACCTTTGGCTTAATACCCTCCAGCTTCTTTAAAGCCCTTCGTTTTTTCCGAGCCTTCGCTTCGGCAACTTTCTTGACAGGCCGTGTATTGATGGCACGGAACTGAGCTTTCATGGCTTCAACCTCATCCTTTGTGACAGGCTTGATCAGTTGGGAGTGTCTCTTCTCATCATCAACAAACCAATCAGGTAGCCCTTCATCATTGAATGTGTATCTGTTATATCCATCATCCAGTATATCCTCCCTGCTCTTCTTGCGAAGCATCTTCTTGGCATATGCTAAGATCTCAGCCTTTGAATCCGTGTCATAAACTTCATCATCTGAAGATGAATCAGATCCACTCGCCTCCACAGGAACCACTTCAAAGTCTTCCTGAGCAGCAGTTTTTGTGGCTATGGGTGCCTGCACTGATTCATTTCCTAATTTTTTACTGGAAAAACTCTTTTTTGATTTAGATTTTCCAAGATCATCGCCATTCTCAACATTTGCTGCCTCAAATCCTGCAAAAACATCCTGACTGAACCATTGCCTTGCAAGCTGCTCCCTTGAGGGTTTATCATCAACAGCTAGAGGCATAACCAAAGGGTTAGACACATTATCAATTTCAGCAGCTTCATCACTAGACAAATCCTCTCCTGCCCTTGAAATTGTTTCTGGAACCTCATCTTCCTGTGACAAACAGTGTGCACAGTAAGTCACAATATCTTGCAGAAAAGCACAGCAGACGAGCATGAAAACATCATTATGGTTGACACAAACAGGGCCACAGGCAGACCACAGCAACTTACCTGCCACAGTTCCTTGCCAGCATTAGTCAGTTTCGCCCTCTTTCTACGCTTGGTACTCCCATCTGTTGCTTTTCTGTACCGTTGATATGCACGCTCCAAGTATTCTTCAAGTTCTGCATCATATCTCTGTTTTTCTGTATCAGAATCAAGGTCACTGTCATCAGGCTTTGATTCCTTTACTGAAGAAGTACCATTCAGAAATTCAGTTTCGCTGTCCTCTTCATCCGAAGATCCTGCAGACTCCACTGCTTCTAAATCCTTCTTGCCCTGGAACATTGAGGCTGTTTTCTTTCTCTCTCTCTCTCTCTCTCTCTCTCTCTCTCTCTCTCTCTCTCTCTCTCTCTACACACACACACTCACTCACACAGACATCCCCAAATCCTCTAAATTTTATTTGTTCAGCAATACTGAAGTGAGAAATGCCTGCACACATCAAGGTCCCACATGCACACAATCACCCACCCACATAGGTCCTGTGCAAACACAACACACACATTCACACAATAAACATCGATTCAGTAGTACAAAGCTCCAACGTGTTGTATTCCTTTCACACAACTCACATACCTTGACTACAAACCAAGCTATGCAAACCCTTCAAGCTGCTCCATGTAAACCTCCTTTTAAGTCCTTGTTGATCTGAAGTTCACAAGCCATCTTCCCATGGCTGGAAGAGCCAGGAATGTGCACTACCATAATCATTCTAGCCATTGGAATAGAGGTCTCCTCTTAATTTAAAGATTCAAACCGTTTTGAATGTGCCTTAACCAGCTACCTAAATGGCCTGACTGGATGTGTAGCGCTACTAGTGCTACGACTACATTAAAAAAGATATGAGTGGCGGAAGACAAGCAAACACAAAAACACGCTAATTGTCACGTGCATCACCCATGTGAGTGCCATGTGGACATGCTTCCTATTTGCAGCAGCTTTCTAGGCAGAGTATGGCCTGATTTGGGCAGTTTTGGGAGCCCAATAGGTGTCTGGAGGTGCCCAAGACATGGACCAATAGTTGTATTCAGGTGCACTGGCTGACCTGAATACAACTTGCTATCGCTTTCCTATATAAAGGCAGTTCAACGGTCATTCATAAGCATTCACATATAGAGGTTTCCAAGCCAAGACCAAGGACTAGGGAACCAAGACCAAGGGCAACAGCAACCAAGGCATCTGGATCAACACAGAAGAAGCGAATCAGCAAGTCATTTTTATGCATCAGTAGATAGTGACAGAATTGAAGGTAGCAAGCAGAAGCAAAGGAGAGACTTGGAGCCGCCAACAATGATCCAACACTTAGAGCAAAATGATGAATGAATTAAATGGCAAAAATCATGTTCTTATATATAACACAAATAGCCAAGTCGGCCAGTAGAAGAAATCCACGACTTGTGAAAATACCTACAACTGAAAAAAATGCCTAAGAATGTGGGAAAAATACCCATGACTAAGTAAAATACATCAAATAAATATGCTGCAATAAATGGGATAAATGCTGGAGATGAACAGAGTCCAACATCTCCTCTCAACTCCACGTGGACCGACTACGGGTCAAGAGCTAATCAATAGAATCTGGAGGAAGAGGTTTAGTGAGGAGGTCAGCTAGGTTGTTGTCACATGCACTCTGCACTGTAGTGCATGGTGACAAGATGGCTCATCATCAGTGCTTCATTGTTCAACAATAGGACCCTTTAGGACATGAAAATGTCGTATGCCGGGGCCCCATTGTAATCCTCAATCCAGGATATGTCAGGCACGAGCTACATAGGTCATTCCTCATGAGGCCTTAAGAGTGTCAGTCAATCAGTCAAGTCCCTTAACCCACTTGGAGAGAATCATTCATGCATGTAGAGTCAGTAGAAACCTTAGGGTTTGCATTAGAAAGCATTCTGCATTTGCATAGCATTCATCCCATATGCATATACACCATTGCTGAAGCCTTAGAATATTATTCAGCATTATTCCACATTTTTACCATATTTATGAGCATTATTTCAGCATTATTATCATTATATTCAGCATTTATCACATGATATCTAGTCATGTAGCTTTAGGCATGCAGTCGGCCAGCTCTGTAGCCAGCCGACCGAACATCAAACTCATATAAATAGCATCGCTTTGCTTCATTCCATCATGTCTCATCAATCAAAGATAACCGATTCAGTCCTCATCACTTGGGAGCATCATCGCTTGAGCATATAGGCATTCATCATCAACAAACGCATCATCCAGCATTCAGCCAAGGAGATAACGCTTCAGCCCCTTGCGTTTTGAGCCTAAAGCAGAATTCAGCATACATTCACTGCATCGTTTGCTCCAGCCATCAGGTGAAGGTAAACGCAGCTTGTTCATTCATTCATAGTGCATATTCACAACCTAGAACAGTCCCAAAGCAGCCCATCTCTCAGCCACAGTTTGCAAACTTCCTACATGTCAAAACCCCATAGGATCACCTCGTAGAACGCTCCTGGTAAAAGACTCGAAACCTGCAATTTGCAAACAAACCAAGCAAATGTGAAGGGGGTGCAAGCCTAACTCACCTCCCAACCTTGACAGCCGTGGGCAAGCCCACAAGTCTTGGTTGTCCCCACCGAGCCACGAGTTGAGCTAACTAGATGGACGTACCGACCAATCTCTACCTCGTGACGCCCCACACCGCCACGAAGCTGCCCTCGCGGGCCTCAAGGCTACTGCCGGCCTCAGCTGCATAAAGCAAGTGTACGTCTGCACTAGAACCAAGCTCTTGACCATAGAGCTCTCACAAAGACACGCGAGACTCTATGAACTAATGACTAACCTTGGCTACCCTTTTATAGGCTCTTGGCCGGTCATCGGGCGTCCACACTTGGGCGCCTGCCCGTCCATACTTAGATGCCCGCCCGTTAGTCTATCCCTAACTCAGCTCGCCAATCAGCCTGCCTAGCTCCAAGCTTCCCCAAACCTCGAAGCTAGTCTTGTGTGCGTGTAGCACAAGGTAGATACACACTCTGCACATGACATACTCCCCTTCCTCTAAGAGCTCACTCCTGAGCTCACTAGAAAGCCAGGGTAATCCCTCTTAAGGGTAGTCAATGTCTCGCATGTAGCGTCCTCCTCAACACGATCCTTCAACTTGATCTTGTATTCCCTTATAAGTGTATTACGCAATCGTCTTTCACGAAATCCAAGAATCTTTTCAGGTTCGTGTGGAACAAATGTCATGCCCTCGACATCTATAATTTCTTGAGGAGTAACTAACTGGTCTGTTCCACCCAGTACTTCCTTAAAACTACTGACATGAAATACAGGATGAACTTTCACATGAGAAGGCAAATCAAATTCATATACGACTGAACCAATCCATCGTGTAATACGAAATGGTCCACAGTATCTAGGGGATAATTTCGGAGATCGACCTGTCCGTAAAGTCTCGGAATCTTTCGGAGCTCGCAAATACACCATCGTTCCTTCAGAGAACTCTCTGGGTGAACGATGTCTATTAGAATAAAATCTGTCTCTCTGTCTTCAGCACTTCTAATAGATTCCTTCGCAACTTGTAACATTTCTTCCATATCTTGCAAAAAATTACGTGCTGCATCATGCTGAAGTCCTAAAAATCCAACTGTAACAGGTGATCTAGGTTGAAAACCATACATAAGCATGAAAGGACTAAAACTTGTACTCGTATGCTTAGTACTATTATATGCAAATTCTAACATAGGAAGATAATCCTCCCATGAACTCTGTCTTTTGGAGACATATGCACAAAGCATATTCTCCAAAATCTGATTAACTCTTTCCGTCTGGCCATCAGATTGAGGATGATATGAGGAACTCAAATTCAAAGTTGTTTCCAACTTCTCAAAAACAAGCCTCCAAAAGTCACTTGTAAACTTAGAGTCCCTATCACTCACTATGTGCTGCAGTAACCCATACAGTCTAAACAATTGCTCGATAAACTGCCTTGCTAATTGCATAGTTGTAATGGTCTTCCGTGTCGATGAAAATCTAGCCATTTTTCTCAAGCGATCCACCACAACCCGAATAGAATCGTGGCCTTGACATGTTCGTGGCAATCCAATAATAAAATCCATGGAAATACTTTCCCATTTATTACCTAGGATTTGCAAAGGATGCAACAACCCAGCCTGTCTAAAGCGTTCAGCTTTATTTGCTTGACAAACTTGACACTTGAGAACATAATCTTCTACATACCCTTTCATCTTTGGCCAATGAAAAGTGTATTTTACTAACGATAATGTCCTGTGTACCCCAGGGTGTCCAACAGAAGGAGCGTCGTCTCGTGACACTCCTTATGAATCTTGGACCTAATGTCCGAGATCTGTTGTACACAAATTTTGTCATTACGAAATAGTAAACCATTCCGAATCATCCATTGGCCTCCTGCAGCCTGAATGGTAGGCTGCTCAGTTATTGAGTCTTGGTCAATCAATGAGCTCCCGTCCTGGATCTTCTGCCAAAATGGACTAAAATAACTATCAATCCTGCAAAGCCCTCTCAATGACTGAAATAAGTCAGTAGAAATTTCGGTGAACGACAAAGTATTCACCTCTCTAATTCAACTAAGCACATCTGCGATACTATTCATGGATCCCTTTCGATAACGACTTACATTAACTCAGCCCATCGAGCTTTCCTTCCTCTCAAATCATTTGCATCACACACGTATTTGATTGACTGATGGTCAGTCAATACCACAAACTTAGAGCCATATAAATAATGTCTCCAAACCTTGAGAGCGTGAATGACAGCATAAAGCTCCTTCTCAAGGGTTGGCCAACGAAATTGGGTGTTGTCTAGCTTCTTACTCTCGAAAGCAATAGGTCTATCATCTTGAAATAGAGCAGCCCCGATTGCATAGTCACTGGCAACAGTTTCAAGAACATAAGGCCGACTAGAATCGGGTAATGCTAAGATAGGTGCTTCCTTGACTTTATCTTTCAAAAGTCTGAAGGCCATATCCAGATCGTTATTCCAAGTGATAGGCTGATTCGACTTACGTCCACGACCTTTCAACAAGTCGGTCATCGGTAGTGTGACCTGAGAGTACTCCCGCACAAATTTCCGAAGAAAAACAATAAAACCGAGAAAAGAATGAAGTTGTTTCACTATCTGTGGTATAGGCCAAGCCCAGAACCTTCTGAACTCGGTCATAGTCAATGCTGAACCCCTCTCTAGTGATCTTGTGTCTCTAGTAAATGATGTCTGTCATGAAAAACTCACATTTACTTAATTTAGCATATAGTCGATTCTGTCTTAAAATAGTTAAGACAATCGTGAGGTGTCTAACGTGATCCTCAAGAGTACGACTATATATCCAAATATCATCCAGGAACACAACCACAAATTTTTTCAAATATTCACGAGAAAGATTGTTCATCATTTGATGGAAAGTGACTAGAGTATTGGTTAACCCAAAAGGTAATACGAGAAACTCGTAATGGCCATACCTAGTCCAAAAGGCAGTTCTTTCGACATGTTTTTCATGAATACGTATCTGGTGATAGCTAGTACGTAAATCTATCTTTGTGAAATACTTCGCTTCCGTCTAACCGGTCAATCAGGTCATCTGATCTAGGGAGAGGATAACGGTTCTTAATTGTCAGCTTGATCTATCTCTTGTAATCTATACACATTCTCCACGTGTTGTCCTTCTTTCTCCCGAGTAACACAGGTGCACCCTAAGGTGATTTACTTGGACGGATCTAGTCCATCCTCAAATAATCTTCAAGTTGTTTGGCCAACTCATCTTCCTCAGCTTGGCTCATCCTGTAAGGTGGAATACTAACAGGGTGAGCACCAGGGACCAGGTCAATATGATGATCTATCGCCCTTTCAGGTGGTAAGCCTGATGGCAGTTCCTTAGGAAATACATCTTGAAACAAATCAAATATCTTCTTTAATTCTTTACTTTCAAACAAACTTAATTCATTAACATCCATAGTAGGTATGAGAAATGAAGAAAGTGGAATCAAGACACAATGGAAAGCATTATACAAAGAAGAATCCATTATATTTCCAAAATCAACTGTATTTACAAGAGATCCCTGAGAGGGTTGTATACAATCACCTAAGATACAATACCGGGTGTTCCTATGTTCAAAAGAAAAAGTATGACTAGACCAATCTATCTAGACTTGAAGAGTCTTAAACCACTCAATCCCTAATAACAAGTCTACATGCTCTAGATGCATAATATAGCATTCCAGAGGATCTTCGTAGTCCTGAATCCGGATCGGTAGCGTCTCCACCTTTTGAACCCATACCTGCCGACCCGCAGGTAGGCGTACCTCATAGATATGATCGCTAGGTGCTGTGTCAAGACCCAATTTTTGCACAAGTTTGTAATTAACAAAGTTGTGTGAGCTGCCAGGATCCAAAAGAATATGTATTCTATAGCCATTCACTTCGCCATAAACTCAGCGAAGATCATGCAATCTAAAAACTTTAGAGTTGAATATACACTCACAACATGAACTAGGGTGAGAAAGTACAGTACCTGACGTACCTGTCAAAGACGACTGGTTAGCTACCTTTGGCTTGGGTCCTGCATTGGTCTTTGCACCCTTCTGCTTCGGACACTCGTTACGCTTATGTCCTTTTTCTTCGTAGATGAAGCAACGTCCCTCCTTCTTGAGCTTCAAAGCCTTGAGTAGACGTTTTTTCTTTGCTAGGATCAAAGTAGAATTCTTCGAAGGTTGGTCCGAAGACTTTCCTTCTGTCGTACTAGCCATCGGTGCGGAGAACTTTCTTTTGTGCTTGTTCCCTTGCTCAGTCACGGGTTTAGATTTAGAAGAAACTATTGTATCATCATAGATACGAGCGGAATGAATGGCCTCGTCCAAAGTTTTGCATTTGTTGTTTTTAACCTGTAAAAGGTACAAGTCGGGTAAATCAGCTACGAAGAAACCCAAAAGAGTGGTGGAATTCATCTTCGTAGCTTTCATCTGCAAGTCCCTAAATTTCTAGAGACGGACCTCATAAGTGAGATTCTGCGAGATCATGGTCAAACTAGCAAATTGGGCGACAATATCATAGTCATCCTCTTTCTTGAGAAATTCTTTCTTGAAGACTTCTTCAAACTGTGTTCAAGTCGTTGGTTTAGGTTTGAGTTCTTTCCACCAAAGCCAAGCTTTGTCTGAGAGGAAACCTGCTGCTAATTGGATCTTTTTACCATCGTCATATGGATGAAACTGAAAATGGACCTACCACTTATGTAGCCAAGTGTCCAGTATCTCCTTGGTACGGTGCTTTTTCTCGCCCCCAAACTGTTCCGAAGTAATATTGGGGCCTAAAGCAGATGCCAAAGTATCCATACCCGAAAGAGTAGGTAGGGTAGTAGTCAACAAAGAGATAGAGTTCTGTAAAGCCTGCATCTGCGCGGCGACTTGTGCTTGACGTTCTGAGACAGAAGCTTCGAAAGCAACTTTAAACTCTTGGAAATCAGATTTTGAAACAAAATCGTCGAAAAGATCGCCATCGGTGGCTTCCATAGCCGGTAGGTCTTCACGTTCGAGAATGGGCTCCAACTTGGATTCTTGGGTTGACATCTCGAAGAGAATAAGATGAGAGAAAAGTTTGATCTTGCACAAAGAAGAGTGCTAGAGAGCTTTAGAGCTTGAGAGATGTGTGGAGGAGAATTTATAGGCTTCCCCAAAAGCTTACTTAGCTTTTGCTTTTGTGTTTTATATATATATATATATATATATATATATATATATATATATATTCTTTAAAACAAAAACACCCATAAAGCAAGGCGTGGGTTTTTTAAACCCTTTAGCTAAGGTTCCAAAAAAAAAAAGAAAGCAAGGCTTAGAGGTTTTTTTTTTTTTTACGAAAGCTAAACTTATCAAAAAAACTCCACCCAACAACTGTCCTTTTCGCGTTTTTCTGCAGCATCCTTAGCGCCGCCTGCCTACCACCCGCCGGCCTGCATGTCTGGCTGCGTGTACCAACCACCTGCGTGCACGGACAGGAGGGCCACCTGTGCGCCCTGCCTGCCTGAGCCAGCCCGCCAGCGTGCGACAGTCCTGCTTGTTCGCCTGCCTTCTTCGCTTACGTGGACTGCGCAGTCACTCAGGCGCCACACAGTCATCAACAACCATCGCAACTTCTCTCTCTCTCTCTCGCTTACATATATACAGCCGACATGCTTTTCACTACTTCTCTCTCTTTCTCAAACTGTTCACACAGTTGGAAAAAAAAAACACATCCCTTCTTCTTGCAAAGCAAAACAACCCTTACAAGACCAAAATCCCCATCACAGGTTCTTACGATGCAAAGAAACATGCTGCATTTGAAAAAACAGCAGTCTGCACAGAAAAACAGCAATCTTCTCGAACTCATACTTTTCTTTGACCTCTTCTTCTCTACCTACCGACTTGCTCGTTCTCGAGGCTTGCTCTGATACCACTGTCAAATCCCCATAGGATCACCTCGTAGAACGCTCCTGGTACAAGACTCGAAACCTGCAAACAAACCAAGCAAACGTGAAGGAGGTGCAGGCCTAACTCACCTCCCAACCTTGACAGCTGTGGCCAAGCCCACGAGTCTTGGTTGTCTCCACCGAGCCAGGAGCTGAGCTAACTAGATGGACGTACCAACCAATCTCTACCTCGTGACGTCCCATACCGCCACGAAGCTACCTCGCGGGCCTCAAGACTGCTGCCGGCCTCGATTGCATAAAGCAGGTGCACGTCTGCACTAGTTCCAAGCTCCTGACCATAGAGCTCTCACAAAGACACGCGAGACTCTATGAACTAATGACTAACCTTGGCTACCCTTTTAAAGGCTCTTGGCCGGTCATCGGGCGTCCACACTTGGACGCCCGCCCGTCCATACTTGGGTGCCCGCCCGTTAGTCTATCCCTAACTCAACTCGCCAATCAACCTACCTAGCTCCAAGCTTCCCCAAACCTCGAAGCTAGTCTTGTGTGCGTGTAGCACACGGTAGATACACACTGTGCACATGACACTACATTCCCTTGGAAGAGTGCATTGGCATTGAGATTGGACACATCGGTGCTTCTACAGCCGTGTTCAGTTCAACCCGACTCTTGGTCTTTCAAGTTATCTACAGTCCCAAGCCAGTCATACAGTCATTCTCTTCAAAGTAATAAAAGCAAATACTCCTAACAATAGGAGGGGGCCCTTCAGTGGATGTGAGACTTTGTGTGACACGATCCTTTATCTACGCATAATTCCGTTGCACGTTACAGTTGTCTTGAGAGGGACAATACTCCAGAGAAATGATGCCCATCAACTACCAACTCACGAACAAAGTGAAAATGCACCTCAATGTGTTTGGTCCTACCATGAAAAGATGAAGTTTGAGCCAACGTCAAGGCACTCTGGCTGTGTGTGAGAATGCAAACAAACGGGTCCGAAAGAACATCAAGATTACTCCGTATCTACATCAACCATAACAACTCACAGTAAGTATCCAAATAGGCCAGGTACTCGGCCTCAGTAGAAGAAATTGAGACTGTATACTACTAGTTGGATTGCCAAGAAATGAGGCCAGAACCTAAAGTGAAGCAATGACAAGAAGTGGACCGCTTGGTATTCTAATCACATGCCCAATCAGCATCAGAGTATCCAACAAGCTCAATGCCTCCTCTGAAAGAGAGACCATAGTCCAAGGTACCACATAAGTATCGAAGAACCTTGAGAGCCGCCTGCCAATGAGAAGGTTGAGGAGTGGGAGAGAACTGACTAAAAACACTGACACTAAGAAATGTCGAGCTTGGTATAACTCGAGTGAATAAGAGAATCCAGAAGCCTCCAGTAGAATCTTCTTGGGAAAGCTTGGAGGTAGGATCCATCGAACATGAAAGAGGACAGCACTCTGTCATCCCAAATGTCTCCACGAGCTGTTGTAGATATCTGTATTGGCTAGGAAAACGCCATCAAGATTCTGATAGACCTCCTCATGCAAGTCGCCATTGAGAAAGGTAGACTTGACATCCATCTGATAAACCAACCAATGAGGATGAGTGAAGAGAGCAAGAACTATCCGGATAGTGGTGTATCTGGCTGTAGGGGCAAAAGTTTCCTCATAGTCGATACCCTCAATTTTAGAACACCCCTTTGCAACCAATCTGGCTGTGTGTTTGTCCAGAGAACCATTGGCATGAAACTTGGTCCAAAAGCTCCCATGTATGATTCCTTTCAATGGAATCAATATTGACCTCCATGACTGCCCGCCACGCAGGAAGAGCAAGAGCCTCTTTAGCTATAGGAGGCCCATATGATTGCATCACTTTACTCATCAAGGTGAGGTTATAGGAATGATGAAGCTGTAAGCTAATGAAGATCAACATCTGAGAGATGAGAGTCACAAACAGTGGCTTCCAGCCACCACGGAAGCCTAGGGACAATCCTCCGTCACAGACACAGGAGTAGTAGGAGAAGCTGAGGGCGGAGACACTTGGGGTGGAGAAGCTAAGGGGGGTGGGGATGCCAAGGAAGAAGAGGAAGAAGTAGGAGGATGAGCATGAGGAGCCTCTATGGTAAGGTCGGGGTGAGACCGGGAATCATCGCATGAAGGTTCAACAAAGTGAACATCATAGGAAATCACTAAGGACTTCGTCTCCAGATCCCATAATCCGTAAGCTTTGGATTGAGAGCTATAACCAAGGAATTTGCACAAACTCGATTTGGGATCAAATTTGGCCCACGAAAGAGGGTGCATACCCTAAACTTGCAACCAAGTACTATGGGCCTTTTCAAGTGATCAAGAAGATCAATGAAGTGGCTTTCAGATTGGCATTGCGCACAAGTCCCAAAAGAAGCCAAATCCACAGTATCACATGAGTGGCATCAATCCTCGGCATATGCAACTACCAATGTATATATATAATGAGAAAGCACGGGTGGACCAGTTGGGTGGCCAAATGGAGATATCTACCCTCGCTTCTAAATAGTTGTGCGCAATTGAAAAGCATCCAAATACGTCTAAAGCAAGTGCGGGCAATCTCTAAAGAACTCTTCATCTACCCATTTAGCATCGATGAGAAGATAGTTCTTGAACTTCACAAAGTAACGCTCGACAACTTTGCCTGCAGTAAGCTTGGGTTCCTTGTGATACACAATCTGTTCTGGTTGCAAAATCTCCTCAAGCTCTTTCACTTGTGGTGGATCCTCAATGACCAGCTAATTGGGCTCTGGCCCTACATACTTGCGAAAGCGACTCACATGAAAAGCATTGTGTATATGCCAATTTGTATACATGCCCGAAAATGCCTGGATATTTGGTTTTCCAATGGGCCTGGTATCTCGTGTACTTGCTTGGAACACGTCTATTTTGGTATAGTCTCATAAACGGGGATTGTCCATACCAATGTTGCATTGCATAGCATCTTTATGTGCTTGCCTCCAAATTGAACTTGCATGTTGTTTTCAAACTTACTTGACCAATGTGTAGTTTCAAGTAAGGGGACACCCGCCCGTGAGCCGTGCGTGTGAAATTGTCTGCTGACATGGATGGTTATGTGGCATGTGACAGGTGGTAAATATTGATCATAACTGAGCCTTAGAAACTCGCTGATGGGGAGAAACCTGAAATTAGGGTTAGGTTAGAGTTCATTCATGGGAGACATACACAGAGAAGCAAGGGGGAGAGAGAGAGAGAGATGTGGGGATAAGTCAACTCATGAAAGGCATGAGTGTGTGACTCCCCTATCACACATGTATATTGCACTAGTACACATAGTGCACTTAGTACATTAAAAGTACTAAGTGTACTATGTACTATAACTTATGGGCTTGTACACACTATAAGGGTGGGCATAGTGCCTTTACCCCAACAACCTCCCACTTAAAGGCAAAGTGCCCTTAAGTAAAGGAAAAGAAAAAATCAGCATGTACATGATAATATACAAGGCCATATCAAGGCTGAAACTGGCCTCATCCAATGCCCATCAAGTGTCTGCAATGAGCAAACCGCTCCGGAGGCAAACTCTTCGTCAACAGATCAGCCGGGTTGTCATCCGTATGAATCTCAACAAGCTGAATTTGCTTGTTCTCTATCACCTCTCTAATGAAGTGATACTTCACATCCACATGCTTCGTCTTTGCATGAAAAACAGGGTTCTTTGCCAACTGAATGGCACTCTGACTGTCACAATGCAACAATGGAATATCCCCTGTATAGCCCAAATCAACCACTAACCGAGATAGCCATAATGCCTCCTTGCAAGCCTCTGTGGCTGCAATATACTCGGCCTCTGTAGTAGATAAGGCAGTGCACTTCTGCATCCTGGATATCCATGACACAGCACCTCCTGTGAATGTAAATACATAACCGGTAGTAGACTTCCGGTTATCTGGATGACCGGCATAATCCGAATCCGTGTAACCATGCACTAATGCATCCTGTTTGCCAAAGCAAATGCACATATCCTGTGTGCCCTTCAGGTATCTCATGACACCTTTCACTGCTTCCCAATGCTTCTTGCCAGGGTTGGCCATGTATCTAGAAACCACTCCCACTGCAAATGCAATGTCCGGCCTAGTAGCAACCATGGCATACATGAGACTGCCACAAGCTGAAGCATACGAAATCTTGGCCATATCAGCCCTGTCTCTATCTGACTGTGGGCTGTCCATAGCACTGAGTTTCACATATGGAGGCAAAGGAGTACTAGCCTTCTTCCCCCCGTCCATATTGAACCTCTGCAAAACTTTGCCAATATATTCCTTCTGAGACAAATACAACACATGCTGATTTCTGTCCCGAAGTATCCGCATACCCAGAATGTGATTTGCATCACCCAAATCCTTCATATCAAAGGTTTCATGCAGCCTCTTCTTCAATGCATCCATCTCTTTACGAGATTTCCCGGCAATCAACATATCATCAACATACAAAATGAGAATCAAGAGACTGCCATCCAAAGCTTTCTTGGTGTACAAGCAGTGATCTATGTCACTTCTCCTGAATTTCTGTGATTTCATGAATGTATCAAATTTATGATACCATTCTCTTGGTGCCTGTTTGAGCCCATAAAGACTCTTTTTCAGCTTGCATACAAGCTTCTCCTTTCCACTTACTGCATAACCCTCTGGCTGCTGCATATATATCTCCTCATGGAGATCACCGTGAAGAAAAGCAGTCTTCACATCCATCTGAATCAAGTCCAGATCATCATGCGCAACCAAAGCCAACACAGCTCTAAGTGTGGTCATTTTGACCACCGGAGAGAAGATCTCATCGAAGTCCACACCATATTCCTGCTTGAAGCCCTTAGCCACTAACCTGGATTTGTATCTTGGCTTTGCATCTGGTGCAACTTTGAGCCTGTAAACCCACTTGCATGGCAAAACCTTCTTGCCTGCAGGCAAATGCACCAACTTCCATGTTTCATTTTTATGCAGAGAATCCATCTCTGACTTCATGGCACGCTCCCATAGAGCCTTGTCTGCCCTCTGTAAAGCCTCTTTGTAACATGAGGGCTCCCCACAGTCAGTGAGCATCAAGTAGTCAACCCCTGGAACAAACCTGTCAGGGGCTCTGGAGGGTCTAGTGGACCTCCGTACCCAATGACCATCATTTGCAGGTTGCTGTCCAGCCTGCATATCACCCATTGGTGGCTCCTCTTCCATGCCATAAGGCTGAAATATAATGCCCGGTATCTCCTCTAACTGTGGTATATCCATAGGGATATCTTCTGCCATATCTGGCTGTCCATTTGGACCATTTTCAGCACCATTTAAGGGCTGGTTTTCCTGCTGTAATGGCTGATTTACAGCCCTTTGTTGTTGTCCATGATGTCCATCATCATCAAAGATGACTCTGCTAGGCTCCTGTTGCCTTGCAGGCTCCTTATACATGCATGTTTCATCAAAAATGACATCATTGCTGCGTATGATCTTTCTATTCATGGGATCCCAAAGTCTATACCCCATTTCACCTCTGTCACCATATCCTAGGAATATGCATTTGTGAGACTTAGGATCAAGTTTGGTGCGCATTTCCCTGCGTATGTGCACGTACGCAACGCAACCAAACACTCTCAAGTGCTTGTATGACGGAGGCTTCCCTGTCCATACTTCTTCTGGCACTTTCTCACCAAGCCTCGTGTTAGGTGACCTGTTTATAAGGTGAACGGCTGTCATAACATCTTCAGCCCAAAAACCATGAGGTAATGCAGCATGTGACAACATAGAACGGACCTTCTCCTGTATGGTCCTGTTCATCCTCTCTGCTGTCCCGTTTTGTGGAGGATCATAAGGAGTAGAGAGCTCCCTCTTGATGCCTTTAGCATCACAAAAGTCCTGAAACTGTTTGGACATGTACTCTCCACCATTGTCGGAACGCAAAGCCTTCAGTGTTTTGCCAGTTTGATTCTCAACAAGAGCAACAAACTTCTGAAACACTGAGAATGTATCACTCTTCAAACGAAGAGGATAAACCCACACCTTGCGTGTGGCATCATCAATAAAAGACACAAAATATTTTGCCCCTCCCAAAGAAAGCTGAGGCATCTCACATACATCTGTATGCACAAGCTCTAACTGAGCATCTTTCTGTCCAAGAGCTTTCTTGTGGGGGCACTGTAGTTGCCTACCATATATACAATGCTCACAAAACTGAAAACTTGAAAATTTTAGAGAAGGCAAGTAACCCAAACGAGACAATTGCTCCATTCCTTTGACACTCATGTGTCCCAACCGGCTATGCCACATAGAGATTTCCGGCAGCTCGGTTGCATTTACATTAGCATGGTGACAAACACCTACATGCATAAAGTAAAGAGTGTCCACCTTAGAGCCTCTGGCAACAACCAGTGAGCCCTTACTAATTTTCCACTTTCCACTACCAAATGTGGTAACATAATCAGCATCATCAAGCTGTCCAGTAGAAAGCAGATTCTTCTTGATCTCAGGCACATGCCTGACATCATGGAGCATAAGCTGTGAGCCATCTGAAAATACAAGCCTTACATCACCTCTGCCAAGAATCTTGCATGCATGGTTATCACCCAAATAAACCACTCCTTCATTGCCAGCAGTATACCTGACAAACAAGTCTCTGCAATCTGTGACATGAAAGGAGGCACCTGAATCAATGATCCATGAGTGCATACCATGACCACCTGTAAGAAGTGAATGGGCATCAAGTGAAGACGTAAAGAGGACCTCATCCTCACTGCCACCTGCATGTGACACATTGATTTCTTCAATCTTGACTCCACTTTTGCCCTTTGGCTTTACATCTTTGGCTTCATCCTTGTCTTTGTCTTTGCCTTTTCCCTTTTCTTTTTGATCATTTTTCCATTTGTAGCATTGCTTTTTGATGTGTCCCTTCTTGCCACAATAATGGCATTCCAAATCCTTTTTGGAGCGAGACTTGCTCCTTCCCCTTTCTTGGCTTTTCCCCCTTTGCTGGGATCTCCCACGTGCATTCATTGCATTGGACTTTCCAACAGAGTTGTTCTTCCTGTTCATCTCTTCTTGAAGAAGAGCACCCTCAACATCTGCATATGACAGCATAGCATTCGAATTGCTAGTGGCTGTCCTGAATGTGTCCCAACTCTCTGGCAAAGTGCATAACAGAAAAGTGGCTTTGAACTCATCGTCCATTGCCAACTTTTGATTGATAACCTGGCTGACAATACCATTAAACTCATTTAAATGGGCTGTCATAGACGCCCCTTCCTTCATCTGAAGACCTATGAGTTTCTTCAACCAATACACTTTGCTTGAGGCACTTTGTTGGGCATACAAGTCCTGCAATCTCTGCCACATTCCCCAAGCTGTCTTCTCTTCACGAATGCTGAAAAGTAATGAGTCTGACACAGACAACATGATAGTAGATCTTGCCAGCTCATCCATATCTTCCCACTCTTCAGCTGTAAGAGAAGCGGGCATCACACCCCTTTCTTTGATAGGCTTGTGCTGCTTTTTCTGAAGCAACACATTGTAGCACTGGGTTTGCCAAATATCATAATTCTGCGAGCCTTCAAGCTTCTTGATGTGAAGCAATGAAGAGCTCTCACCTGTGGTTGCCATAGCAAAATGCAACCTGTCAATGCCTGACTCCCTGCAAATGTGCAAACACTGCACTTAAGATGTGCAAACACTGCACCCAGAGCACACAAAGTGCTCACAAATGTTCTCCCAAGCTTTATCTCCCACTGCGGAAGCAAGAATGCAACTTTTCTCCCACTTTTTGTGATGAAAACACCAAAATCTGGTTGCTGCAGATTTTGGACAGCACCTTAAATGTGCTCTTTTGCCCTTCCAAAGTACTGTACAGCAGTACTAAGTGCTCACCAATGATGTACCAAACCTGTACCGGCAAGTTCAGCAGCTGAAATTGAACCTTTTGGTCACTCAAAACAGTGTACAGCCATGCCAAAACATGCACAAAGCTGTGCCAAATCTGTACCAGCAGGTACAATAGCAATAAATGCTCTCCTGGCTGTCCAAATGAGTGAAAATCAGACTTTTACAGTCCTGTACACTGCATACAACAGTCCCGAACAGAAATTGGGCAAAAGCCCCTTGACTGCAAGCTGATTTTTGAGGATTCAAGGCATAAATGTCTTGCCTGCTGCTTTGCCAAGCTCAACAAGCATACGAACTTGAAAAGCCCCTTGATTTGAGATCAATTTCTGATCATGCATGGTACATTGGCGCACATGAAGGCATCCAGAGTGTTCACGATGCTTCCCCCTGGCCACATATACATCCAATACATGAAAGCCCCTTGATTTACAGGCACATTGAGTGCTTGTAAGGCATCAGCACATTATCCACAGCATCAAATGCGATTGCCTGCATGCAAATCAACCAAATCGGCACAAAAGCCCCTTGATTTGCACTGCAATTTGCTGCAATTTGCTGCAGTTTTGCCCAAATGTGCGATTTTTCACATCATGCAGCATGTATGAGTGCTTAATTGCACAATTACATCAAAAGCCCCAAATTTCGACATCCAATTTCCTGCAAATTGATCCTGATTTGACCAATTTCCTGCAAATTTATCCTGATTGTGACCAATGTCACCCAATTTTGCCAATTTTGCTCAAAAATTGAGCAATTGGGCACCTGTACCTGCTCAATTGTTGATTGTACTTGCTCAATTTGCAAATCCCAAAAAAAAATTGAGGCAAATACCTTGTAATTTCTGATTTTCTCTGATTTGCAGGCGAATTTGGTGCTGATGCTTGATGCTGATGCTGATGCTTTTGCAGTTGTGCAGGTAGGGACAGTCAGAGTGTTGATGCCCTTGTTTCTATGTCAGTCGCTCGACGGAAGACTCTAGGCACTGGCCCATCCCAGGTAGGAGACACAGCTGCAACTGCTCGAGCCTTGATCAAGTCTTTTCTGACTGCACGAACGGCCAGGCTTGCTGCATGACCACCGCCAACAATTATCGGAGGCTCCTCTGTCCATCACCAGCAACCAGTTGTGCTGGTTGGGCAGCCTGGGCAGCCACGTAGGCTGGCTGCGTGGGTTGTCCTGGGCAGCCAAGGTCAAGGGCGAAGGGCCTAAGGAGGGGGCTACGCTTCCGGCGACTTCGCTCGCTGCTCACGCTGAAGGGCCACCCGCTTCGCTTGGTTCACTCGCTACTGAGCGCCAACGCCTGCCTTTGACGCCTACTGTTGCTTTCGCCTAGCTTCGCCTAGCGCATCTACGCTCGCTTCAGTGGTTAACACGCCTTTCATCACTCGATCGCCTCCACGCTTGACGCCACGCTAGCCTTCGCCTGCGTGTGATGCAACGCCCGCCACCTTGTACTTCGCTTTGCTGCTGCCTTCGTTCACTTCGCTTTGCTGCTGCCTTCATTCACTCGCTTGCCTGCTCACACTGACTGGGTCACAACCGACAAGCTACTTCAGCCCTCCAGGTTCCATGGAGCTACACAGCCTGCATAGCAGAAGTTGAGCCACGCTTTCCTCTTTGATGGCTGTGTGAAATGAGAGCTATGCAGCAGAGAGATTCAAAGGGCCAGCCTAGCTCTGATACCAGTTGATGGGGAGAAACCTGAAATTAGGGTTAGGTTAGAGTTCATTCATGGGAGACATACACAGAGAAGCAAGGGAGAGAGAGAGAGAGATGTGGGGATAAGTCAACTCATGAAAGGCATGAGTGTGTGACTCCCCTATCACACATGTATATTGCACTAGTACACATAGTGCACTTAGTACATTAAAAGTACTAAGTGTACTATGTACTATAACTTATGGGCTTGTACACACTATAAGGGTGGGCATAGTGCCTTTACCCCAACACTCGCATTAATTTATAAGTGAATGTGTACACACTTTATTAAGTTTTGGGCTACCAAAACTCACTTGTAAATTACAACCAGTCCTTTGTTCACACACACGGATATCCTAAGGAGAACAAAGCTCAATGTCCACCGCCTAGACCTTATCCCCTTTGTTCAAAGAGAGCAACCAGTCATGTGTCCATCCCAGCCTAAACCCCAACTAGCTTTCTCTCTATGCCTGACACCCAAGGTGGACATCTCATCTCTCTTCTTCCTCTCTCTATAAAAGGCCATGATCCACCCGAGTTCAAGTCCCACCGTTGGTCGTATATGCCCTCGTGTTGCATTCTACCGACGTTAATACCTCTCTCTCTCTCTCTCTCTCTCTCTCTCTCTCTCTCTCTTGGCGCCTCCCTTCATGCGGCCTTTTGGCTTTATTTTCTGCACTTTCTTCTTCCTACAACATATCCAAGCTTGCTAATGTGTTTTCAAAGCTTCCAAGAGTGTTTCCAAGTCGTATTCACTCTCCTACACACTCCCAATGACTGAAATTCAGCAAGACATCCTTATATTTGCTGTGATTTCTGGTCTTTTGGCTGAAAACCCTAATTTCAGCCTTCCTTTCTCAAGTTGAACCATAGGGGAAGCTTTCCTAGGGTTCCTTGCATCCACTTGAAGACTTTTGTCATGAAGGATCGCGACAGATTGAAGGTTTCAACACTCCAAACGCTTCCATCGTGAAGACTTTTGCTGACATCGACTCTACTTGCAATTGGTAAGCTTTAATGCTCAATTATTGAAGCAAGTAGCAGGAAGAAGGTGCAGGACTCCATGATCACATGTAGTGTCCTCTTGTCCTACGTGCTCTTGCAGATTGTTTCTACCGTGTGGATGGAACAATTGACAGCAGATGGTAGAGAACATGGGCACTTGAGAGGGTAGTGTGAGTTAAAGATCTTCACCAACAAACATTTTGTTTACAATATTGTATTCATATGCATTGGTATGGAAATCTCCTGAAAAATTCCCGTGACACTATATACTTAATTCTCCCAAGATTAATATACACTATTTAAGCGAGTGGCCGGCCATTCCGGCTCATTGTGCATCTCTTGTCAATTTAGCAAATTACATCTTGTATTGTGCTTGTTGTCCATAAAAATCTCACTATATGTAAGTGTATTGAGTAGCATTGTGTTCGATCAAGCTATCCACACCGATCGGTGGAATTATACCGACCGATGGGATTATAACGGACTAGAACTCCCTCTAAGGGCATGAACTACTGCAAGTAACTCTCATAGGCTGAGTGGTTACACTAGGCACGGTCAAGCTTCTTGCTTTCAAATGCAACTGGGCGTCCCCCTTGCATTAAAACCGCCCCAATGGCTTTCCCACAAGCGTCTGTTTCTACGACAAACGGCTCCTTAGGGTCTACGATACTCAAGGTAGGTGCAACGCTGCAATTGTAAGAGTTTCTCAAAACTACTTCTTTGTGGATCCTCCCAACAGATAGTTTTGCCTTTAGTTCTCAGTTGATCTACTGGTAGTCCTTTACATAATGTCGATAAAACCCCGACAAACCTTCTAAGTTTTTTGGCTCAAGACATTTGAGAATAGCATAGAATCCATCTACATTCTCTTGGCGGATATAATATGGCCTAGATAATGAATTTCCTTAGCAAAGAATTTGCATTTGCTTTCCTTCATAAATAACCCATTCCTTGTAAGTGATTCGAACACTAAGCATAAATGTTCTGCGTGTCCTTTCTCAACTTATTGTAAACAAGTATGTCGTCTAGGAAAACTACTACGAATTGTATGGACATAAAACGTTGTCCATCAACGTCATAAATGTCACTGGCATGTTAGTCAAACCAAATGGCAGGACCAAAAACTCATAATGCCCAAATTGAATTCTAAACGCGGTCTTGGGAACATCTTGTTTCATGATCCTGACTTAATGGTAGCCCGACATAAGGTCAATTTTAGAAAAATAACATGCATCACTGAGTTGGTCAAACAACTTGTCGATGCAGAACATTGGATACTTGTTTTTAATCGTAATCTGATTAAGAGCATGGTAATCTATACACATACACATAGAACCTTCCTTTTTTTAAACCAAAAGAATAGGTGAAGCCCATGGTGAAGAACAAGGTTTTATGAAACCTTTTCTCACATAATCGGACAATCGCCGCTCGACCTCGTGTGCTTATAAGTCTATGAGAAAACTTGCTTATAGGCTTGGAACCTAGTAGGACATCCATGGAATGGTCTTGCCGCTGTAGATGGTGGGACACCATCCAACAAATCTTCGGGAAAAACATCCTAATACTCTCGTAATAAAGAATTTAAAGTATCTGCGTACTTACCATTTTTATTGTCTCGTTTTCAACCTTGGATTTTTCCAAGTTTTGCTCACATGTAGGCAAAACAAGGTTCGCTTGCGTGTGCACGCACAGACACATTGTGTGTACTTTCTCGCCTCACGGATTCGATGCGCACAACGGTGTGGTCTTTGCGGGAGAGATGTGGCTAGGCTGCGATGCAAACGAAGAGAGAGATAGACTCCTCTCTAGGTGAGAGAGAGAGAGAGAGAGAGAGAGAGAGAGAGAGAGAGAGAGAGAGAGTGGCCTCGCAGCTGTCCCCACTCGCTTGGCGACGGTCCCGGCCGGCCTTAGTGCTGGTCAGGCTAGCCCCGCTGGCTTGCTTGAGAGAGAGAGAGAGACTTTCGCGTGTTCAAGCTTGGCTGCCCCCCTCTAGCTTGATAATGTGTGCACCCACACGTACACCTTGCGTGTGTTGCACAACCAACAAGAAGGAGAGAAATTTCCCCTCTTGCTTCGAATTCGAGAGAGAGAAACATGCTTCCTTCTTCTCACTCTGTGTAAACCTTATCCACACAGTCGTTTTTCTCTGAGAAGAAAAAAATATCGATGGAAAATTTCAAAGATATAAGCCTTTGTGGAATGCACAACGGAAAATGAGACAACTGCTGTGAGAAAGAAAACGCAAAAGTATAGAGAGAGAGAAGCTGTATAAACTCTGCTATATACAACACGATCCGGTACAATGACAAGTGGGGGGACAAGGGTACCCTATGCTGCTGGTCGGCCAGCCCAAAAACAATCGACAACCACTAGAATAAAACCAATCGACCAGGAGAAAACACAGTCGGCCAACACAGAGACAGTCAACCAACAACGGTCCCCCACGACTAGCAAAACCTGGGAAAACAATGAAAAAATGAGGAAAAATGGTGACTACTCCTAACTCGGGCGGGCACACCCACAACAAAGGCCTCACTCCCTACCAAGTAATAACAAACAAGGGACGACTGCTAACACCCCCTCTCAGCTCCTGGATGTGGAACCAACCCCAGTGAGCTAGAGTGCTAACGGAGTATCACTTGAGGTAGAGACTTCGTGAAGAGGTCCGCCGCATTGTCCTCTGCCGAACAAAACTCTAGCAAGATGTCATCAGCAAAAATCTTCTCATGAACAAAGTGACTCTGGATGACCGTGGGTTCCTCCTGTGAAAATACAATATCGCCGAGAAAACTCCGCAACCACACCACCTCGCAAGCAGCACCACAAGCAGCCCGGTACTCTGCCTTTGTAGAAGACAAGGCAATAGTTGGCTGCCTCCTAGCCAAGGGTAAATCCGTAGCCTGATGTAGACAGTAGATCTCCTCGTGCCTGGATCTCCTCCCCAATCTAAGAGTCTGACTAGTTCCGTCGTTCCCCCTCTAGTGTCATAGAAGAGTCCAAGATCCTTTGTACCTTGCAAAAACAGAAAGATCCGCAATCCTGCGTCCCAATGAGTCGTCAAAGGTGCCTCCATGAATGAGCTCAGCAGCCCCACTGGAAAGCTCAAGTCCAATCTGGTGTTCAGCAACCAAATCAATGAACCAACAAGCTTCCGATACAAGGAGGCATCAACTTGCTCACAAGGATCATTAACTTTAAGTTTGGTATTCGGGTCCATCGGTGAAGAAATACGCTTGCAGTTCTACATCCCAAAGGTCTCCAGCAACTCATGAACATACCGCTACTGTGAAACAAAGAACCCCCTCTGGGTTTACCAAATCTCCGATCCCAAAAAGAAATGGAAGCTAAGTCGGTCATCTCAAACTCCTTTGACAAGGCAACCTTCGTCACAACTATGTGCTTCATGGGTGATACCCTGTTATATAAAGAAGCCAAGTGCTGCCAAATCCCTCGAGCCAGCGTCATGTGTTTAATATGATTAATCACCTAGGGTGTGCAATTAAGGACGATGAAAGAATGCACAAGCATCGACACAATCCCATAACTGTGCCTGAGCCTCCCAATCTTTCCTAGTAGAAGGTAAAAGCTCCCCATCCTCCAACTATGGCCGTGGAACACCAACCACAATGAAATCAGCCAAGTCATAAGACTCCAAGACAGACTCCATCATTACCTTCCAAATGCCATAGTTGGTCCCATCCAACTGTCGATCCACCGAGAATGTGGGGAGAGTGGGGATCTTCACATGCTTCTCAACCATCTCAAGGGTTCACAAGGTCTTGTGAAGGGAGGGTGGGTGGGAAAAAAATTTGAAGAAGAGGCTCCAAACACTATGCAAGGTGGCTGTCCAACAGTGATGGCCGCCTTCTACCTGTTCTCCAAGTCCCAAACAGCCTAAGAATTCTCCAATCAGCACCAAAAAACAATAAACCCTCAAGCTCTCACTGTCTCCAAGCTTCAAGCCACCTAGGGCTCTGATACCATGTCGGAATGCACAACGGAAAATGAGACAATTGTTGTGAGAAAGAAAACACAGAAGTATAGACAGAGAGAAGCTGTATAAACTCTGCTATATACAACAAGATCCGATACAATGACAAGTGGGAGGCAAGGGTGGTATTTATACCATCCTATGCTGCTGGTCGGCCAAGCCAAAAACAACTGACAGCCACTGAAGAGGTCCACGACTGGAATAAAACTAGTCGGCCAGCAAACACTCCAATTGGCTAGGAGAAAACACAATCGACCAGCACAGAGACAGTCGGCCTACAGCAACAGTCCCCCACGACTAGCAAAAACTAGGAAAACAACGGAAAAATGGAGACTACTCCTAACTCGAGCGGGCACATCCACAACAGAGGCCCTCACTCCCTACTGAGTAATATGGTAGGGACAGGAGATGACTGCTAGCAACCTTATCCTCCTCCAGAGGTGCTTCATGCCTACGAGAGTAAAAGACAAGGAGAGAGAGAGATCATCAGCTCCAATGCTCTAATACCAATGTGACGACTCCGGTAGGAAGCCACCATAGCTACCAAGATGAGGGAGGAGAGGAGGGCTCTTGCTCACCACCCAACCTTTGAGGAGTGTGGATAAGCATCCACATTACTAGACTTATGGTAGTAGCATGTTGTTCTGTTGCCCACGGTCCTTGAGCCCGGGCCGCCTCACCCCTGAACCCCAGACACCCTCACCAATTGCACTCCGACGATCAAGCTCCATGTCCAGTCGAGCCCTACGTAGCTGGTTACAAGCTATGTGCCACTCTCTATGTTGCTTGCCATGCAAACAAGCCACACAAGTGGAGTGGGAGGGTTTCAACTACGGAAGACCCTCGACCGTCTGCTGAGAAGACAGCTGCTGAAGAGAAGCATAGTTCAAGTGCCCATAGCGAGCATGCCACAACATTGTATCCTCCTAAGCTACCAAGCCATGATAGCTTTGAAGAAGTTGTAGCAAATGAGACTATGACTCATTCAAAGAGCCACCAAAGTCCTTCAACTTGTAAAGACCGCCTTCATGTACACCTATAGCAACAATCTGTAAGGTGCGGGTGTCAATGACCTCAAGAACTGAACTGTCAAAGTACATGCCATAGCCTTTCTCTACAATCTGAAACACTATGAGTAGATTGCTAGAGAACTTGGGAACATAAGCACATCTCGGATGATAGAAAGCTGGCCAAGAGAAGAGTTAAGTCGCACGTAACCCACACAAGAGTCCTCAAGGTTGGAAGCATCGCCAATGGACACCTTCAAAGAGCTAGGCTCAATATCATGCAGAATGGACCTATCATGAGTCATGTGAGTAGTGCACCCGGTATCAACCACCCAATCCGTAAGACATGAGGTGGCAGGAACAGGTGAGGAAGCTCCTTAATGCCAATGAAGACACTCTCCTTGGTGGAAGAGGAACTCTGTGTCGAATGACACCGCGGAAGCAAAAGACAACAGCGTAGGAGAGAGACAAGAGAGACGAGAGAGAGATGACGAACAGTCGTTGACTTTATTCGCAATCAATGAGTGAAATACAATGGTGGACAAAGGGTTTAATATATACCCAATCAAGGAACCTGCCCGACTCACATAAGAGTGAAAAAGGCTTTAATAAAAAAAAGGACTTGGGCTTTGTTCCCACACATGAGATGCATAAATTCTAACACCCCCTCTATAACTCATAGTGGGCATAGATGATCAAGACAAGTCGATGAAGATGCAACCATGGACACCCCAGTATGGCCACTACTCGGTACACCTCAGGAAATGCGCCACTCCACCTGTCTCCACAAGAAAATGCCATCTTGAGCTTTAGTTGCCACATAGAACAATGAATGGTAGACATCTCCACGACCATGATTCCCCAATCGTTGAATTGTGAACACATCCCGTCCAAAAATCTCCGAACATTGGATTAGGAACACATCCCGTCCAAAATCCTCTAACAATGAACTTGGAACCATAGTCACAGGAAACGACCGTTTCAGCACCTAGAAACGTGTTTCTCCGTTTCAGGACCCCATCCGTTTCCAGGGCCGTTTCTCGTTTCCCAAGTGATGTTGTCACAAGAAACAGTCGTTTCCAGCCTTAAAAACTCGTTCCCCGTTTCCATTCCTCAAACGTTTCCGTTCCCGTTTCTCGTTTCTCGTGACTATGCTCGGAACACATCCCGTTCGTAGTCTGCTAACGATGAACTGCGAACAAATCACGTCCATAATGTTGTCAAGCTGTTCCGTGCCAGATGCATGTGCCTTGAACTCCGACACAAGGATCCAATGCACCTGTCGGGAACTTCGGGTAGCCCTCCTCTCCCGCTCTCGTGCCTCTCTCTCTCGCTGAAGCATGTGACGGGACTCCGTATAATTATGCTGCAATTAACAACTCTCAATCCCCCTCTGCTCCGCTAGCATGACGGGAACCAAGTGTCATCACACCGGTATGACGGGAAACCTGATCCATATGGTCTATCGAATGTCCACTGCACAAAACTCATCCGTACCTCCGGAGACGACCAATTGAAACCCTGGTAAGTTGTCCTCCATGAACCGCAACCTAGAAGTGTATCATAATCTTGACCCTCGAGAACAAGGACCAGAAATCCATGACAACAACGATGAAGCCTCGTCCACTAGATCAACCAATCATGCCCCTTTCCAAAAACTTCCAACCTTGCCGAAAGCCATCATCTCAAAGTCCCCAAAGGTCTTTGAAAAAATGTTTGAATGAACTTGAATTTCAAAGCGCGCAGGAACACATTCCAATAAACCCATAGGAAACAAAGCTTTTAAAAACTTTATTTTCAAGAAATTAACGTTGCCAATAGCTGAGATCCTCGCCATGCCCAGATACGATCACTTGGAGGGAAAGAGAGCAATACTGGAGCCAAGAAGATTGGGCGGGGAACAAGAGCTTAACAGAGTTTTAACTAAGGCTTTAAACCTTAAAAATCTTGAAGAAGAATAACGCAAGTCTGCAAAAGAAAACGCATCGCGTTTTTCTCTCTCTGCTCTCTCTGCTGCACACACTGACACGATCACCATCACCAACTCTCATGCCTGCACCACAAGACCATGGTCATCACCATGAAGAGCAGCACCATCACAGCAACCATCACTGCGAGCACCAGCAACAGACAACAGCGCACAAGGGCAGCAAGAGGTGGAAACGCAGCAACACACAAAAGGCGCACCACAGCCCGCACAGCAGAACCTTCAATTCGCAGGCAGCACTCTTGTCTTCTCCTTCGCCACGCCGAGACCAAAGAGCCTCAAGCTCTGATACCATGTCAAGAATGAAACCGCAGAAGCAAAGGACAACAGTGTAGGAGAGAGACAAGAGAGAGAGACAGTTGACGAATAGACGTTGACTTCATTAGCAATCAATGAGTGAAATACAATGGTGGACAAAGGGTTTAATATATACCCAATCAAGGAACCTGCCCAACTCACATAAGAGTGAAAAAGGCTTTAATAAAAAAAGACTTGGGCTTTGTTCCCGCACATGAGATACATAAATTCTAACACTCTGGGATTGGTTGTAGACGGAGAGGTTTGAGTGGTAGGCTTCTTCGCAGAACCACCTTCTCTCTTCTTCTTGCAATAATCAAGCTGAATGTGACCTTTGTGACCACAATAATGGCAAGTAAGATTCTTATGGGCAAGATTGTTAGCAGGTTTAGAGTCAACTTTGTTGGTGGAACCCTTAGACTGCCATTTGCCTTTGCGCTTAGCTTGAAGAAGGGTCTCGGAAGCACCCTGGCATGTTTTGTTCCTTGTAGCTCTATCTTGAAGCATGCCAACAACAGTATGCAAATTGGGAATAGAAGAAGTGAAATAGCATCACAGAAAGATGAGAGTTTCAAGCAATTTGACGAAGAGCCGATGAACAAAGTCTTCATCGGTAGCCTTGCTCCCAAAGAGACCAACTGCTTCTGGATGGTAACAAACTCCGTGATGGAATCCATGATGTTGGCAATATTGGAGATCTTCAGGTTGGCAAGCTGATTCTCCAAGGCAATCTTCTGAGTAGAGTTCTCTCTATGATACCTCCTCTGAATGGCATGCCACAATTCTTCTGCAGTCTCATCATCATTGTCATCAAATTGACGAGTAACAGATGGTTTAACGTTGAAGATGATGAACGCATGTGCCCGAGAATCCTTATCAAGCCAGGAATCAAGGCTTATGCATATCACATTGATATCAAAGCATCAGGCTCAGCCAAGCTAAGCACTAGAAGTCCCAAGAAAGTGCACAGAATTCATAGCAAGAAACGCAGCCAGGGTAGCAGTCATGGAGCTGGTTGGCAGCAGGCAAAACCACAGGAAAGCAGCCCTGGGAGTTGTAGGGCATACCAGAGTCTCTCAGGAACACTTCCAAGGGCCGAGCAAAGGCAGGATCATCCTCTGAAAGAAGACCATTTCTGTGTTCAGGAACAGGGATTGCAGGCAACCGACTTTGTCTGTATGGTGGCCTATGACCTGGCCAATTGAACATACAAAACATGGGTTTCTTCTTTACCTGTCACTGGTCAGCACCTGCTAGTAACCTAAATCAAACCTAACCTTAATGGCAACTCAGGGATTAGCCACCCATGAGCCTAGTCATGTCCACCTGTGTGCACACGAAATCACCAGATCCTCCATTAGTGGAGTTCTTGTACACTAAACAAGATGCAAAATACTGACTCCTTAGGTAGGCTCAGAAACAATATACGTGCCAACACTCATAAGCAAAACTCATCAGTGCAATCTTCACTTCACATCTTCTTCAGCAATTTTAAAATATCAGACATATACATACTATGGATATACTCAAAAATCACCATCATTTTGCCATATTCAAAATTAAAAAAATGTGCATGCGCAAAGTCTCAGACAAAAAAAAGAGCTTCAACAAAAGTATACCTTGATAGATGCCAAAGAAAACAATCCCCCCTCGGAATAGCCGTCCTCCATGACATCAACTTGTGTGCCTGTCGCAGTGCGAACTTTCACCTGCAATAAAAAGTAACAGTGACTGGAGTAGGGCTAAGTTTTACAAACTAAAGACTAATTATAAGCCAATAAATGAGAGAGAGAGAGAGAGTGTGTGTGTGTGTGTGTGTTTGAAACAGAGCTAAATTTGAAAAAGAAACCCGTGCAAAAACAACTTTTATTCTTGTGTTTTCTTTGTCTTCATCTAGTTCCAAGTTATCTTTAGGTATAAGTTTGTTTTTAGTCTCCAAAAGTTTTTGGAAGTTACTATTGTTTGCTTTGATGTCTTTTGAAGCAAATAAAACTGCATGAGACTAAAAACAAACTTAACCTAAAGATTACCTGGAGGCTGGAACTAGCTGAAGACAAAGAAAGCAAAAGAATAAAATATGTTTTAAAAAATTATCTCTATAAGCAAAGCAGCAAAAATAAACCTTTGCACGACGTTTTGCAAGAGTTTTCTTCTCTCTCTTCTTTTTTGCCTCCATAAGTGCCTTCAGCTCCTCCATCTCATTCAAAATGTCCTTGTCTTCATCCCTCTTTGTCATAGCCTCAGCAGTTTCACCTTCCGCAGGTGACGTGCAATCTACTTCAGATAGAGCCTTTTGAACATTCAATCGCCATCTACAAAATAAAAAGCATGTGTGACTACTGCTTCTGATGACTAAAACAGCAGAAAATAACCTGCTTAAAGAACGGTTACTTCTAGTTCTTTGCCTAAAGAATCGTACACGTACACTCATAATTGCATCAAAACTAACCAGCATTTCTTTAATCCAAAATAGAGATTCAGGCTGCCAGATGTTAAACTAAAAACATTCTTCCTAAAAATTCTGACAAAAGCCTACTTGAGAAGTTGTTTGAACTCCTGCTTGCCCAACACACGAAGATCTTCACACAGCAATTTTACCTGTAGACACATCAAAAACAAGAGAATCTGAAAACTGCCAACGGGAAGAAATATACAATTAAAATGGACAGTCAAAATATGAGCATGCCTCATCTGTAGTAAGCTGATGATCTTTAATAAGGGTGCAAGCAGGATCTTTGAATGATATTGAAGTGATGGATCCTAGCAATTCCAAGGGCTTCTCAGCCCAAATGAAATCTGATGCCAAGCAGTCCTTTCGAAGTGTGGTGTTTCCCTCTTCATAGCTGCAGTTTTATAAAGGTAAATGAACATCTAGAAGAAAAGCTCAATCCATGTAAAGTTGCACTTCTATAAACAGCAGGAGAAACTATGAGCCAAAGCAACAAACCCCTCACGATGCCGCTTCTGCTTAGTACCTCTTAGTACATCAACAACCTACAACAAAGAGAGAACACTTTTTGAAACCTTTTTGAAACCAACATGATTGATAGAACGGCCTTCAGACATTTTTTGAAACCCAACTGGATAGACAACAACTTTTGAAACCCAACATGACTGAGATAACAACCTTCAGAAAAAAAAAAGCATTCAGACAAACAGTGTTGACACAATTACCTTGGGTGGTTCAGCAATATCTTGAAATAGATGTTTTACATCCAAGAGACGAGGATCAATTTTTGCAGGAGCACGATATCGCATGCAGATGACATAAATTTCAGCTGAAGTAGATCGACTGGCTACAGGTTTGGTCACCTCTACTTTATCAAAGAGCTGACCAATGTACCACCATGAAATAAGTATGATTGATGAAACACCTATTTAGCAGCACAAGTGCACTTTCTACAAGAAAAAAAGGAGCAGATTTACAGTGATTAACCTGCTTGAAAGCATACAGCAAAGAATTGTAATCTTGTGAGCGAAAGACCTGCAAAGAGCAGTAGGACCATCCACCAATGAGAATGGTAGAATCACAAGATATAGCAAACAACAGCAGAAATATTTCCACACTGTACCAAAGCAATTTTTACATACAGGGTTTGCCCCAGATTTGATTGCACCCAAGCTTTTCAATAGCTGAAAATACTTTTTTTATTTCTTCACTCCAGCTTGACCACTCATCCTCTAATAACACTAAGTTTTCCCAACAGTCAGGACTATGACACAGTGACACACTGGCATGATCATCAGTGCAACAACTATACAAAAGTAATACCTTTTCTAGAAATATTTGTCGTACGTCGTGACCCATTGTGAGCCCTCATTCCAGGGACAGTCAGGCACAAGCTACGTAGGTCATCCTCTTAACCCACTTGGAGAATTCATCAGATAGAGCATGTAGCAGTCAACCATAGCATGAAGTGTCATTAGCAAGTTTGTAGAACATTGTAGGTTTGCATATGGGCCAGCCCATGGTGTCATCAGCCTGTCCAAGGGCTGTTCACAGCCTGGATAGCAGACACACTGGCATGATCATCAGTGCAACAACTGTACGAAAGTAATACCTTTTCTAGAAATATTTGTCGTACGCCATGACCCCATTGTGAGCCAAGGTCGTCCTCTTAACCCACTTGGAGAATTCATCAGATAGAGCATGTAGCAGTCAGCCATAGCATGAAGTGTCATTAGCAAGTTTGTAGAACATTGTAGGTTTGCATATGGGCCAGCCCATGGTGTCATGAGCCTGTCCAAGGGCTGTTCACAGCCTGGATAGCAGACAGGGCCAGCCAACAGGCATCTGGGGCCACTAGGCTCCTGTCGGCCAGCATTCACAACAGGCAGACAGCATATGTGAACATATGCAGCAGTCGGCCAGCACAGCAGGCAGCACGTTGTGTAATATGAAATCAGTCGGCCAGCATTAAATGTGATGCGCAATGTTTTATGTTAGCACTGGCATTTAATGCTAGTTTTGGCATTATTTGTCCAAGATGAACTGGCCAACAGCCTTTATCTAGACCGACCAGCAGCCTAAAGCCATATAAAAGCAGGCGCATCAAATCAGCATTCATCATTCAGTATTCAGAAAAGTCTCAAGCAGCAAAGTCAGCAATCAGTCATCCTATCATCTCCAGGCTTTCAGTGAAGTTCCTCTTCTGCATTCAGCCAGCATATGTGCAGTCCTACAGCTATCTAGACTTGCATAAGTGGCCCGAAGAGTCTTCTGCAGTGCCTCAGATTGGTGGATACTCAACCGACGTATGGTCTTCCTCGTCCTTGCGTTGGGCAGTCATATCACTTGTTCTCAAGCATTGTACAGCATTCTCCAAAGGCAAATACTCATGCTTGCGAGAGGGGGAGCGGGGGGCAGCCTTTAGTCGGTAAATTGGGACCCAATACTGTGTCATCTACTTCACTTCTATTCTCTTCTCTCTCTCTCTACTCTGTGAATTGGATGCTAAAGATCTCACCACATAAAGGTATAAAGAAGGCCCTGTTGTAAGTTATCACGATCAACCTCAGCGCATGTAACAGTGCCCGTGTCAAAGATTGTGCTGAAGAATCAGCAAGCTAATGAAGTTCCATATCAGAGAGACGAGAATCACAAACCGTCGTTTCCAGCCATCATGAAATCTTGGGGGCAATCCTCCGTTGCACATGAGCAAGAGGAGGAGGAGAAGTCAAGGTAGGAGGAAGTGGGGGTGGAGAGGTAGGTGGTAAAGAAATTGATGGTGGAGAAGCTGGTGGTGGAGTTGGGGTGGCCGAGGAAGAAGGAGGCACCTCGATGGTAAGCTCGGGATGAGAGCGAGAATCATCTAATAAGGGTTCAACAAAGTGAACATCACGAGAAATCACCAAGGATCGCAACTCCGGATCCCATAGTTTGTAAGCTTTGGAATGAGAGCTATATCCAAGGCATTTGCACTTCCTGGACTTGGGATCAAATTTGGATCTATCAAAATCAGGAATTGAAATTAGTCATCACAAGTGAAAACCCTAAAATGAGGGACGGAAGGTTTCTATCCAGTAAAAGCCTCCTCTAGAGTCATATGAGAAACTGCCTTTGTAGGAGAATGGTAGATGTCAGATGATGTAAACAGCAATGCTCACAGCTTCTCCCCAAAAAGAGGAAGGAAGATCAAAAGAAGAAAGCATGGTGCAGGCCATCTCCTGCAGAGTCTTGTTCTTGCGTTGCAAAAATTATGAAAGGCTTTCAAGATGAATTCTCCTATATTGTTGAAACAGACTTGTCGAACCTTCTGTGTGGTCATAGTCTCGACCAAAGACACCCACTCTTGGAAGCTGAAGAAAGGTTGAGGTTTTTCTACCAAGAGATAAACCCAAACTTTGTGTGAGAAGCATAAAATACCTAGTTCCTCCTTGGGTTGTAGTCCGCATGGGGCCAAACACGTCCATATGAATGAGCTCCAGAATATGAGAAGCTCAATGAGTAGCCTCATGAGGAAAGGCATCTCGGTGTTGCTTACCATGAAGACAAGTCACACAAGTGGAGTGGGGTTTCAGTGGTGGAAGACCCTTGACCCTCTGTGGAGAAGACACCAACTAGCAACTGCAGAGAAGTATAATTCAGATGCCCAAAGCGAGCATGCCACAAATCCGTATCCACATGATCAACCAAGGCATGATAGCTCTGAAGAAGTTGCAGCAGATGCGATTGGGACTCAGTCAAAGAGCCACCAAAGTCCTCCAACTGATAAAGGCCACCTTCTTGGATACCTGTGGCAACAATTTGCAAGGTGCTGGTGTTTGTTGGGTAGGAGGGCAACTAGCCTGCACACACACACACACACACACACAACCTCAAGCACAGAGAAAACGTGAGAGTGCTGGAAAAGATTTACTCAATAATGATATGAAATGAAAGTACAAGTGGGTACTAAAAAGCCTAGGGCTAAGTGCCCAACACACATAAGTGTGTTCACACGGGGGAAAAAACCTGTGTCCAATCATAGGGAAAAAGTGCTCGTGAGTAAGCTGGGTTCACACCTGAACTAGCCGAGAGTGGACATGACCAACAAACCCCGTCAAGTGAATGGTGTGAACGGGTAGCAGCAGGGTGATAAAGCTGTGAATGTTGCCCTGCACTATGCTCCACAGTAAGAGTGATCAAGGGAGATCACGATAGCAAAGATGAACTGCAGTGCCAATGGGCAAAGCAAGCACTATATGATGGGGGGAAAAGAGAATCCCCAATGTCACATAAACGCATCACCTGAAATGCATATCAAAGATCATGTGGACATCAACTACATCAAATCAAGAGGCATCGCATAATACCCCCTTGAAGGCAAGCATCCAAATGCTAAGCTGAATTGCATGTAATCCATATCAATGACAACAAGAGAGCAAAGCATAGCTCTGTAACTGCACCACTCATAAGCAAGAGAAGTGGTGGCAGATATACGCATGTGTAGAGGCAACAGGATCCAGAAGTCATGTGTTCCACAAGATCCAACGGGAATGGCAGCCCTGTGAGTCGGATGCCCCTTGGGGCATACCAAGAACGGCTTTCAAGAAAACGATTCCAAGGGATGATGATTATCCAAGGGGCGGAGTGAGGACGCCAGACTCAATACTCAAGAAAAGAAGACCAAAGAAAGAGTTCAGGGACAAGGCACGAAGGGCCAAGGGACAAGTGGAACAGATGCACACATCTACATCAGATTTGGAGTGGAATCAAAGACCTAAGGGAAGTCTTTCAGTGAAAAGGTTGCCAAGAAGGGAAGGATGACGAACATGGGAGACCATATGTGGAGATAGGGGATGATAACAATCATCCAGGGTCACAAGTTGGAATCCCGTCATAGAGTTTAGCAAAAGGGGATGTCATGTGCATGCACATGGACATGCTAATCCCAAGGCTAATCCCTGATTTGTGGCAGATTAACAGTAGATTGAGGGCATGAGCAAGGCACAAGAGGAACCCAGAAGGCATCCTATGGGGGGAGGAACAGGTCAACAAGGTACGCGAAGTGCTATTGGGCTGGTCAGTAGCAAAAGAGAGTAACACCACATGCACGAAAGCTCTACGTCTTCTTTCAACCTGTCACGTGCATCCCGCACTTGGATACCACGTAGACATATCTGTACAGAAGGTGCACGACCTAGGATGGAAAACTCGTCCCATGTGAGCCCAGTCCGAGACGAATCAGCCAGGGTTCCATTCTGGTTGTCCGAGGTTAGGTGTGCATTGTCCTGCACATGAGTCCAAGGTCAAGTGTGCATTGTCCTGCACATGAAACAGTCCTAGTCCGCGCTGTGAGTCTCCCTCTAGAATGATGTCAATGATTCTGTGTATCTGGTATGATACTGGAGGCCAGATTACTGTGTAGACAGTTAGGGTTTGCATATAGGAAAGGGTCCAGCCCATAGGGCTACCCCAGGGACTCTTGTGGGCATGGGGAAAGTGTAAGACCACCCCCATAAGAGCAAGGAAGGCCTTGGCTGTACCCACCAGCCATGGGAGGGCCATAAGAAGGCTGTAGGACAGCCCTAGGGCTCTTGCAAGGGTAGTCGACTGGTTATCCAGCCCTAAGGGACTGTTTTACATCATTCTAATAAAAGCAAATACACCATTCGTGGTGGGGGCCCTACAGAGGGTATTCGGGACCCAATACTGTGTCCTCTTCTCCCTCTCTCTCTCTCTCTCTCTCTATTTTCTGCACATCTATATTCAGCTTTGTGCGTTAATTTTCGTCACGACAAGTGTGCTGTTTTCTGAGCATTGAAGTTACTGATCTCCCCCGAAGCTTCCACATGTTACAGTGGTATCAGAGCCAGTGTAAAGATTCAACAAGAATCCAGAAATTTTTTCTCGCTCGTGTGGTTGGTTTTCAGACTCCGGTGGACTGCCCCTTTCGGAGTGACTCCTATCCCTCGAAGGATGATTGGTTTTCAGCCTCCGGAAGCCTCCAGAAGTCTCCCGCGCACATAGTGGATGGTCATATTGCGCTCCGGAAATGAAGTGCGTTTTCCTGCTATGGCGAGTTTCGACGACGAGAGAGACCAAGAACCTTGGGACCAAAGTGCACCAGGCAGCCTAGCTAGGGCATCAGGCATGAGTGTTACAGAGATGTTCCAACAAATGATGCGAGCAATCGCAGACCAGAGTAGCAAGTTGGAAGAGTAGAAGGCGCAGATACTAGCTCTGGAACAGCGCACTCGTTCTCCAGCGCCGCGATTTCCATCTCCTCATCCCTCTCCTTCCATATCCCAGATTCCAGATCCTCTACACAGGGACCCTCTCGAAGGGTCACAACCGCAGCCGAGTTCTATGCTTGAGTTGCAGATGCGTGCATTGGAGATCCGACAACGCGAAGACGAAGCCATGCGACGCGTGGAACATGAGCATTACCTTGTAGCTTTGGACGCCAGATTAACACCAACGGCGCCCTCAAATCATTTTCCCGAGAAAATGAACTTCAAAAAGTATAATGGTAAACTCGAGCCCACAACTCTTTATTCATGGTTGCATCAGTTTGAAGCTTACTTTGCCGCAGTTAGAAAGACAGATATTGATAAGAGTGATCTTAGCCAGTTGGTACTTGGAAGGTGAGGCCATTCCTTGGTGGACCCAATGGGCTCATGCCCACACCAAATTAGGTATGGCAGCTTATGTGTGGGACGAGTTTGTCCGCAACCTTACGCAGCTGTTTCTACTGTCCCATTACCTTGAGCGACTTGAAGACGAGTTCAGGGGAGCGCGTCAGAACACGCAACCAATCCTTCAATTACCAATAGAATTTCGACTTTATGTTTGCAATTAGGCTTATCTGATTTGGACAAGAAAGGGCAATTTTTGTATGGCCTTGACGCACAAATCCAGTGGGAGGTGCGTATGTTTAGGCCAGCCACCTTCGAAGACGCACTCTCGCTTGCACAGAGTGCTAAAATGAAGCATAATGATGGCAAGCCCAAGACTTCCCAGCCGGCTACTCCCAAGGCTACCGCCTTGGGGGGGGGAAGACCAGAACCAGACGGGGTCTTCCCTAGGACAGAGCACGGAAGCCTCTGGCTCCAAGAACTCTAGCCGTGGGCGAGCCCACAGTCTTGGCTGTCCCCACCGAGCCACGAGCTGAGCTAACTAGGATGACGTACCGACCAATCTCCTCCTCGCGACGTCCCATACCGCCACGAAGCTGCCCTCGCGGGCCTCGAGATTGTTGCCGGCCTCGGCTGCGTAAAGCAGGTGCACATCTGCACTAGATCTAGGCTCCAAGACCATAGAGCTCTCACAAACTTGCGAGACTCTCTATATGACTAATAACTAACCTTGGCCAACCTTTTATAGGCTCTTGGCCGGTCATCGGGCGTCCACACTTGGACGCCCACCCGTCCATACTTGGGTGCCCGCCCGTTAGTCTATCCCTAACTCAGCTCGCCAATCAGCCTGCCTAGCTCCAAGCTTCCCCAAGCCTCGAAACTAGTCTTGCGTGCGTGTAGCACACGATAGATACACACTGTGCACATGACATACTCCCCTTCCTCTAAGAGCTTACTCCTGAGCTCACTAAAAAGCCAAGGTAATCTCTCTGAAGAGTAGTCAATGTCTCCCATGTAGCGTCCTCCTCAACACGATCCGTCCACTTGATCTTGTATTCCGTGATAAGCGTATTACGCAATCTTCTTTCACATATCCAAGAATCTTTTCAGGTTCGTGCGGAACAAATGTCATGTTCTCGACATCTATAATTTCTTAAGGAGTAACTAACTGATCTGCTCCACCCAGTACTTCCTTAAGTCTAAGGACATGAAA
Organism: Cibotium barometz; assembly: GCF_041138505.1. Lineage (NCBI taxonomy): Eukaryota > Viridiplantae > Streptophyta > Polypodiopsida > Cyatheales > Cibotiaceae > Cibotium > Cibotium barometz. The sequence continues at coordinate 26,929,875 of NC_141048.1, read as the reverse complement.
TACAGGATGAACTTTCACATGAGAAGCCAAATCTAATTCATATGCAACTGAACCAATCTGTCGTGTAACACGAAATGGTCCACATTATCTAGGGGATAATTTCGGAGATCTACCTGTCCGTGAAGTCTCGGAATCTTTCGGAACTCGCATATACACCATCGTTCCTTCAGAGAACTCTCTGGGTGGACGATGTCTATTAGAATAAAACCTGTCTCGGTCTTGAGCACTTCTAATAGATTCCTTCGCAACTTGTAACATTTCCTGCATATCTTGCAAAAAATTACGTGCTGCATCATGCTGAAGTCTTGAGAATCCTACTGTAACAGGTGATCGAGGTTAAAAACCATACATAAGCATGAAAGGACTAAAACCTGTACGCGTATGCTTAGTACTGTTATATGCAAATTCTAACATAGGAAGATAATCCTCCCATGAACTCTGTCTTTTGGATACATATGCTCGAAGCATATCCTCCAAAATCTGATTCACTCTTTCAGTCTGGCCATCAGATTGAGGATGATCAGAGGAACTCAAATTCAAAGTTGTTTCCAACTTCTCAAAAACAAGTTTCCAAAAATCACTTGTAAACGTCCCTATCACTGACTGTGTCCTGCGGTAACCCGTACAGTCTAAACAATTGCTCGATAAACTGCCGTACTAATTGCGTAGCTGTAATAGTCTTCCGGATCGGTAAAAATCTAGCCATTTTTGTCAAGCGATCTACCACAACCCAAATAGAATTGTGGCCTTGATGTGTTCTTGGTAATCCAGTAATAAAATCCATGGAAATACTTTCCCATTTATTACCTGGGATTTGCAAAGGATGCAACAACCCAGCCTGTCTAAAGCGTTCAGCTTTATTTGCCTGACAAATTTGACACTTGAGAACATAATCTTCTACATACCCTTTCATCTTTGGCTAATAAAAAGTGTGTTTCACTAACGATAACGTCCTGTGTACCCCAGGGTGTCCAGCAGAAGGGGCGTCGTGACACTCCTTAAGAATCTTGAACCTAATGTCCGAGATCTGTGGTACACAAATTTTGTCATTACGGAATAGTAAACCATTCCGAATCATCCACTGGCCTCCTACAGCCTGAATGGTAGACTGCTCAGTCATCGAGTCTTGGTCAATCAATGAGCTCCCGTCCTGGATCTTCTGCCAAAATGGACCAAAATAACTATCAGTCCTGCAAAGCCCTCTCAATGACTGAAATAAGTCAGTAGAAATCTCAGTGAACGACAAAGAATTCACCTCTCTAATTCGACTAAGCGCATCTACAACACTATTCATGGACCCTTTCCGATAACGGATCTCAAAATCAAAATCTTGCATTAACTCCGCCCAACGAGCTTTCCTTCCTCTCAAATCATTCGCATCACACACATACTTGATTGACTGATGATCAGTCAATACCACAAACTTGGAGCCATATAAATAATGTCTCCAAACCTTGAGCATGAATCACAGCATCAAGCTCCTTCTCAAGGGTTGGCCAACGAGATTGAGTGTCGTCTAGCTTTTTAACTTCTGGAGGTAGACCTCATAAGTGAGGTGCTGCGAGGTCATGGTCAAAGCTGAAAACCGTGCAACAACATCATAATCATCCTCTTTCTTGAGGAATTCTTTCTTGAAGACGTCTTCGAATTGTGCCCAAGTTGTTGGCTTAGGGTTGAGTTCCTTCCACCAAAGCAAAGCTTTGCCGGACAGGAAACTTGCTGCTAACTGGATCTTCTTTCCATCATCATATGGATGAAACTGAAAGTGAACTTGCCACTTATGTAGCCAAGTGTCCACGATCTCCTTAGTGCGCTGCTTTTGCTCGCCCCCGAACGGTTCCGAAGTAATGTTGGGGCCTAAAGCAGAGACCAAGGTATCCATACCCGAGAAAGTAGAGAGGGTAGTGGTCAATAGAGAGATGGAATTCTGCAAAGCTTGCATCTGGGTTGCGATTTGTGCCTAACGTTCCGTTGAAGAAGCTTCGAGAGCTACTTTGAACTCTTGGAAATCTGATTTTGACACAAAATCGTCAAAAAGATCAGCATCGGTACCTTCCATAGCCGACAAGCCTTCGCGTTCCACAAGGGGCTCCAACTCCGATTCTTGGGTCGACATCGTGAAGAGGGTAAGTGGAGAGAAAATTTGATCTTTGCACAGCAAAAGTGCGAGTGAACTTGAGAGCTTGAGAGCTTGAAAACTTGAGAGATGTGTGGCAAGAAGCCCACTTAAGGGAGTTTATAAAGGTTTCCAAAAAAACTAAAAGCCCCCAAAAGCTATCTTTGGCTTTTGCTTTTGTGTGTGTTTTTTTTTTTTGCAATATATATATATATATATATATATATATATATATATATATATATATATATATATATATATATATATATAATTTTATTTTTTTCTTTTAAAAAAAAGAAAAATGTGACATGTGGGAGCTTACGACCGTAGTAATCACAACCTTAGTCTGACTAAACTGCACTTAATGATGTTCAGAGATAGACAGATATGTGTCAATGCAATGCAGCTATATATGAAGAATGCGGTTACAATAAGATCCAAATGGATCTATACTGCTGAATATGCTGCCTATATGCTGAATATGCTGAATGAACTGAATGAACTGCTGTCCACTATCTTTCCCTTGTCTCTTGGGAAGGAAACGCTGAAGGGAGGCTTTGGAACAGATGCTGAATGCTGACCTGATGATGAAACGCAGAACTGATGGGCTGAACTGAGCTTGAATGTTGCTGCGTTTGCTGAAGATGAATGCTGATGATGATGCGTTTGCTGAATACTTGATGCGTTGGCTGGTTCTGTTGCTCCCAATGCTTCCTGGAGGAGATGCGTTGGAGAACACACTGCTGAATGCTTGAATGATGAGCTTGCTCTGCTGAATGGAGAGGCTCTTCTATTTATATGAGTGAGGGCTGCTAGTCGGCCAGCTACTGAATGTCCACGACTGCATAAATAATGCCAATAATAGCATAAATACTGGTCGGCTGATGTAAAATGCCCATAAAATGCTTGAATAAATCATGATTAAATGCCTGATGATTCCTGATGATGCTAATGATGCTAGAATGATGCCATGTCACTGTACACCTGACTGGTGTGCACGTGACATTCCCCGCTGCTAAACTGTTGCTGGGTGATAAACCTGGCAACCTTCGACTCCTCTGTGATCCTTCTCCTCCGAACCACTGCCCCCTTCTGTCTTCTGCTGGGACTGAGGCCGTCTGCAGGAGTGAAATCCTTTGAGCCAAGACTCCATGTACTGCGAGAACTGAATGGCAAATACCTGAGTCACCCCTGACCTGCCTCTGGAAACCTTTCACCTACCATCTCCGTCGTACCTGAAGCTCTGAACCTCCTGAGGCGATGTTGGAGCAAACTTCCGTCTTCTGTGGAAGAGAAACCCCCTGCTGTCTGCTGCCAGTTGAAGTCCAAAACTTATGTCCTCCTTTGATGATGGATGTCATTCTTTCCTGAGAGTTCATGGGCAACATGTATGCAAGACTGACTGCTAAGATGACTGCTAAGATGTCTGCTATGCAAGCCATGTGAAACCCTATATGCTGTGCAAGAATGCAGATGGATGGGTTACTGATGCAGACCTAAGGGAAAATCCCTAAGGGTGGCTTGCAAAATTTTGAGAACTGGGTTTAACTGTGCGGAAGCGATAAAAATGATGACTGACTGAATGACTGATGAACTGAACATGCTCTAAGGCTGGTTACCCTGTAACGCTCTGATACCAATGTGACATGTGGGAGCTTATGACCGTAGTAATCACAACCTTAGTCTGACTAAACTGCACTTAATGATGTTCAGAGATAGACAGATATGTGTCAATGCAATGCAGCTATATTATATGAAGAATGCGGTTACAATGAGATCCAAATGGATCTATACTGCTGAATATGCTGCCTATATGCTGAATATGCTGAATGAACTGCTGTCCACTATCTTTCCCTTGTCTCCTGGGAAGGAAACGCTGAAGGGAGGCTTTGGAACAGATGCTGAATGCTGACCTGATGATGAAATGCAGAACTGATGGGCTGAACTGAGCTGAATGTTGCTGCGTTTGCTGAAGATGAATGCTGATGATGATGCGTTTGCTGAATACTTGATGCGTTGGCTGGTTCTGCTGCTCCCAATGCTTCCTGGAGGAGATGTGTTGGAGAACACACTGCTGAATGCTTGACTGATGAGCTTGCTCTGCTGAATGGAGAGGCTCTTCTATTTATATGAGTGAGGGCTGCTGGTCGGCCAGCATTAATGCAGTCGGCCAGCTACTGAATGTCCACGGCTGTATAAATAATGCCAATAATAGCATAAATACTGGTCGGCTGATGTAAAATGCCCATAAAATGCCTGAATAAATCATGATTAAATGCTTGATGATTCCTGATGATGCTAATGATGCTAGAATGATGCCATGTCACTGTACACCTGACTGGTGTGCACGTGACAAAAAAAGAAAAAGAACACACGTTGAACCTTAGGGACCCGTAAACTTTTGAAAAAAACAAAGTTTAATAAAAAACAAAAAAGCAAGGCGCCGAATCAGGCTAGCGCATGCGTTTGCTGTTTTTGCTTTTTTTTTTTCGCTGTCCCATCGGAAAAAATGCCGCCGGCTTCACCTTTGCTTCTGCCGGTGCCTTCACGGCAGGCTGCGAATGCGCCAGCCTCGCCACATGGCGGCGAAGGCCTAGGTGCCTGCCTCGCTGGGCCTGGGCGCCCGCTTGGCCTAGCCTGGGCGCTACCTGGCCTGGCTACGCAGGCCTGCCAAGCCGCCTGGCTACGCAAGCCCATGCGCCCGCCTGCAGGGTCGCCTACAGAGACCTGGTCGGCTGCCAGCCTTCGATAGCCAACCGTCAACACCCGCCAGCGCACACCTTCTCACACGTGCTCTCTCACTCTCACTCGTTCAATGAAAAGCAAACGTGCTTTTGCTTGTTTTCTCTCTCTGCAGTTCATGCGACTGCACAACAAATCTCTCCTCTTCTTTGTAACGCAAACGACCCTACCATCTACCATCCTCATCAACATGGGTTTCTTTGATGAAGAAAAACACATACTATTTCTGAAAACAGCAGTATGCACAGAAAAAACAGCGAGCTTTTTAACACATACCTTTCTTCGACCTCATCTTCTCTACCTATCGACTTGCTCGTTCACAAGGTATGCTCTGATACCACTGTCAAATCCCCATGGATCACCTCGTGATCGTTCTTGGTTCAAAACTTGAATCCTGCAAACAAACGAATAAACAAACAAGGGGGTGCAGGCCTGACTCACCTCCCAACCATGACAGCCGTGGGCGAGCCCACAGTCTTGGCTGTCCCCACCGAGCCACAAGCTGAGCTAACTAGGATGACGTACCGACCAATCTCCTCCCTCGAGATTGCTGCCGGCCTCGACTGCGTAAAGCAGGTGCACATCTGCACTAGATCCAGGCTCCAAGACCATAGAGCTCTCACAAACTCGCGAGACTCTCTATATGACTAATGACTAACCTTGGCCACCCTTTTATAGGCTCTTGGCTGGTCATCGGGTGTCCACACTTGGGCGCCCGCCCGTTAGTCTATCCCTAACTCAGCTCACCAATCAGCCTGCCTAGCTCCAAGCTTCCCCAAGCCTTGAAACTAGTCTTGCGTGCGTGTAGCACACGATAGATACACACTGTGCACATGACAAGGAGTATGAGCGCAATAAATTGCTCAAGACCTTTGGCTACATAGGTGGCCAGAAAGTCTTTGTCTTGTTTGACAGCGGCAACACGAAGGACGTGGTCACGGAACAGGCCACTCGGCATGTCCGTTTCGTCTTGACTTCGATGGACAAGCAAATTGAGGGTTTTAGCACAGGCATGACAACGAGCGTCAAGTATGAAGCTTTAGGTGCTAAATTAGTTATTCAGGGCAGAGAGTTTGTGCGTGATTTTATGGTTGCCCCTCTTGTAGGAGTAGACATAATATTGGGCATTCAATGGTTTCACAAGTTTCTTCCTGATGTCAAGTGGGACAAACACACTTGACAGATTAATCGGAATGTGTCAAACGTCCCAGTGACCATTAAGTGTGAGCCAGGAATTCCGAACTTTCCGCTCATAAGTGGCTAAGCGAGCAATCAGGAAAGGCGCACATTGTGCGATGATATATATCCAGACTGCCCAGACGGTGGCCAGTGCTTCCGAGAAGCATTTGGCTCTCCATGAAAAGTTCCAAAAGATTTTTCTTCAGGACAATCTCCCTCCCCAGCTCCCCCCGTCCAAACCGAAGGACCATAAGATTGACCACCTCCCAGGCTCGGAACCCCCGAGCAAGTTTCCATATCGCCTTTCCAAGGCAATGGAATCGGAGTTGGACCGCCAACTCCAAGAATTGTTGCAATCTGACTTCATCCGTCCCAGCGTGTCGCCATTTGCAGCACCGATCTTGTTTGTCAAGAAAAAAGATGGGTCTTCTCGTTTGTGTGTCGATTATCGTGCACTCAATAAGCTGACTATCAAGAGTAGATTCCCGATGCCTCGAATAGATTATATTCTCTAGAGGCTGAATGGAGCTAAGGTGTTCTCGAAACTCGATTTAAAGAGTGGGTACCACTAGGTGAGGATTGTGGATCGGGACATCCCCAAGACAGCCTTCCGTACGAAACGGACCCACTTTGAAATTGTGGTAATGCCTTTTGGCTTGACGAATGTCCCAGCTACATTCAACCGCATGATGATGCGTGTTTTCCGAGAATTAATTGGAAAGTGTGTGTTCATATTTTTGGACGACATACTGGTATTTTCAGCTACAATTGAGCAGCATGGCATTGATGTGGAGAAAGTCCTTAAGTTGCTAGAAAGCAACGAGCTCTACGTCAATGAGAAGAATCGGAATTTTATTTGTTCCAGATTCATTACCTTGGATACATAATTAGTGCAGAAGGCATTCGACTTGATCCGGCTAAGGTGGCCGAGATTGTCAACTGGAATACCTCAGACAGCTTATGACATCAGATCCTTTGTGGATATATGCCAGGTATACTCCACCCACATAGACAAGTTTTTTGACCTCTCGGCGGATCTCACTGATCTCCTAAAGGGTGTCAAGACAAGAAGGCAACGGATTCGAATGACTCCACGAGCGTTGGAGGCATTCAAGAACCTCAAGGTGGCTTTATCAAAAGCGCCTTGTTTAGCCCTTGCCTCGTGGGACGAGCCATTTTAGGTGATCACCGATGCGAGTAACATCGCAATTGGCAGTGTATTACAACAGAATGGTCATCCAGTAGCTTACATGTCTCGTTACTGCTCGCAGAGAAGAATTACTCAATCTACGATCGTGAGTCCTTGCAATTATACAGGCCTTGAAACATTGGAAACATTTTCTTTATGACCGTGACTTTGAGGTTCGCACTGACCATCAGGCATTACGCTGGATTCAGACAATGCCAAGTGCACAATGGAGTGACCGACAACACCGCTAGAGCCAGATATTCCAGCAATTTGGTGGTATAATTGAGTACCTTCCAGGAAAGGCCAATCCAGTGGCTGATGCTTTGAGCAAGAAGGGACAAGTGACTTTGATTCAGACCACTAGACTCGACCTTGTTGGTACGGGACTAGACGACATGAAGCACACGTACACGGATTCCGAGGAATTCGGCACACAGTGGGAACAGGCATTGGATGCCACAGGACCATGCCACTTTCTAATACGCAATGGTTGGCTTTTCTACAAAGGACGAATGTGTGTCATGAAGTCGTTCAAGGCAGCTCTTCTCCATGACGTCCATGACGCCATTATTGGTGGTCATAGAGGCATGAATTCGACTTTGGAGAAACTAGAACGGCAATATTATTGGCCAAAGATAAGGCGAGATGTGTTTTCATATGTACAATGCTGTGATATTTATCAAAAGATGAAAGCTCCTTGTGGAAAGAAGATAGGGTTGTTACAACCCTTGCCAATTCATGAGGGACCTTTCCAAGATATTTCAATGGACTTTGTCACGAAATTGCCTCCCAGTCCGAGTAAGCGTAATACTCAGTGCTTAACTATAGTTGATAGATTTAGCAAATTTGTTATGTTTATTCCATGCAGGGCCAATGTGACCGCCAAGGATGTTGCCCAATTGTTCATTCGGCATTGGTACCCGATTGGCGGGATTCCTAGGACCATAGTGTCAGACCGAGATGCCAAATTTACCAGTCATTTTTGGAGGGCATTGTTTGATAACTTTGGTACTAAATTGAATTTTTCCAGTGCATTTCACCCACAAACGGACGGCCAGACAGAGATCTACAACCAGTTGGCCTTTGATGTGCTGAAGTGTTAGGTCCACGATTAACAAGGTAAGTGGGAATTATTTTCGCCTTTAGTTCAAGCTGTTTTAAATGATTCTTTTTCTTCAGCTATTGGCAGGACTCCATATGAGGCAGCGTTTGAAAGACCATTCTAGTCGCTATTGACCAGGACCTCGTCTTCAATACCTAAAGCGAACAGAGTGCCGGAGTCTTACTAGGAGATTTTAGAGTCAGTAAACACAGGTTGGCTAAAACGCAAGAGACCTACACTCGACAGGCTAATAAACACCGAAGGGATATGAAGTTTTCGGAAGGGGATTGGGTTTATCTTCGGATTCTGAAGCAGGTGGGCAAGCGATGCCCAAAGTTGTCTTTCAGGAGCTTCGGACCTTTTCCCATCCAGAGAGAGATTAACGAGGTTTCAATGAAGTTGAAGCTACCTCTGAGTTGGACTATGCACGTTGTGTTTCACGTCAGTTGGTTAAAGCCATATGCAGGTCCGATCCCTTCAGAAGTTAAAGACGAGATGGAACCAAATATTATTGATGAAGCAGAAGTTATGGTTCCATAACAGATCCTTTTGCACCGTTTCAAGCATGGCTCAGGCCGAAGGCAAAGAGAGTTCCTCACGAAGTTTCAGGACCGAGGGACCCACGAAGCGGTATGGCTTGACAAAGAGTTTTTCGACAACTATCCGACATTATTGACGGATTATTTGGAGGCTATGCAGCTTCCGTCAAGTTAAGCAGAAGGGGATGTCACGTGCATCCCGCACTTGGATGCCACGTAGACATATCTGTATAGAAGGTGAAGGACCGGGGATGGAAAATCAGTCCCATGCCAGCCCAATCCGGGACAAGTCAGCCAGGGTTCCATTCCAATCGTCCAAGGTCAGGTGTGCATTGTCCTACACATAAGTCCAAGGTCAGGTGTGCATTGTCCTACACATGAAACAGTGCCAGTCCGCGATGTGAGTCTCCCTCTGGAATGATGTCAGTGATTCTGTGTATCTGGTATGATACTGGATGCCAGATCACTATGTAGACAGTTAGGGTTTGCATATAGGAAAGGGGCCAGCCCATAGGGCTACCCCAAGGACTCTTGTGGGGAAATTGTAAGATCACCCCCATAAGGGCCAGGAAGGCCCTGGCTGTACCCACCAGCCATGGGAGGGCCATAAGAAGGCTGTAGGACAGCCCTAGGGCTCTTGCAAGGGTAGCCCACTGGTTATCCAGCCCTAAGGGACTGTAGGGTAAGTGTGGGGCAGCCCATACAGGCTGCCCAGTCTCCATTATATCATGCGCACAAGTGGCGGCGCCTTTTTCGACGCGGCGCACCCTTCCTCCCGTCGGCTACGTGATCCAGGGCCGTCACCTTTACACCATTAAAAAAACCCAAAAAAAAAACATAAATAACATTGGCACTTGGGTCTCTAAGTTTTTTTTTTTTTAAAGGGGCGTGCGCTAGTGTGAACCGAACCCCCCCTTTCCATTGGCGATTCGGCAACCCCCCCCCCCCCCCCCCCCGCCCCCGCGCGGCTGTCAGGATGCCGCCAACTCCACGTTCGCCCCCCTCTCCCGGCGATTCGGCGACCATCCTCCTTCCGGCTGTCAGTGGGTTCTCCCGGCCGTGCCCACGCCACACCGTCTGTGCGCTCTCGCTCCGAGGACGATCCCGAGAAAGTGGAGGATCCCGACTTCGAGTACGAGGATCCCATTACTGCCTCTCCAGCAGCTGTTCCTTCCATCCTACATTTCGGGTGGACCTTTCCTGCTTCACCTCAGTACTCTCTCTGAGTTCTCCAAATGTCGACTTCGCACGACAACGTGCCACCCGCCAATCCTCAGATGGAGGCCTTGCAGATGACCACTCTTCAACAACAGATGGAGGACTTGCAACGGGCCTTTTCGACGGGATGGCATCAATGCAATGGAAGACATGCAACAACGGCACCAACACCAGCGCGAGGGATCCAGGAAGTCACAGCGAGCGCGTCGTTCGCATTCTCCAACATCATCATCATCATCCTCGGTGGGCCAGCAGGACGATCCTTCAACTCCTCCTGATCCGACCGCTGAGGTAGACAATGTTGAACTCAAACTTTTGTATAAATTAATTATTGGGTTTTATGCTGTGTATGCACCCAGAGGAGTGCTAGTGATCATCAGTAGATTACTGGGGCACTTTTTACTTCAGTTAGTGGAGGTTTTTTCCCCCAGTTTAGTTTAGTTACACTTATAAACAGTTTATAAGTGTTTTGGTCCACCCGGCACATTTTATGGCCGGACATGTGAACACATCTTTTTAGGTCACTTTATTATGTGGCTATTGTACTTCACATTATCTATCTGAATACACAAAGAGTCGTGTTCTCTCTCTCTGCTTCCACGCTTGTGTTTGCTGTACCTCCAAACCCTAACCCTAACAGTTGCTAGCCTTCATTTGGTATCAGAGCTTCCAGGTCAGCCTGCCCTTGCCCTTGCCCTGCCCGTACACTGCAGCCTTCCGTACTGCACTGACCGTACAATCTCGCCTGCAACAGCCCGTACACTGCAGCCTTCCGTACCAGTTCGCCGACAGCAGCTACAGTACTGTTTCGTACACCTGTGCTTCCGTACAAGTCAGCGCCGCCTTCAGTACCGTAGTGTACCTGCATACAGTCGACACAGCACTAGTCGACTGTTTCAATACTGTACTTGCTACGAGTACCTGCAGCTACCTACAACGTGTACCTACTGTGTACCTGGTCGACCTGCTCCGTACAATCCTCCGTACAAACCTGCGTAGACAGCCGTACATCATTCAGTGCTGCGTACCTACTTCTGTACCAATCGACTGTACCTGTTGTACACTCGACTGAAGCTTCCGTACAGTACTGCTTCGACTGTACCTGCTGTGCATTCGACTGCAGTTTCGCCTCCTGCATCCGTACTGTACCTGCACGCCCACCTTCCGTACTGCTTCCGTACCTGCTTCCGTACAGTACCAATCGACTGTATCTGCACAGTACAGTCAACTCTACTTGTTCATTAAAACTACCACAACCTACTCAGTACAACTGTGGTAAGCATTACAAGTTTTGAATATTGGGCATTTTTATTTTCTTTGTGAAAATCTACAGGCACATACAGGCAGACTTTCTTGCAAAGAAAACTCTACAGGTTTCTTGCAAGGTTTTGGGTGCAGTAACTTTGGGCAATTTTTGGGCATCTTGGCACTGTGTAAGCCATTTTAGCTGCTCTACTCAGTCAGTGGTGCATTGAGTTGCACATTCAGAGGATTGAGAGTGCAGGCATATTTGGGTGAACTGTATTCAGTGGAGTACAGTTGATTTCAGGGTTCTTGCTATTGGGTTTTTTGATACAAAGGTACAACATTGTGCATAGGCATAATGGCAAATCAACAGCAGAGTGATGTATTCACGTATTTGTCTAAGGAAGACAAATTGGACGGCACGAATTACTCCTTGTGGAGTTTTATGCTAAAAAATGTGCTTGTGGCAAAAGGTCTTTGGGATTTTGTTAGTGGTGATGAACCACGTCCAGGTCCATTGGCTCCAGAGACTCCTCCCCAAGGGGGTGCTCGTGGACGAGGACAACAGGTACAGGCTCCAGGTCAGCCATTGCCTGTTCAAAGAACAAATGCTCATAAGACATGGGATGCCAGAGATGCACAAGCCTTGTTACTCATTGCATTGTCAGTATAGAGGTCTATTATACCTCATATTCGTTCAACTGGCTCTTCACAGAATGCATGGGTGACTTTGGAGCAGATGTATGCTGCTCGTAATGAGGCTCGGATCTCATTTTTGAAAAGAGAGCTGGAAAATCAGAAAATGCATGAAGGAGATGATATGTCTAGCCACTTAAACAAGCTGCAGGATTTGAGAGAGCAACTCATCAATGTGGATCAGATTATTCCTGAGACACAGCTTGTGTCCACCATCTTACACTCTTTGCCAAGATCTTACTTGGCTTTTCATACCTCTTTGAACCTCAGCATGAGGAATGCTGCTGAACCCCTTAAGTATCAGGAACTTGTTGCTCTCTTGCTACAAGAAGAGCAAATGAGGAAGAATATGAATATGAACACAAGTGCTGAACAAGCATTTACTACAGGTCAAAAGGGGAAAGGAAAATCTCAGCCAAAGAGTTCAAATCAGAATTCAGGTGATGGTGGTTCATCTCAGGATACCAAGAAAGGTGATGGACAGCCCAAGAAAAAGGGCAAATGCCATTACTGTAAGAAACCAGGTCACTACATCACAGAGTGTAGAAAGAGGATTGCCAAAGAGAAGGCAAAAGAATCTGGTATGTCTGTAAATGATGCCTCTAAAGCTCCTCCAGAGACTGCTTCTTTTGTTGAGGACAGGGATTACTGTTTCTATACATGCAGCTATGATGCCTCTTGGTCTTCACAAGCACTCAGTATGACAAAGCATGCATGTACTTGGTATTTTGATAGTGGTGCCTCAAAGCATATCACATCTCGCAGGGATTTGTTTTGTCATGTAGGCCCTGCCCCTGTTGGCAAAACTGTTCAATGTGCCAACAATGCTTCATATCCAGTTCGTGGCATTGGGGAGATTCAGCTCACAGCCATTGATGGCTCTATTCTTCGCCTTACAGATGCCTTATATGTACCAGGGATAAAGAAGAATTTGTTGTCCATTTCTTCTTTAGCACATTGTGGTATGCAAGTCCACTTTGATGATGATAAATGCATGGTCAGAGACAAAGCTAATGCTTTGACCTTGATGCTTACTGGTACATTATGTCATGGACTTTATCAGTTGGATGCATTTCAGCCAGTGGATCAGTCTGCTTATAATGCATTCACTCTTACTCCAGCTATGGTTGATGCGGAGTTATGGCATGCTCACATGGGGCATGTAAATTTTGGTAGTCTTATGCTTATGCAGCGACATAACATGTTTACAGACCTACCTCTCATGGAGAAGCCTCCAGATCACATTTGTGAAGGATGTATTTTGGGAAAAATGCATAGGTTTTCCTTCCCACGTGATCAAGCTCTACGAGCAACTGCAAAGTTGCAGCTTATACACAGTGATCTTTGTGGTCCCATGTAGACGAAGTCATTGGGAGGTTGCTTCTATTTTGCAACATTTATTGATGACTTCTCTCGTATATGCTGGGTCTATCCTTTGACACAGAAATCACAGGTATATGATGCATTTTTGGCCTTTGTAGCACTTGCTGAAACAGAGTCAAGATGCAAGGTTAAGACTCTCCGTTCTGACCGAGGGGGGGAATATATGTCACACATGTTGAATTCCTTTCTTGAGAGTAGAGGTATAAAACATCAGTATACTACTCCTTATACTCCACAGCAGAATGGGGTTGCAGAAAGGAAGAATCGGTCACTCATGGAGATGGCCAGATCTATGCTAAAGGCAAAGAGGCTACCACATATCTTTTGGGTGGAAGCTGTCATGTGTGCTTGTCATATTTTGAATCGATGTCCCACAAAGGCATTGGTTTCCATTACGCCTTTTGAGGCTTGGCATGGCCGCAAGCCTTCGGTATCACATTTTCGTATCTTTGGGTGTCTTGCATATGCACACATACCCAAAGAGTTGAGGAGGAAGTTGGATGATAAAGCCACAAAATGCATTTTTGTTGGGTATAGCCGTGAGAGCAAGGGCTACCGGTTATATGACCCACTATCCAGGAAGATATTCACTAGTCGGGATGTGATTTTTGATGAAAAATCAGAAATATCCATGGCTGGTTATGATGCAAATCAGGCTGAAAATGATGTATTTGAAGGTCTAAGACCTATGGAGTTTCATTCCACAGTTGGTGATCCAACTCATGAGGGTATAGGACCGCCAGCAAATGATGAAGGTGGTGCAGAAATTCAGCAGCAAATTGAGCCAGAAGCTGAACCAAATATGGGGCAGCAGGCACCACAGGTTAGACACATACCTAGATGGTATTTGAGGACATTACAGGACAGCCATTTAGAGGGTCCTCTTGCTGGTCGTACTCGTAGGGAGACACGAACCAATGAGCATGCACACATCATGGATTCGAATCTGGTTATGGCAGCCAGTTTACAGGATGATGATGAGCCTGATTCATTTGTGGATGCACGAGATAATGTGCATTGGAACAAAGCCATGCAGGATGAACTTGATTCTATTAAAAGGAATCAAACATGGGATTTGGTTGATCTGCCCAAAGGCAAGAAAGCAATTGGTACTAAGTGGGTCTATAAGTTGAAAAGACATGCAGATGGATCCATTGACAGGTACAAAGCCCGTCTAGTTGCAAAGGGCTATGCACAGAAGAAGGGCATTGAATATGAGGAGACATTTGCTCCTACATCCCGTATGTCGACACTTAGGTGTGTCATTGCATTGGCTGCACATCGTGGTTGGGTTGTTCACCAGTTGGACATAAAGACTGCTTTCCTACATGGGGACCTCGAGGAGGAAGTTTATGTATATCAGCCCATAGGTTTTGCAGAACATGGTCATGAAGGGAAAGTATGCAGGCTGAAAAGGGCCTTGAATGGTTTGAAACAAGCTCCACGAGCTTGGTATGCAAAGATAGATGCTTTCCTACTCACTCAAGGATTTGTGAACAGTCCATCAGAAGCCACCTTGTATGTAAAGAAAGAAGAGACAGATCTGCTGGTCATCAGTCTTTATGTAGATGATCTCTTGCTCATGGGATCTAATGATGACAAAATTGCAGCTTTTAAAGAGATACTGCAACAGACATTTGACATGTCTGATTTGGGGCATACAGTTTGTGCAGGATAACAGAGGCATTGGGTTGTTGCAATCTCGGTATGTTGCTAAACTTCTGGAGAAGTTTAAATTTCAGGATTGCAAGCCTATTAGCACTCCTATGGAGCCTGGGATGAAACTGTCACTACAAGATGACAGTATTTCCTTTGATGCCACTACATATGCTCAGGCTGTTGGGTGTCTTATTTACTTGTGTACTACACGGCCAGACATTCAGTATGCAGTCTCTTAGTTAAGCAGATTCATGCACAGCCCGTGACTGTCACATTGGCAAGCTGTGAAGCGTGTATTCCGGTATTTGCAAGGTACCTTGTCTCTTGGATTGCTTTATCCTGAGGGGGATGACATGCAGTTATACGCTTACAGTGATTCAGATTGGGCTGGTGATTTTGATACCAGACATTCCACTAGTGGAAATTGTTTCTTTCCTGGCTCTTCATGCATTTCTTGGCTAAGCAAGAAACAGACCACAGTGGCCACTTCGTCTTGTGAGGCAGAGTACAGAGCAGCCTACACTACTACCGTTGAGTGTGTTTGGCTGCGTCGTCTCATGACTGATATGGATATTTCAGTGGAGGAGCCTACACCTATCTATACTGATAGTCAGAGTGCCATTGCTGTGGCCAGGAATCCTGTGTTTCATGCTCGCACGAAACACATTGAGATTCACTATCATTTTGTTCGGGAGAGACTCCATGCAAGAGATATCAGTCTGATCTACTGTCCTACAGATCAGAATGTGGCAGACATCTTCACCAAGGCATTACCACGTCCGAAATTCGAAGCATTCCGCACTGCTTTGAATTTGTTTCCTTTTGGTGGATGATGTACAGTGATCACATATCACTCCAGGGGGGTTTGTTGGGTTTTATGCTGTGTATGCACCCAGAGGAGTGCTAGTGATCATCAGTAGATTACTCGGGCACTTTTTACTTCAGTTAGTGGAGGTTTTTTCCCCAGTTTAGTTTAGTTTAGTTACACTTATAAACAGTTTATAAGTGTTTTGGTCCACCCGGCACATTTTATGGTCGGACATGTGAACACATCTTTTTAGGTCACTTTATTATGTGGCTATTGTACTTCACATTACCTATCTGAATACACAAAGAGTCGTGTTCTCTCTCTCTGCTTCCACGCTTGTGTTTGCTGTACCTCCAAACCCTAACCCTAACAGTTGCCAGCCTTCATTAATGACCACAGCACTGACAAGAAAGATGGATATCAAGTTACCTGAGCCCTACAATGGCCGCCGCGATAAGCGGTTAATCGATCACTGGCTCTACAAGATGGAGGTTTATTTCTCAAATACCGAATTACCCAAAAATAAAAAGGTGGCATTGGCCAGTACCCTCTTGAAAGATACCGCCTTCCTTTGGTGGCGACGCAAGATTTCAGATGGCAAGTCTACTCCGACGTGGGATAAATTTCGGCGTGCTCATCGCAAGGCTTTTGAGCCTCCCAATGCGAACTTTTATGCCAAGTCTTCTCTCCGCTGCCTGAGTCAAACTGGCTCCATGGCCGCGTACATCTCAGAGTTTCAAAAACTGGCTCTCGAGATAGAGACACTCAACCCCTCTGACCAGCTTCACAACTTCATTGACGGGCTTGAACCCACGATCCAAGACGAAGTCCATAAGTACAATCCTGCCACCCTGGATGAAGCAATCTCGTATGTCGAGCGCATTAGTGATTACAAGCGTCCTCCCAGGAACTTTTCCTCCGGCGCCCGTTCTTACCAGCGGAATCGACCCAATGGGACTAGCCAACCCTGTTGGATAGGTGTCATCTCCAGATGGTGTCACGCTAGTGGCACACTCCTTAGCCTCTAGGCATTTTTGGGATTTATAGCATTCATTTCCATTTTTTTCTATTTAAACACATTTTTGGGTGGAGGAAAGGGTGGAGGAACTTTCCTATATATATGAGGCATTGTAGTTCATTTCTAATGAAATTGGCTAGTGGTTCATTGATGAGTTCTTGAGTACATTTTGTCTCTTCTCTCATCTCTTCTTTCTCACATGGTATCAGAGCAAGGTGGTGGCGCACATAGAGCCTCCTTATCCTTCTTCCTCTCTACCTCTAGTCCTCTTCAACAACCCCGCTTTCAATTGCGTTTTTTCATTCTTTGATTATCTGCTAAACGAATGCGTTTTTGAGAATTGTGCCCGCGGGACCTACTGGAATCATCGTGGTCTACAACTTTGCAGAAGAAAGTTTTCGCAAATTCCTCACCGTTTTTGAGTTATTCTTCGCAGACTGCCTGCATGCAGAATTTCTGCTTGCGTTTTTTGCAGAAGCCCTTACTCATCATCCTTGCACTCATTCAATGATGCAAGAGGCTTCAAACCAGCCCCTTACCATCCTCTACAAGTGTGTTTTTAAAGCACTTCAATCCGAGTCCTACAACTCTACTTGCGGTGAAAACATTGCCAACTAGTTTTCCCTACATGCGGTAGCGTTTTTTTTTTTTTAGGCTTCTTGTGGAGAGATTTCTTGGCTGCATTTTCATCATCAACTTCAGCCCTCTTCATGGTGTTTTGAGGTACATATTCATCCTCTTTTCTACACCTTTCTACCGGCTGAAAATTCCACTTTGCTATACACTTTGTGTTTGCGTTTTTGTGGACAATCAACTCCTCCATACTCCTACCTAAGGCTACATTCTCAGCCCTCTTTTGGTGGTTTCTACGGAGTCTATTGGTTCATACATCGGCTGTGTTTTGTGGCTGTGTTTTTGTACTATCTTTGTGCATATTTTGGAGATACTTCCTTGGTGGACAGCCCATCTATTGGCTACGTTTTTGGAGGTACGACACTTCTTCCCTTGTGTTTTCCCACCCTCCTCTCCCTATGGGATCTCGGAAGTCCTCTACTCCAAAAGACAAAGGCAAACTTGAAGATACTATGGATCCTACATCTCCTACGACGGTTGGACCGGCAACTACTACAACGGAAGTTGGTGCAATTCCTTCTTCGGTAGGTGCTTCTACTTTCTCTTTTCCGTCATATCCATTACCTTCTACGGATCCTTTCACTCTTTCTTCTTTGTCCTTTATGCCTTCCTATCCACATACTTCTATGCTCTCTATGGTATATCCCCCTACATCATCTATGCCTTTTATGGCAACTTCATCTACTATGATTCCTTCTTCTACTACTTCCACTACTACTCCTCTCCCCACTCAATCATATCAGCCCTTTAACCCATTCACTCAATCTTTGAGCCTTCCAAGTCTTTCCGATTCACAAAAGCTTACCCCAAACAACTACCACACTTGGTCCTTGTTTATGCAACTTCTTTTGGAAAGTGCCGGGGTGTGGTCTATAATCACTTCTCCTCATATGGTGCCTTCTCAATATCAAACCTATATGGATGCACGGGCCAAAGCTTTACTTGTGCATGGCATGTTTACATCGATTGTGTCTCAATTTCTCTCTACAAGGAGTACGGCTCAACAATTATGGCACGCTATACAAATGAAATATGGAAGACTTTCAACAGTTAAGATGGCTAAGTTGGAAGAAGATTTGGATAAGCTTTCTATCTCCGAATCCGACAACATAGTGGAGAAGCTTGGAGAATTCAATCGAATCAAGCGGCAACTTGAAGAGTTTGGTACATTGGTAAGCAATCCGGTCCACAAGCTACTTGGTAAATTGCCTTCTTCTTTTGAATCGTTCAAAGATAACATCCTTCTTCGAGTTCCTTTCCCTTCCTTTGAAGAGACTATGGGTCTTCTTCATGATAAGTGCCTTACTCGCAAGCAAAACAAAAAGGACTCGGCTTTTGTAAGCCAAGGCAAGGGCAAAGGCAAAGAAAAGGGGAATGATCAACGCAAAGGCTCTAATTCCAATGCTAAAGATTCTTCAACCAAAGGCGACAAGGACAAATCAAAGGATTCTTCCAAGGAGTGCACTTTCTGTGGTCGTAGTGGCCATACGGAGGATCGTTGTTTTGCTAAGAAGGCGGCATCCAAGAAGATAAAAGCTGAACTTGAATCCAAATCTAAGGGTTCTTCTACATCAACATCTTCTCACGACAAAAACAAAGACAAGAAGAAAGACGGTAACGCCAAGATTGCATATGTTGCTATGTCTTCTACTTCTTCATGTGACACATCACTTGTGGTAATCAAAGATCTTGATACGCATACTGCGGATGAGTGGATTGGCGACAGTGGTGCTACCTCTCACATGACGAATAGTTCTTCCTTATTGGAAAACTATAAGTCTCTTCATCAGTACACATTGGTGATGCTTCGTCTCTCCCTGTGATTGGTATTGGTGATGTTTCTTTTGGAGATGCTATCTTACATGATGTTTTGCATGTGCCTAAGATGTCTGCCAACTTATTTTCTATCTCTAAGGCTACTTCTAAAGGTCTTGGGGTTTACTTTGATGATGAAGTGATTGAAATCATTGATAGACAGTCACTTTTTTGTGTGGCACATGGTTATCAAAATACTGGGCTTTATCATATAAGCTCTTTTACAGCACAGTTGCCACCACATGAGTCTCATCTTCATCAATTATTTGCTTCTCCTAAAGCACTTGTTTCTAATGAAGATAGTGATCTATGGCAATTCCGCGTTGGCCATGTTCCTCTTGCTACTTTGCAACATCTTGTCTCACATGACATGGTTACAGGTCTACCAAAGCTTCAGAAACCTCGCCACCATCACATTTGTTCTTCTTGTGCTCAAGGAAAGCAACTTCGGGCTTCTTTTCCAGAGGAGGCTACTCATAGGGCCACACGCATACTTGAGCTTATTCATGCTGATCTTGCAGGACCTATGGAAGTACAATTGCTTGGTGGATCCAAGTATTATATGCTTCTTGTGGATGACTTCTCTCGCAAATCATGGGTTTATTTCTTACCTAAGAAGTCTGATGCTCTTTCTCAAATTCTGAATCACCTTGGATGTTCATCTACTCCAACACTCATCTACTCAGATTCACAGAGTGCTATTGCTTTAACCAAAAATCCAGTTATTCGAGGACCATCCAAACACATTGATGTTCATTTTCATTTTGTTCGTGATTGGATTTCTGAAGGTTGCATTCAGCTTGAGTATTGTCCTACCAAAGATAATGTTGTTGATTTGTTTACTAAGCCTCTTCCTCGACCTACCTTGGATTATCTTCTTCAACGCGTTGGCGTTGGTCCTCCCATCTGGACCTGAAGAGGAGGTGTTGGATAGGTGTCATCTCCAGATGGTGTCACGCTAGTGGCACACTCCTTAGCCTCTAGGCATTTTTGGGATTTATAGCATTCATTTCCATTTTTTCCTATTTACCACATTTTTGGGTGGAGGAACTTTCCTATATATATGAGGCATTGTAGTTCATTTCTAATGAAGTTGGCTAGTGGTTCATTGATGAGTTCTTGAGTACATTGTCTCTTCTCTCATCTCTTCTTTCTCACAAACCCCAGCGTCCCAATCTTGGACAACCCAACTCTCGGCGACCATATTCTGAACAACAGTCCTTCCGGTCGCGCTTCTCCGGGCAAGCTCCCGCGTCAAACGCAGGATCCTCTCGAACCGAATCCTCTGGCAGCAGAAACCGAGATCGGTCCCGACAGGACCGTCATAGCAATGATCGGCGCAACTTCAAGCGAGAAACCTCTTCATGACAGCAAACCTCTGAATGTCCTCAGCGCCCTAAACCCTCCAACACTCGACGCAATTCTCAGGTGGACAGTTGCCACCATGCTGATCATGACCCGCCTCCTGTGAAAGACAAAAACAAACAAATAGCCTGTTATGTTCGCGTTTCTGAAGTTATCAGTACCGTGATGCTTAATGGCCAAAGTACCAACCTTGTTCCGGTGAATCTTTCCAAGCACGTCCTTAGTCTTCTGGGTTTCATTGGCGACCATCCCATCAATGTGCTGGTGGACAGTGGCTGTTCCACTAATTTTGTGGGCACTTCTTTGGTTCACAAGCTTCACCTACAGACCCGACATTTTGTGGATGCTTTTCAAGTAGAGCTTGCTGATGGTTCCTTCCTTAATTGTAACAAAAAGGTGCAACAGCTTCAGTTCCAGATTCAAGATTACCAAGATCACCTTAATTTTTCAGTGATGTCGTTGTCACATTATGACATGATACTGGGACAATCTTGGCTGTATCGATATGATCCAGTGATCAGCTTTCGTTCTCATTCAATCCAGTTATACCATGATGGTCGAGAGCTAGAACTTCGTGGCCTTTTCAGTGCCAAACCCATCACTGTTGTTTCTGCCCTGCAAGTCAAACGCCTCGTCCGCAAACGTGACTGTACAACATCCTTGGTCATGTTACGGGAGATTGAAGCAGAAACTAGTGCGCAATCTCAAGCCTCGTCATCAACAACTGCTTACTTGGAATAACCCTTCTTCAGGCCTTTTCAGGATCTGTTTCCGAATGATCTTCCGACGACATTGCCTCCTCGTCGTCCTGTGGATCACCCGATTGATCTTATCCCAGGTCAACCTCCTCCAGCTCGAGCTCCATACCGTGTTTCTTACTCTGAATCTCAGGAGATACAAAAGCAATTACAAGAGTTGCTGAACAAAGGTCACATCCGTCCCAGCAAAAGTCCCTTCGGAGCCCCGGTTTTGCTTGTCAAAAAGAAGGATGGATCAATGCGGCTTTGCATTGATTACCGTGCTCTCAACAAGCTGACAATCAAGAACAAATTCCCTTTGCCTCGCATCGATGAGTTGTTCGACCAACTGCTGGGTGCAAAGGTATTTTCCAAGATTGATTTAAAGTCCGGCTATCATCAAATTCGTATCCGTAATGGTGATGAATACAAGACAGCCTTTCGGACAAAATATGGCCATTATGAATTCTTGGTCATACCTTTTGGGTTAACCAATGCCCCGGCCACTTTCATGACCCTGATGAATGAAATTTTTGGGCCATACTTGGACAAGTTTGTGATCATTTATCTCGATGATATTCTGGTTTTTAGCCGATCTATGGTCGATCACAAAGAGCATTTACAGATTGTCTTTTAAGTACTACGCACCAATATGTTGTACATCAACAAGAAGAAGAGCGACTTTTTCAAGAACCATGTGGAATATCTTGGTCATATCATTTCTGCTAATGGGATTGCAGTAGATCCTAAGAAGATTCAGGCGATTGTGGATTGGCCTTTGCCTCTCACCATTTCAGATGTTCGATCTTTCTTGGGACTTGCTAACTTTTATCAAAGCAAGGTGTATAGGTTTTCAGAGATTGCTGCCCCTTTGACAGAATTGACAAAGCTGGACAAACTTCAGTGGTCTTCTGAAGCTGAACAATCCTTCAATGATCTCAAGCATGCCTTGACGACAACCCCAGTCATGGCCATTGCAGATCCCACCCAACCCTATGATATAATGACAGATGCCTCAGATCGTGCTTCTAGTGGAGTTTTGATGCAGAATGATCGTGTCATTGCTTTTGACAGCAGGAAATTTTCAGCCATTCAAAGCAGGTATCCTGTGTATGATAAGGAGTTTTTGGCAATCGTGCATGCTTATCGGACTTGGAGACATTATCTTCTTGGAGCAGATTCAGTTGTACATACAGATCATCAATCTCTGACGTACATTTTCACTCAACCTGTTATGAACTCTCGACAAGGCCGATGGGTTGAATTCTTGGCTAATTTCCACATGATTATCCAGTATGTTCCTGGTCTTCAGAATGTGGTTGCAGATGCTTTGAGCTACATGCCTTGAGCCACTAATTTTGCCATCACAGATGTACAAATGGAAATCCCTGCTTGTTTCAAAAATGAGTATTTGACTAATAGAGATTTTGGAGATGCGTTCCGTGCTCTCAAATCTTCTAATCCCAGTCCTGCAGGAATGAACATGTTTGCAGCCAACACCATCATAGATGAGTTGCTGTTCTTTTCTGATCGTATTTGTGTGCCTCACAATACTTCATTGCGGAAGATTCTCATTCAAGAGCATCATGAAGTTCCTTATGCTGCTCATCTTGGTATCAACAAGACATATCGGCTTTTGTCTACTACATACTTCTGGCCTCAGATGCAGCAAGATGTTATCAAATTTGTCAAAGCTTGTCATTCATGTCAGATAATGAAAGCATCTCGACAACTTCCTCAAGGGTTACTTCAACCATTGCCAGTTCCCAATGAGAGATGGGAAAGTATCAGTATGGATTTTATTACCACTGTAATATGCGGAAGCTTCGGAGAAGGATCGGTACTTCAAAACTCAGAAATAAGCACTCTTTTCGCGATGGAATTAACGCACAAAACTGAAAGACGATGTGCTAAAAAATAGAGAGAGAAGGGGGAGATGGAGAGGACACAGTATTGGGTCCCAATTACCCTCTGTAGGGCCCCCACCACGGATGGTGTATTTGCTTTATTAGAATGATGTAAATCTGAAAACAAATACAAAGTACTTGACCTTTTCTTGGCTGGAAAACCTGCCCTTGACCTTCAGTCCTTCACCCCTTTGCGTTAGCAATCTCTTGGCTGTCCTGGCCCTTGAATGCTTGATGCACTTGGTGAATTATGAGATGGATTCATGGATTATGGGCTGGAGTATTTATACTCCCTCTTGCATCCAGTCGGCCAGCTTCAGAAAGCTCCACGACTGGGTATTTTCCAATAAAGTGATTTCACACTTTATTAAATACTGTCCAGCCTGCGCATGCTTTCTGGGACAGCTCCTGGCTGCTGGCCACGCTGCGCAGAGGTGTGGGACTGCCCCTACACCTGGCCTGACCTGCTGGGTAGGGTTTCAAACCCTGTCGGCTGCCTGTCCAGCAGCCCTAGGGCTGGCCGACAGCCCTTCCAGCCCATGCCTTGGCTGGTGGGCAAAGCTGGGGCCCTCCTGGCCCCTTGGGGGTGGTTCTACACCTCCCCCATGCCCACACTAAGAGTGCAAGTGCAAATCTTCGCACTGGGGTAGCCCTATGGGCTGGCCCCATCTCTACATGCAAACCTACATGCCTACAGAGGCCTGGCATCCAGTTGCAAACCAGATACACAGCACATCTGACATCATTCCAGAGGGAGACTCACAGCGCGGACTGGCACTGCTTCATGTGCAGGACAGTGCACACCTGACCTTGGACTCATGTGCAGGACAATGCACACCTGACCTCGGACGACTGAGATGGATCCCTGGCTGACTTGTCCCGGACTGGGCTCACATGGGACCAGTTCACCATCCCAGGTCCTGCACCTTCTGTACAGAAATGTCTACGTGGCATCCAAGTGCGGGATGCACGTGACATTCCCTTCTGCTTAACTTGACGGAAGCTGCATAGCCTCCAAATAATCCGTCAATAATGCCGGATAGTCTTCGAAAAATTCTTTGTCGAGCCATACCGCTTCATGAGTTCCTCGGTCCTGAAACTTCGTGAGAAACTGTCGTAGTCTTCGGCCTGAGCCATGCTTGAAACGGTGCAGAAGGATCTGTTCTGGAACCATGACTTCTGCTTCATCAATGATGTCTGGTTCCGCTTCGTCTTTGACCTCTGAAGGGGGTGGACCTGCATATGGCTTTAACCAACTGACATGAAATACATCGTGCATAGTCCAACTCGGAGGTAGCTTTAACTGCATAGACACCTCATTAATCTTTTTCCGGATGGGAAATGGTCCGAAGCTCCTGAAAGACAACTTTGGGCATCGCTTGCCCACCTGCTTCAATCTTTGCTTCATAATCCGAAGATACACCCAATCCCCTTCCGAAAACTTCATGTCCCTTCGGTCTTTATTGGCCTGTCGAGTGTAGGCCTCTTGCGCTTTAGCCAATCTGTCTTTAACGGACTCTAGGATCTCCTGGTAAGACTCCGTCACTCTGTTCGCCTCCGGTACTGAAGACGAAGTCCTGGTTAACAACGACTGGAAAGGCCTTCCAAACGCTGCCTCATATGGAGTCCTGCCAATAGCTGAAGAAAAAGAGTCATTCAAAACAGCTTGAACTAAAGGCAAAAACAATTCCCACTTACCTTGATGATCGTGGACATAACACTTCAGCACATCAAAGGCCAACTGGTTGTATATCTCTGTCTGGCCATCTGTCTGTGGGTGGAATGCACTGGAAAAATTCAACTTAGTACCAAAATTATCAAACAATGCCCTCCAAAAATGACTGGTAAACTTGGCATCTCGGTCTGACACTATGGTCCTAGGAATCCCACCAATCGGGTACCAATGCCGAATGAATAGCTGGGCAACATCCTCGGCGGTCACATTGGCCCTGCAAGGAATAAGCATAACAAATTTGCTGAACCTATCAACAATAGTTAAACACTGTGTATTACGCTTACTCCGACTGGGAGGCAGATTTGTGACAAAGTCCATTGAAATGTCTTGGAAAGGACCCTCAGGAATTGGCAAAGGCTGTAACAACCCTATCTTCTTTCCACGAGGAGCTTTCACCTTTTGACAAATGTCACAGCGTTGTACATATGTAAACACATCACGCCTCATCTTTGGCCAATAGTATTGCCGTTCTAATTTCTCCAGAGTCGAATTCATGCCCCTATGACCTCCTGTAATGGCGTCATGGGCATCATGGAGAAGAGCTGCCCGGAATGATTTCATGACACATAGTCGGCCTTTGTAGAAAAGCCAACCATCGTGTATCAGAAAATGGCATGGTCCTGTGGCATCCAATGCCTGTTCCCACTGTGTACCGAATTCCTCGGAATCCGCGTACGTGTGCTTCATGTCTTCTAGTCCTGTACCAACAAGGTCAAGTCTAGTGGTCTGAATCGCAGATACTTGTCCCTTCCTGCTCAAAGCATCGGCCACTGGATTGGCCTTTCCTGGAAGGTACTCAATCATACTACCGAACTGCTGGAATATCTGACTCCAGTGGTGTTGTCGATCACTCCACTATGCACTTGGCATCGTCTGAATCCAGCGCAATGCCTGATGGTCAGTGCGAACCTCGAAATCACGGCCATACAGGAAATGTTTCCAATGTTTCAAGGCCTGTATAACTGCTAGGAGTTCACGATCATAGACTGAGTAGTTCTTTTCGGCGGGCAGTAACTTACGAGACATGTAAGCTACTGGATGACCATTCTGTTGCAATACACCTCCAATTGCGATGTTACTCGCATCGGTGATCACCTGAAATGGTTCGTCCCACGAGGCAAGGGCTAAACAAGGCGCTTCTGACAGAGCCACCTTGAGGTTCTGGAATGCCTCCAACGCTCGTGGAGTCATTCGAATCTTTTGCCTCCTTGTTTTCACTCCCTTTAGCAGATCGGTGAGGTCGGCCGAGAGATCAGAAAACTTGTCAATGTGGGTGAAATATGCCTGGCATATACCCACAAATGATCTAATGTCATAAGCAGTCTGAGGTACTTCCCAGTTAACAATCTCGGCCACTTTAGCCGGATCAAGTCGAATGCCTTCGGCACTGATTATATATCCCAAGTAATGTACCTGAACAGATAAAATTCTGACCTCTTTTCATTGACATAGAGCTCGTTGCTTTCCAGCAACTTAAGGACTTTCTCCACATCAATGTCATGCTGCTCAACTGTAGCTGAAAATATGAGTATGTCGTCCAGAAATATGAACACACACACTCCAATCAACTCCCGGAAAATACGCATCATCATGCGGTTAAATGTAGCTGGGGCGTCCGTCAATCCAAATGGCATAACCACAAACTCGAAGTGGGCCCGTTCTGTACGAAAAGCTGTCTTGGGGATGTCCCCCTCAACAATCCGTACCTGGTGGTACCCACTCTTTAAATCCAGTTTAGAGAACACCTTAGCTCCATTCAGCCTCTCGAGAATATAGTCAATTCGAGGCATCGGGAATCTGCTCTTGATAGTCAGCTTGTTGAGTGCACGATAATCGACACACAACCAAGAAGACCCATCTTTCTTCTTGACAAACAAGATCGGTGCTGCAAATGGCGACACGCTGGGGGGCGGATGAAGCCAGCTTGCAACAGTTCTTGGAGTTGGCGGTCCAACTCCGATTCCATTGCCTTAGAAAGGCGATACGGAAACTTGCTCGGGGGTTCCGAGCCTGGGAGGAGGTCAATCTTGTGATCCTCCGGTCTGGACGGGGGAAGCTCGGGAGGGAGACTGTCCCGAAGAAAAATCTTCTGGAACTTTTCATGGAGAACCGAGTACTTCTCGGAAGCA
Source organism: Cibotium barometz (assembly GCF_041138505.1). Taxonomy (NCBI): domain Eukaryota; kingdom Viridiplantae; phylum Streptophyta; class Polypodiopsida; order Cyatheales; family Cibotiaceae; genus Cibotium; species Cibotium barometz. The sequence continues at coordinate 26,902,660 of NC_141048.1, read as the reverse complement.
CTGGCCACCGTCTGGGCTGTCTGGATGTAAATCATCGCACACTGTGCGCCTTTCCTAACTGCTCGCTTAGCCTGCAAGTGGCTTATGAGCGGAAAGTTTGGAATACCTGGCTCACACTTAATGGTCACCGGGGTGTTTGACACATTCCGATCAATCTGGAACGTGTGCTTGTCCCACTTGACATCAGGAAGAAACTTGTGAAACCACTGGATACCCAAAATTATGTCTGCTCCTACAAGAGGGGCAACCATAAAGTCACGCACAAACTCTATGCCCTGAATTACTAACTTAGCACCTAGAGCTTCATACTTGACGCTCGTTGTCATACCTGTGCTAAAACCCTCAACTTGTTTGTCCACCGGAGTTAGCTCGAAACGGGCACGCCTAGCGGCCTCTTCCGTGATCACATCCTCCGTGCTGCCGCTGTCAAACAAGACAACTCCTCTCTGGCCACCTATGTAGCCAAAGGACTTGAGCAATTCGTTGCCCTCGTACTCCTGGTCATGGACGCCCTTCTGCTTATCTTCGAGCTCCCGGCTAATAATTGCTCCTACTGAAGCACCGGGGGTTGAAGAACTAAGGGTAGCCGCTGGGGTCTGTGTGGGAGCTGTGCTCACCACGGAAGCTGTGGAGGCGGCGGCAGCCTTTGGAGGCTTCTTCGGACAATCCCGAGAAGTATGTCCTTTTGTGTGACAAAAGTAACATCTACCCTCCTTCCTGTACTGAGAAAGCTCCTCAGCACTCAACTTGCCACCTATCTTGCCTGCCTCCGCTTTCTGGTCTGGAGTAAGCTTAGACGCATTGTTCGAGTTCTTGGAGCCAGAGGCTCCCGGGCTCTGTCCTGGGGAAGACCCCGTCTGGTTCTGGCTTTTGCCCCCCGAGGCGTTAGCCTTGGGAGACGCCGGCTGGGAAGTCTTGGGCTTGCCACCATTGTGTTTCATTTCTGCACTCTACGCAAGCGAGAGTGCGTCCTCAAAGGTGGCTGGCCTAAACATACGCACCTCCCATTGGATTTGCGTGTCCAGGCCATACAAAAACTGCCCTTTCTTGTCCGTATCAGATAAGCCTAATTGCAGACACAAGGTCGAAATTTTATTGGCAAACTGAAGGACTGGTTGCGCGTTCTGACGCGCTCCCCTGAACTCGTCTTCGAGTCGCTCAAGGTAGTGGGGCGGTAGAAACCGCTGCTTAAGGTCGCGGACGAACTCGTCCCACACATAAGCTACCATACCTGCTCTGGTGTGGGCATGAGCCCACTGAGTCCACCAACGAATGGCCTCACCTTCCAAGTACCAACTAGCTAAGATCACTTTGTCAATATCTGTTTTCCTAACTGCGGCAAAGTAAGCTTCAAATTGATGTAACCATGAATACAGAGTAGTGGGATCGAGTTTACCATTATACTTACTGAAATTCATTTTCTCAGGAAAATGATTCGGGGGCGCCGCTGCTGTCAATCTGGCATCCAAAGCTCGGAGGTAACGCTCGTGTTCCACTCGTCGCATGGCATCGTCTTCTCGTTGTCGAATCTCCAATCCACGCATCTGCATCTCAAGCAAGGAGCTTGGCTGCGGCTGTGACCCCGCGAGAGGGTCCCTGTGACGAGGATCTGGTATCTGGGATATGGAAGGAGAGGGAGGAGGGGATGGAAAACGCGACGCTAGAGAGCGAGAACGCTCCTCCAGAGCCAGAATCCGCGCCTTCTGCTCATCCAACTTGGTTGTCTGGTCTGCGATTGCTCGCATCATCTGCTGCAACATGTCTGTGACACTCAAGCCGGGTGCCCTAGCTGGGCTGCCTGGTGCACTCTGGTCCCATGGTTCTGGTTCTCTCTCGTCGCCAAAACTCGCCATAGCGGGAAAATGCAATTCCTTTCCGGAACGCAATCTGACCATCCACTATCTGTGTGGGAGACTTCCGGAGGCTTCCGGAGGCTAAAAACCAACCGTCCTTCGAGGGACAGGAGTCACTCCGAAAGGGGTAGTCCACCGGCGCCTAAAAACCAACCACACGAGCGAAAAAAATTTCTGGTTTTCTTTGCTGAATCTTTGTCCTTGAAGTGAGCTCTGATACCACTGTAATATGCGGAAGCTTCGGAGAAGGATCGGTACTTCAAAACTCAGAAATCAGCACTCTTTTCGCGACGGAATTAACGCACAAAACTGAAAGACGATGTGCAGAAAAATAGAGAGAGAAGAGGGAGATGGAGAGGACACAGTATTGGGTCCCAATTAGCCTCTGTAGGGCCCCCACCACGGATGGTGTATTTGCTTTATTAGAATGATGTAAATCTGAAAACAAATACAAAGTACTTGACCTTTTCTTGGCTGGAAAACCAGCCCTTGACCTTCAGTCCTTCACCCCTTTGCGTTAGCAATCTCTTGGCTGTCCTGGCCCTTGAATGCTTGATGCACTTGGTGAATTATGAGATGGATTCATGGATTATGGGCTGGAGTATTTATACTCCCTCTTGCATCCAGTCGGCCAGCTTCAGAAAGCTCCACGACTGGGTATTTTCCAATAAAGTGATTTCACACTTTATTAAATACTGTCCAGCCTGCGCATGCTTTCTGGGACAGCTCCTGGCTGCTGGCCATGCTGCGCAGAGGTGTGGGACTGCCCCTACACCTGGCCTGACCTGCTGGGTAGGGTTTCAAACCCTGTCGGCTGCCTGTCCAGCAGCCCTAGGGCTGGCCGACAGCCCTTCCAGCCCATGCCTTGGCTGGTGGGCAAAGCTGGGGCCCTCCTGGCCCCTTGGGGGTGGTTCTACACCTCCCCCATGCCCACACTAAGAGTGCAAGTGCAAATCTTCGCACTGGGGTAGCCCTATGGGCTGGCCCCATCTCTACATGCAAACCTACATGCCTACAGAGGCCTGGCATCCAGTTGCAAACCAGATACACAGCACATCTGACATCATTCCAGAGGGAGACTCACAGCGCGGACTGGCACTGCTTCATGTGCAGGACAGTGCACACCTGACCTTGGACTCATGTGCAGGACAATGCACACCTGACCTCGGACGACTGAGATGGATCCCTGGCTGACTTGTCCCGGACTGGGCTCACATGGGACCAGTTCACCATCCCAGGTCCTGCACCTTATGTACAGAAATGTCTACGTGGCATCCAAGTGCGGGATGCACGTGACAACCACTTTGCCTCGTTCATCCAAAGGCAATGCTCAGATTCTTGTTATGGTTGATCGATTTTCCAAAATGGCGCATTTCATTCCCTGCAAGAAAGCTGCTTCAGCCCTAGATGTGGCGTCATTGTTCGTGCAACATGTCTTCAAATTGCATGGTTTGCCGAAGACCATCATCTCTGACAGAGATCCAAAGTTCACTGGACATTTTTGGACGTCTTTGTTCAAATCTCTTGGTACGAATTTGTTATTCAGTTCAGCCTATCATCCTCAAACAGATGGACAGACTGAAAGAGTCAATCAGATTTTGAAAGACATGATTCGACATTATATTCAATCTTGTTGGCATCATGGGAAGATTATTTGCCACTCGTGGAATTTGCTTATAATAACTCCCATCATTCAGTAATTGGCTACAGGGACTCTCACAGGAGTTCCTGGAGGATTTTTGGGCCAGGCTCTGGGCTAGTCGACAGGCACGCAGGATCTCGACTTTCCAGTGGCTGGTTGCCCACAGGGGCTCTGCAGTTGGCACCTGGCTTGTCAACAGTGGTCTTCCGGCGGCCTGCGTCCGATGCGGCCACCCATTGGAGACACAGAGACACTGCCTATGGGACTGTCCACAGGCGCAACAGATTTGGCTGAGGATGCTGCGCATTTTGGCCCCCCTCTCTCCAGAGGACATGTATACATGGGGTGCCGCTGCTTGGTCGACTTCGTCAAGGCCTGCTCTGGGATACGAGACGGAGCAGGACAGCCAGGCCATCAGATTCATTAGGGGCCAGCCTTGCCTTGTTCCTTCACCGGATTTCTCGTCCGCCGACTGGACACAGGAGAGGGATCTACGATGGGAGCTCCTCAGCAGCCTCACCATCTAGTTCACCTGTAGAGCTCGGTGTTTCAGGGCCTTTGAGGGGAGACTGGAGCCACCAGCAGAGACTGTTCGGGGGATTTGGCAGGAGCTGATCCACACCCTGCGAGGACATATGACCGCATCCGGGGCGACTCGGATGCGGCAATCTTGCGGCGCCAGGCCTTCCACACCACTTGGCGCAGCGGCCCCTTCTATACACTACACGAGGGTACCCCCCGCTGGCATTACAAGCCACCTGTTTGGCTTTTTTCCCCTCCTATTGTATGATATAGCTCTTAGTTATTTGTACTGATATTTGTACCTTTTTGCACCTAGGGAGAGTCTCCCTAGCTGCCTTGATTGGATCTCTGCTCTGCCTTCTTATGAGCAGGAGAGTTTTTTGTTTTTTTATAACTAATGAAAGGATCTTTTCTCGGAAAAAAAAAAAAAACATAATCCTCACAGATAGAGTCGTGCTGTCCAATCCAACAGTCGCCTTGAGATGTCTCTGCTGGCTACTTCCACACATGCAGCCTACCTGCATCCGCCTGGCTCCTATTGCTAGTAGCTACTACCCATATGCGCAGCCACTTGGTCTTCCACACGTGCAGCCTCTACCTGAAACCTGCCTGGCTGCCCGACTAACAGTAGCCCATAGATGTAGTCGCCTGGTCGCTTTTACTGGCAGTAGCCCATGCTCAGCCACCTGGACACCTGCCTAGCTGCCCGACTGGATGCAGTCTGTATGCGTAGCCATACCCGGTTGTAGCCTACGCGCAGCAGCACTTGCCTGAAGCCCATGCACAACAGCACATGCCTGGCGCAGCAGCACCTGCCTGTAGACCATGCACAGTAGCACCCTACCAGCACCCGGCGGCAGCCGCAGCAGCAGCAGCAGCACCCGCCCATGCGGAGCAGCGCCCAGCAGCAGCACCCCCCTGGCCTTCCAAACGTAGGCGCAGCAGTGCTCTAGGGGATGCGCCTGCGTCGTACTCCTACTCGCCACCCTTCACCTTATAAAGAGGCGATGCGCTTTTTCTCAAAAACGCCAAAAGCAAAGGTTAAAAACGCATGCTCAAAATAATAATAATATTTTAAGCATCAAAGGTTATTAAACCTTATAAACTTAAAAATCTCTTTTGTTGTGGGTCGGCTTGGATAGCCCTTAAGTTATCATCCCACATGCAAGAAAAGCCATGTGAACGGGGAGGTCATATGGTAGGGGTACCATGAAAGGGTACCCCATATCTTCACTCTCCTTGAGGCATGGCTTTAAGGGGGAGGGGAAGCTAATAGCAGAGATAGCTTTCTCGCACTTGTGCACATGTGGCAACTCCTAACGGCGGCTAGCCAACACTAGTAAGGTTGTTGAGGTGGTTGTTTTAGCCATTTCCAACATGGTTTAGCACCTCCTAATGCACTAGTAAGGCTATTGAGGTGACTGTTTTAGCCACTTCCAACATGGTTAACACTTATGCTATGTTAGAGATTTGTCCAAGTACACTAATTCTTAGCTAGTTATTGTCCAAAAGTAGACCTTGGGAGAAATGACCTGGGGAGCTGGTTGTTTTAGCCACTTCCCCTTTCACATTTGGGCTGGCCACACTTATGAGTTTCCTTTTCACATCCAAACTGATGCCTGTCCACACTGTCCATCCCGTGCCCGTGCCCGTGCCCGTGCCGACCTGCTTGTTGTCCAGAGGGAAAAAAAACACGGGGTCGTAACAATAAGAGATAACAAGAAGACATCAATTTCTAGTACCACGCACGGGGTGCCTGTTTGAGACCATAAAGAGCCTTCTTCAAAAGATACACATGGGTGTCCTATCCCTAAATCACAAAACCAGGAGGCTACTCAACCTAAACTTCCTCCTCCAAATCTCCATTCAGGAAAGCGGATTTGACATCCATTTAGAACATGGGCCATATGAAGTGTGCAGCTAGAGCCAAAACAATCCTAATGGTGGTATACATGGCTATAGGAACAAATGTCTCATCAAAGTCTTCACCTGCCTTCTGAGCATATCCTCAAGCAACAAGGCTGGCTTTGTACTTGTCCAAAGTACCATCTGCATGAAACTTGACTTTGAAAATCCACTTCACACCAATCACACGACGATGTAAAGGCCGTGGCACCAAGGAATAGAGGACATCTCTACTTCCATGGCTTGCTGCCATTGCGGCTGTGAAAGAGCCTCCTTTGGACTCTCGGGCTCATGGATCTCTTGGAGAGAACACATGAGAGCATAGTTCACTGTGTTGAGATGAGGAAGTCCAAGATGCACGGCGAGGTCTAGGGGTGGTGGTAGAGATCTGGTTATGGAGTTGTGCATCAGTGAGACCAAAATCTCTAAAGAGTTGTTGAACCCACCGAGGTAGGCCAACCTTCCTCTCAAAGCGTGAAGAAGAAGATCCAACCGCAGTAGAGGACTCGCCCGATGCTACTCGGAGAGGTGATGAAGTAAGCACTCGTGGGTGTAATCCCAAAGTCAAAGCAAGACTCGTAGAGGAACTAGGAGCTGCAGAAGCTGGTGCAACAAGAATGGGTGGCTGTAAAGTAGCAGCTGGCACCAGAGTTGCAGTAGGAGGGGGAGGAGGAGGAGCTAGACGTGGAAGAGGTATAAGATCACTAACATCGGCCGAGAATGGATCATCCATAAAGTCGAAAGATGCATCAAGTGGAGAGGAGTCGATGCCGAACAAGCTCTCATCAAACTGAGCATCACGAGAAATGATGATGTCATCAACCTCCGGATCCCAAAAGCGGTACCCTTTGGATCTCAGATTGTAGCCTGTGAAGATCATCATCTTTGACTTCGGTGCAAGTGTGGTCCTCTTCTGATTTGGGACATGCACATAAGCAACACAACTGAAATTACGTAGATGAGAAACAAAAGGCTTGTGTCCTGTACAAGCCTCCTCCGAAGTCATCCCCTCAATCGCTTTTGTGAGAGAGCGGCGGTTAATGAGATAAACTGAGGTAGCCACAGCTTCACCCCAGAAAGCAAGAGGGAGACCCGCATGATGCAACAAAGAATGAGCCATCTCTTTTACGGTCCGGTTCTTCCATTCCACAACTCCATTCTGCTGAGGAGTGTAAGGAATCGAGTGAATGCCCTTCGACGCAAGGAAGTCATCAAACGGTACAAACTCGCTACTATTATCAGTCTGAAGAAATGAAACTGTATCCCTAGATTGATTTTCCACCATCACGATCCAAGTCCTGAAACTAGCAAAAGCATCTAACCTGTGAGCCTGAAAACATACCCATGCTTTGCGAGTGAAATCATCCACAAGAAGAAAAAAATATCAAGCCCCTCCAAGAGACTCAACCTCCATGGGTCCAGCAAGATCTCCATGTATAAGCTCTAGTCTTCGGATTGCTCGATGAGTGGCCTCCTTTGGAAATGCATCTCGATGATGCTTGTCCATCATGCAAGATGAGCAGCTGTGTAAAAGAGACCTGAGCTGAGGTAGTCCGCTGACAACTTGCTGAGAATAGAACTTCTATAAGGCAGCAAGAGGGAACATGACCGAAGCCTGAATGCCACAGAGAAGTATCTGCCTCAAAAACCAAAGCCATCAAGGGGGAGAAAAGCTGATAAATATGTGAGGCAATGTGAGGGATCTGGGAAGAAAAGTTGGTGATCTTGTAGAGACCTCCATCATGGACCCCATTGACAACAACCGAGAGAGTCTTCTTGTCGATCACTTCAATGACCTCATCATCAAAGTACACACCAAGTCCCTTCTGAGAAGCTTTGTACACTGAAAATAGATTTTTGGAAATCCGTGGTACATGTAAAACATCATGTAAAGTGGCAGAGGAACAAATCGTGAGTTATCTCCACGACAAGTGCATGCTTCGCGGAAAAGGCAAGTCGGAGTTTGCTTTTGTTGCCTCTGACAAGGGCAAAGGCGAAGGCAGAAAAGGGAACAACAACAACAACAAAAACAAAAACAAAGGCAAGGGTAAACAAGATTCAAAGGAGTTCAAGGACAAAAACACTGAAAGTGATTATTGTGGCAAGACAGGTCATACTAAGGCTCGCTGCTTTGCTCATCATGATAACTCTCGAGCAACCAAAGCCAAGTATAAAGCCCAGGATGCTTTTAAAGCATCAGACAAGGACAACACCAAAGATAAGGGTAAGGACAAAGTTTCAAAGGAGGGATCTGCCAAAGTTGCATACATGGCAGTCCGAGATTCATCCACTTCTTCACAAGATTCACTCCTCGTGATCACAGAAATGACTTCTCCAGAAGAGGTCAGTGACACACCTTAAGCAGTGGAATGGGTTAGTGATAGTGGTGCTTCTACCCACATGACCAATCAAGCCCATATCTTGGAGGACTACCAGACTCTCTCTTCTTCAGTTTGTATCGGCAACAACTCCTCACTTCCTGTCACCGGTGTTGGTAATGTTTCTTTGGCCTCAAAAGGGGGGAGAGGATCACATAAATAAATATTATCCCTAAAAGAATCAAAGGAAGCAAGCAATTTACCAAGAAGTTTATGGATGGGATTGTTGATGGTGCTCCCGTACTCCTCAAGCTGCAGCTTGATATGGGTGAACTCTCAAATCTTCTCAATCAAGTTATCTGACTGATTGATTGTAAGCGTCTCCAGATCTGACTCCAATTTGGCAATCTTCACTGTTGAAACTCTCCCATACCTCCTCTGGATCTCCATCCACATCTGATGAGCATTACTCTAGGTAGAGACAAGTTGTGCCTGTATAGATGGAGTCATGCAATGGATGATGATAAGACGAGCCCGAGCATCCAATATGCTTCTCAAAGCAAGGTCCACCAAGTGAGGTGTGGAGATAGCCATCCACACCGGCTCCTTCCAGCAATAACTGAGTGTAGAAAGACCATGTTTGATAGTTGGTTGCTGTAAGCTTCATGGACTCACTGACTTGGGGAGGTTTGTAGGATGGTATATGGGTAGGGCTCGGAGCAAGACTTGGATGAGATAAACTCAGAGAAGAAAGATTAGGAAGAGGAACCACTTGTGGAGCGGGAGCAAGGGATCCAGGCTATGATGGTGCTGGAGTATCATCTGGAGAAGGAGCAGCATTAGAGAAATCTCTTTAAGCCATGTCCTCTGACAAGAAACCTTCTCTGAAGCAAGAGGGCTGTAAAAAAAAACAGCAAATAGTCTCCTCTCAAGCTATGCACAGCAAGAGGAGAGAAAGAAGAAAGGGAGGGAGGGTGGGAAAAGAGCAATAGAGAAAGCAAATCTCTCAAGAACCTGTCCTCAACACCTAGAAGAGAGCTTCAGCCTCCAACAACAAAAACGCAGCAATCCAACAGTACAGATGCAGAAAACACAACAAATTGATGAAGCCTCTACTCCAATCAGTAGTTTCTTGCCTGTAGATCAGCGTTTGGCTCTTATACCATGAAAGAAAGAGCAAATACAGGTTGTAGGCCCAAACCACAATCTGTAGAAGGCTGTGAACAGTTGATTATTGCTGAAAAATGAGCACGAGGGAAGCCCATAGGTGCTTACAAAAGCATAAGAGACTGTTGCTACAGCCAATGACCTCCAGCAAATATGCAAGAATGAGATAGAATATGAGGGGAAGGGTGTGTTAGAAGTCATCTCCTGTCCAGTTTTATACACTAGGGCCTTTGTTGTGGGTGTGCCCGCCCTTATGAGGTGTTTTCCCATTTTTCCCCACTCTCCGTATTTTTCCCCCATTTTTTCCCATTTTTCTGTGTCTTGGGATGCATCCCTGAGTTGGCAGGAGGATCTATATGCTGGCCGACTACATCTGATATGTGTATTGGAGCTGGCCGACTGTATTTGATCAGTCGTGGACTCCTCAGAGCTGGCCGACTGGGTGCATGCTGCTGGCCGACTGCATATGCAGTCGTGGAGCCCTTTTTTCAGCAGGCCGACTGCACTTGTGGGGGCATATAAATAGGCCCCCACCCCCATACCACTGATTGTATCATATTCGGGATCTTCTTGTGTATATCAGAGCAGAGTTACACGCCTACATCTCTCTCTTTTTGTGCTGTTTTTTTCTGCCTGCGTTTTTGCTCTTGTGTTCCCAGATTTGGTCATCATCTCCGCTGCATATTCTGACATGGTATCAGAGCCTAGGCTCTAGATAGGTCTTGGGATTTGTGTGAGCAAGAGGGGGCTGTTTTGTGGCTGATTGGTGGACTGTTTTGGACTGTTCGGGAAGAGGAGAAGCAAGAGGAAGGCGGGCTGATTTGCTGGACAGCCACTTGCAGGTATCAGTTCTTCTTTGTTCCCACCCACCCACCCTTTTCAGAGTACATCCCCGCTATGGCAGATCTGTTTGAGATGGCCGAGAGACATGTGAAGATCCCGACACTCCCCACGTTCCCGGTGGACCGTCAGTTGGACGGGAGCAACTACGGCATATGGAAGGTGATGATGGAATCCGTTCTAGAGTCCTACGATCTCGCCGATTTCGTCGTTGTTGGTGTTCCACGGCCGGAAGTAGAGGAAGGGGAGTTACCGTCAACCCGAAAGGACCGGGAGGCCCAGACGCAGATGTGGGATCGCGTCAACGCCAGGGTCCGTTCGTTTATTTTCCTCAACTGCACACCGCAGGTAATCAATCATGTCAAGCACATGACGCTGGCCACAGGTATATGGCAGCATTTGGCCTCACTTTACAACAGGGTATCGCCCATGAAGAGGATTTCCTTGGAAGTACAGATGCGGGTTATGAGCCCTGCAAAGTCGTCGACAATGCGGGAGCATATTAACAAGCTGCAGGCTCTTCAGCAGGAAGTTCTCCAGGCTGGGAAGGAGATATCATCAGAGGACATGGCCATAACGTTGCTGTCACATTTGCCCTCTTCGTACTCAGCATTCTACTCGTCGTTGATTACCAGTGGCAGGCTCAGCACCATTACTTGGGAGGAGCTTGTGCCAATGGTCTTGGACCAGGAGGAACGATTCACGAACCCTCCTCAGGGCGGAGGTTCGGAGGCCTTTACTGGCCAACGGTCGAAAGGCCGTAACTCGGGCAAGGGGAAGGCTTCATCGGAGAAGTCTTCTGAGAAGATGTCCGACGCTGACCACGAGAAACTAAAGGCAGAGAGGACCTGTAATGATTGTGGCGAGAAAGGCCACTACTGGAGGCAGTGTCCCAAGCGGAAGACCAAGAAGGGTGAAGACTCCTCAGCAATCATGAAGACTCCGGCTTTTGTGCACCTGGAGGTGATGGACACCGTTGCTTTATTTTCTTCAGGCAGGGAGGAGATTGGAGGACTCTCCGCAGCGGATACTCGGGAGTGGATTCTCGATAGTGGTGCTTCCAGGCACATGACTCCTTCCCGTTCCGGTTTACAGGATCTCTGCAGGTGTTCTGGTCAGATTCTTACTGGGGATACGTCCACTATCCCAGTTCACAGTGAGGACAGGATAGAGATAGTTCCCGATGGCAGAGGGGGGAAGCATTCCTCCCAGGTGTTGTATGTTCCGGCACTAGTTTTTCATCTGTTGTCAGTGCATCAGATTTGCAAGACTGGCGTACGGGTGGAGTTTGATGAGCATTTTGTTGCTCTCCGGGACAAAGTAACAGGCCAAGTGGTTTGGGAAGGTGGAGTGGAGAATGGAGTCTACAGGCTTTCAGCACTCTCTCTCCCAGGTCCTCAAGATTGTGATGAGTGGCAGTATGGTAATAGCTACTCAGGTGTGGATACGCTGCAGGTGCGGGCTTTCCGGGACCAGATGGTGGATAGCTTGCCAGTAGATGGCAGCAGTTGGCAGGAACTTTCCAGTACTGAGGTTGGTAGTTCTTGTGCTCGTGAGTCAGAGGAAGCTGAACAGGTCACTTATGCTCTGATGTCTCGTAGTGTTCGAGACATAGAACTTCCAGTAGTTGAGGATGTTCTTTCCACGGGGACCTTTCGGAAAGCCAGGCAGGTGACAGGTGATTACTTGCAGAAGGAGGTGGTTTCTCCAGGCTTTGTGGTTCTGGATTCAGAGGGGGTGGTTGACAGGTTTCATCAGGCTTCCAGGACTTGTTTGTGCACCGTAACAGGTGTTGATCCTTGTGAGCAGTGTGATGTCTCGGTGACTCAGAAGCTGTATGGTTCATTGATCTGGTTGATGGACACCGGATTGGACGGGAGCTTCCTGATGAGGCGGTTGAGCTCTTGGTTGCAAATGTCTCTTTGTGAGGCAGGATTGCGTTTCCTGTGGTTTCTGCGGCATGCGAAGGATCATGGACTCTTGTACACAGGAGGGGGATTGTTGGATGGAGTCCGACTCCACGGTTGGAGTGACTCGGTTTGGGGAGGAGATCCGGACACGAGGAGATCTACTTATGCCCCAGGAGCAGTTTTACGGAGCAGGAGGAGGTTACATTGCAGGTTTGGGCTTCCACTGGAGGAACCCATGGTCATCCAGAGGCACTTTGTTCGTGAACAGATTGTTGCTGATGACATCTTGCTGGAGTTCTGTTCGACGGAGGACAGTACGGTGGACCTCTTCACGAAGTCGCTCTCAGGATTTGCTCAGGCGGCACCCCAGCTCCCAGTGGTTGGTCACACAGCCAGGAGCTGAGAGGGGGTGTTAAAAGTCATCTCCTGTCCAGTTTTATACACCAGGGCCTTTGTTGTGGGTGTGCCCGCCCTTATGAGGTGTTTTCCCATTTTTCCCCACTCTCCGTATTTTTCCCCCATTTTTTCCCATTTTTCTGTGGCTTGGGATGCATCCCTGAGTTGGCAGGAGGATCTATATGCTGGCCGACTACATCTGATGTGTATTGGAGCTGGCCGACTGTATTTGATCAGTCGTGGACTCCTCAGAGCTGGCCGACTGGGTGCATGCTGCTGGCCGACTGCATATGCAGTCGTGGAGCCCTTTTTTCAGCAGGCCGACTGCACTTGTGGGGGCATATAAATAGGCCCCCACACCCATACCACTGATTGTATCATGTTCGGGATCTTCTTGTGTATATCAGAGCAGAGTTACACGCCTACATCTCTCTCTTTTTGTGCTGTTTTTTTCTGCCTGCGTTTTTGCTCTTGTGTTCCCAGATTTGGTCATCATCTCCGCTGCATATTCTGATAGGGTGTGGAGTTGGACCCTTATATATCCCTCCTTTGAGCTGGTTGGCCAGCTATAGCAAGCCGACAGCTGTCATGTAGCATAAAAATGCTATAAAAAGTGTTAAAAATGGTAGAAAAATCCTAAATAATATCTGTTAAATATGCCAATGCAGGGCCTCATGAAAATGACCAGTACAAGCATGAAATGGTACATGTAGAGCCTCTGGAGATGATATATTCCAACAGTTCTCAGTCCAGACATCCATGAATCTCCTTGACCAGCCTCTGCTGCCGCAGAGAGACGCTCTGTAGGCTCTACTCGCTGGAGTTTGCAGATGACAATGGCAATTTTCCAATATGCACATATATAGCACCAACAGGAGCAGGTTAGCCTGCTGATATACCATTGGCCTGTTCAGAGGACTGCCCACAAGCTGTACGGCCTTGGCTGACTGGCTGTCCTCTGGCCGAATGCCATGTGGCAGCTGCCTTGCCGAGGAGCCTGCCCAACTGTCTACTACGCACACATCTGATGTCTCCAGCACCTACTGTATGACTCCTACAGGCTGTCCACGTGTACCATAGGTGAGGAACCTCACAAGGACTTAGACATCTAGCCTTTCAAGGCTTACAATTAAGACGATTCTTTAATGAGTAGTGTAAGATCTACATGAGTGAGTTGATTGCATTAGCTTCACAAAGAGAACACAAGAAGAACCACCAAGACAAACTCTAACCTTCTTTTGCTAAGAACCGTCAAGCCTTATGCTAGCAACTCCTAACAATTGGATGGTGATATCTGGTTGTATGGGATGCCAAACGGCACGCTCGGTGATGATCTAGCCTTGGGCTTGGAGGTGTTCTTCATGGAGCTACGGTGAGCACTACGAATCTCGTCATGGTCCTTGGTATTGACTCTCATGGGCTCTTCAAATACGCTTGGTAAAGGTTAAGCTACCCTCTCTAGTTTCCCTTATTCATGACACTTTTCTCTATCATTTATGCCCTTTAAAAAGTTTTACCCCAAAAAAAAAGGACTTGCAGCTGCCGTTCGTACATTAAGGTTGACATCTTCTTAAAAGATCCGTGCTGTTCATGTTTTGTCATGACTCATGATGGCTGTACTGGATGCCAAATGCATCTTTGATTTTTTACAAATTGTACACACTCCATACCATTTCAATCTCATAGGCCATTTTGGCCTCTTTCTTGACTCATTTTTCATACATCATGCATGGCCTCTCCTGTTTTGGGACTACCCTGTACAAATTGCTCACCATACAAAAATGCCCCTCAAACCAAAGTCTCAAAAATGCACATTAAGAATGGCAACCTTTGAAGGTGTGAAAGGTAAAGAGGCACTGACCTTGGTGACAAAGGTGCCTTTAGGGGCCAGGAACTCTGTGGCAAGCTTGAGAGAGTCTAGCACAAGGGCGGCCTGAGAGGTGGCCTCTTTAGACCAGGCGCCCCCAACGTTGGGGGAACCATCGTGCAGGATGACATCGAACATGGTGTGGCCACGCTCCTTGAGAAGCTTGCGGACGGCGGCCTTGCATTTGGGGGTGGTGATGTCCTCCTGGAGGGTGAGAGCCCCTCGGATGGGGCGGATGGGCACCAGGTCCACGCCCGCGATGAGGCTTCCCACGGGCATGTGCTTATAGGCCACCTGCATCCATCCGCCCGGGGCCGCGCACAGGTCCAGCAGCGCGCGGGAAGAAGACAGAAAGCGGTACTTGGAGTCCAGCTGCACCAGCTTAAAGGCCGCCCGCGACCGGTAGCCCTGCTCCTTGGCGAGATGGTAGAAGCGATCCAGCCGGTGCTTGCCAGTCGTCTTGCTCTTCCCCATTGTTCCTGCTCGAACTCTCAGGCTACTCACAACGGTTTGGCCTTTTAATAAATAATCGGGCACCTCAAAATAGGGCACCAAAATGTCGTTGTATTCAGAGATCTATATACAATAAAATATATTCAGTCTATACATCTATTAATTATCGGGCCTGATTAATTAATCAAGGGAAGGTCAAAAGCTTCTCTTCTCTCTCTTCTCTCTCTACAGCCACCGTCTCTCCCCCTCTCTCTCAGGCGCACCCGTCTGCCCTCTCTCCATGCTCTCTCTCGCTCTCGTACTCACCCACAAGTGGGGCAGATTGGCTAGTCCAAGGGCCCTTATAAATTTAAGCCATGATCCACCCGAGTTCAAGTCCCATCGTTGGTCGTATATGCCCTCATGTTGCATTCTACCGACGTTAAAACCGCTCTCTCCTATAGTGTGTGTGTGTGTGTAATAAAAGAGGACCCTCGTACTACCTTTCTGTCACCCACAAGTGGGGCAGATTGGCTAGTGCGAGGGCCCTTATAAAGGCCATGATCCACCCGAGTTCAAGTCCCATCATCGTTGGTCGTATATGCCCTCGTGTTGCATTCTATCGACATTAATACCTCTCTCTCTCTCTCTCTCTCTCTCTCTCTCTCTCTCTCTCTCTCTCTCTCTCTCTCTCTCTCTCTCTCTCTCTCTCTCTCTCTCTCTCTCTCTCGCGACTACCCCTCTCTCAAGTTCGCGCAGTATCTCTTCGTTTGCGTGCTCTCTCCCAGCATCTCTCCCAGCATCTCTCCATTGAGCTCTCTCTCATGCTCACACACCATCTCTCCCTCCGCGTGCTCATCTCTGCTCTCTGAAGGTCGGCCGGCATCTCTCTTTCGTCGCGCTTTCTCCCTCTTACACGTTTTGCACGGCACCCATTCTAGAAAATTCAAGGGTCCCCTCACTTCCGCACGTCAAACCCATATTCACTCTAATTTCCAAGGTTTTGGCTCTCATATTCACGTAGTTTTTCTAAGGTTCTCTTCTCTCAAGTAATTAATTAATGCGAAGGAAAATTTGGCACCCATATTCTGTGAGTTTTTCAAGAATAAGAGTGTTTTTCTAAGGTTTCATTTTAGTATGTAATGATTAATGCTTGAAAAAGTAAATGAAATGCATTCATCCATATCCTTTCTATTTAAGGTCTCTCAATTCTCTATAAAAGGCCTCAAAGGGCTCATTCAAGTACAGTGCGGGAGAGGAGGAGAGGGAGGGGGGGGACTCATGTACTAAGGTTGTATTAATTAAATGCCATACCACGTCAATAATTAATACACCTACAAAAAGTTACGAATATACATCTAATTAATCCATAATGTAACTAAAACTAATGGGCTCCAAATAAATAATATAGCATATCCCTGGTATACATTAGGGTATGGCTTAACCACTTGAGCTAAGCGACCTGCTCTCTCTCCATACGACCAACCCAAAGGAATCAACCTCCCTAAAGCATTGTGTAAGTAACCAAAAGCTTGGGTGTCTCCCCTCCCCTCAGCACAAGCCAATTTCTAAAGGATCGCCAACCACAACCTCAATCTTTCCCAAACTACAACTTTCATAAGATAGGAAACAAAATTCATTACTTATTCTAGTCGTTAAATTCTTTCTCTTGCCTTTTATTACGAGCTTAACTTGGAGCTTTTGCATGCCTCTACTTCGATGAATCCTAACTTTTGGATGGGAGAGCCTGAGTTTCTGCTTGTTACTCAAGTGAAGCATGAGTTTCTGCTTGTTGCTCAGCAAGTGGAGCATGAGATCCTGCTTGTTGATTAGGTGGAGGGCAAGTTTTTCCTTGCTAGAGCCCAAATTTCTCCTTATTTCATTGGTGGATCTTGAGATTCTACTTGTTGCTTAGGTGTAGCTTGAGTTTTCCCCCACCATTGCTTAGGAGGAGCCTGACTTTCTTCGAGTTGTTGCTTCTTCCCAATGTTATATATAAATTTAGAGTTTGCATGTAGATTATTACAACTAAATATCACTACTACCATACACTACCACACTTTAGATTGTTGGGTGATTTGTGGGAGGGGCTCATTGATGTTTGACATGGATGATCGATCACCATGCAACGTATCATCAAATCCATCGTCTCGTCAATATATATTTTCAAGCTCCTCTCCTTCAAAGTCTTCCACATTATCTTTTGTTGTCTCACGAAGGTGAACAAGATGGCTTTGTTGGAATGATCATCTCCAGCACCGTTTGATCCCTTTTATGCCCCCTTTTATTCAACATATTTATTTGATATTTTTAGGTATTTTTCCCACCAGGCATTTTTCCTATTTGTAGACTTTGTCCTCAGTCATCTCATGGGTTTTTATGTTGGCCGACCACCCCCTTCATGATGTATATAAGAACATGCCTTTTGTTATTTAATTCATTCATCATTTTTGCTCAAGTGTTGTTGGATCATTGCTTGCTGCTCCAAGACTCTCCTCTGCTTCTGCTTGCTGCCTTCAACCATTCTCTCATGGTATCAGAGCGTTGACGTTCTCAGGCTCTTGCTTCTACACTCTACAGAAAGACTATTAGACAGCGTTTTATTTTTATTTTTTCCTAGCCCTCCCTGTGGTTTAATGCAAAGTTTTTGCAACATTCCTAATTTTTGTATTTTGTCCTACCTTGGACTAGTGGTAGCACCGTGCACTTGCTCCATTAGCCTCTCCCTCCCTTACTTCATCGCACATTAGGTCAGCTTGATCTCTGGAAGGAGTACAGTTGTAAGCTCACCTAGTGTCTAGGGAGGAATGGGCAACCCCCGCAGCCTTTCCATTGTACATTTAAGAGGAGTGCTCCATGGTTTCTACACTGACTCTTATCTCTTCATCTATTCCCCAACTTCCCAAGGCATCTATTCTAGATAGGACCAACTACCTTAATTGGTCTTTACAGATGAAGGCTTTACTCTGGTATCATCGGCTATGGGGTATTGTTACCGAGGTCAACTCCTAGCCACCTGCAACTTCTCCTCAAGCTGAGATTGCTGCCTTGCTTAATAAAGATGCTCAGGCACATACGTTCATCATCGTTAACATAAAACCAATTGTTGCTTGTCAATTTGATGGCAACAATAATGAGATCACAAAAGAATTGTGGGATGCCATCCATAGGAGGTATCATAGAGAGAACTCTACTCAGAAGATTACCTTGGAGAATCAGTTTGCCAACCTAAAGATCTCTGATACTACCAACATCATGGATTCCATCATGGAGTTTGTTACCGTCCAAAAATAGTTGGTCTCTTTGGGGAGCAAGGCTACTGATGAAGACTTTGTTCAGCTCCTCACCAAGTTGCCCAAAACTTTCTCATCTTTCTATGATACTATTTCACTTCTTCCCTCTACTCCCAATTTGCATATTGTTGTTGGCATGCTTCAGAATAGAGCTACAAGGAAGAAAACAAGCTAAGTGATTTCAAGACCTTTCTTCAGGTCAAGGGCAAAGGTAAATGGCAGTCTAAGGGTTCCACCAGCAATAAAGTTTACTGTAAGGTCACACAAAGGTCACATTCAACCTGACTATCTCCCAATAAGAAGAGAGAAGATGGTTTTGCAAACAAGCCCACCAATCAAACCTCTCCGTCTACCAATCAATCCCAGAGTTCCTCTTCCACCAAGGAGACTGTCTTGATCGACATTGAGGAGCTTCCCACGGACTCACATGTTCATGCCACCTCACGTCTTACGGATTAGGTGGTTGATAGTGGGTGCACTACTCACATGACTCATGATAGGTCCATCCTCCATGATATTCGGTGTAGCTCTTCTAAAGTGTCCATTGGTGATGCTTCCAACCTTGAGGCCTCTTGTGTGGGTGGGTAACATGCAACTTAACTCTTCTCCTAGCTAGCCTTTTACTATTTGGGATGTGTTTTATGTTCCTAAGCTCTCTAGCAATCTGATCTCAATGTTTCAGATTGCAAAGAAAGGCTATGGTGTCTACTTTGACACTTCAGTTTCCTGAGATCATTGACTAACACCTTGCAAATTGTTGCCAAAGGTGTGCAAGAAGGTGATCTTTATAGGTCGAAGGACTGTGGTAGCTTTTTGAATGAGTCTAGCATCACCCCGAAACATTTCAGCCTCGAAATGTTTCACCTAGAACATAGATTTTCAATTCGAGACATTTTACCTCAAGATAAGTACGGATTGAAACGCCAAACCGAAATGCCTATATATATATATATATATATATATATATATATATATATATATATATATATATATATATATATATATATATATCAATAAGAGAGATAGGCACTAGCTAGGTCTACTATTTGTTAGTAATAAGTATACAAATGTCAAAATGACTCACATTACATTCTTACAGCGATTCACATCATAATTTATAAACAAAGACTAGGGTCCAGAAAATAAGTACAAAAGACATCTCTAAACTTCAAACCTCAAAGTTTCAACTTGCAATTTTGGCATGGAGTCAAGAGTCAAGACTTGGAGTTGATGATAAGAAAATAAAAAATGGCATTCGAGCTCCATAATCTAGATTCCATATTCCATTAGGATTTAGCATATGTCATAGAGAATTTGTCATTAACTCATAATATGTCATGACTCATGAACATGACAAACTGTTTACATAAATTGTAAATACGGAATATCAAACTATAGTGTACTATCGTGGTATCATCTATGTAGAATAGTCAAGAGTCAAGATTGGTGACTAGTCTCACTAGTCATCAAAATGACAAAATCCAAAATGATAACTCATGTGCTCGGCTACTATAGTCTCATTAGTCATCAAAATGGCAAAATCCAAAATGATAAATCATGTGGTTGGCTACTATAGCTGCTACTACAGGTTGCAGCCATGACTACAAGCATGCAAATCAGTGAAGTCAGCAAAATCACTACAAGCCTGCAAATCAGTGAAGTCAGCAAAATCACTACACTCTAAATCACTCTCACACTTTGAGGGAGTGGGATTAAATCTAGAAGAAGACTCCACAACTCTCTATCTAGAGTGGCCTTGTGATTCACAACCTCTAGCAGTACATGTCTCTATCAGCAAAACAGAAGATGTCTCAACATAATGATGTCATGTAGTAGAGCGAGTATAGCATGTGAACCTCATCATGTCCTCTTGAATAAAATCATATACATCATCCTCTACTGTGCGTGGTTGAAGCTTTGAGATGTCTACAGGTTTAACAACAATATTTTTATGATCTACTTGCTTCACTGTCCAGCTCACTATGCCTGCACCATCCAATCCTCCAACCTTCTCCAAGACTTGAAGGTTGGCATTGACATATGCCAACTTGTCTAGCTAGGAGTTTTTGAGCCTAAAAACATTTAAAACAACAAGCTTTATTAGTCGTCGCCCACCACTCACTCATCATGAAATCTTTCAAAAGACTCCTCACTCACGAACAAGTAAATCATAAAACTTACCTATTGTGATCCTTTGTATGTATGTCACCCATAATACTCCACAATCTCTTTACAAAAGGAGCTTACCTCTTATGAGAGAACTTGCATAGCCAAAGCCTGGAGAGTGGGATTAAAATCTCCAAATTTCTCCCACCAAGAAACTAGGAGGGCTTGATCCTTTGCAATTAGACATGAGAAATTACCCTTGTTACCTACCAAGTAATTCATGCTTATTATTGATGATTTCTCACATAAAGTTTGGGTGTATTTCTTGGTAGAAAAATCTCAAGCTTTCTCCTGCTTGTAAGAGTGTGTGGCTTTGGTCAAGAATGCAACCACATAGAAGGTTCGACAAGTTCATTCCAACAATGGAGGAGAATTCATCTCCAAAGCGTTCCACAACTCTTGTTCACAGAAAGGTATTGTGGCCATCATTAGTTCTCCACACTTGGCACTCCATGTTGTATATAAGAACGGGTTTTTTGCCATTTAATTCATACATCATTTTTGCTCAAGTGTTGGACCATTGCTGGTGGCTGCACCAAGTCTCTCCTCTGCTTCCACTTGCTGTCTTCAACCACTCTCTCAAGTGTTGGACCATTGCTGGTGGCTGCACCAAGTCTCTCCTCTGCTTCCACTTGCTGTCTTCAACCACTCTCTCAAGCTTTTGACTTTAGAGCTTCTTACCCTAAAAGCAAATTATGTAAGTGGAGATATACCTAAGTATTTAAAATACCTTTCTCGCCTTGTTAGCCTGCCTTTTCTTTGCATGCTCTATGAACTCCTTCTTCTCCTCTACTAGATATTTATCACGTGGAAAATCCAATGCCACCAAGGGCACATTTTAAATACTTCAAAGTCCCAAAATCTCCAGCCTAAAACTTGGTGTGTAAATTGTGTCCTCGAAGTTACGGTCTATCCATTGCTCAACTTGCGGTGGCATTACCTCTAATTTGTTTCTCTCCATGAATGAGAGAAACCATTTATTGAGAAATAAAATACCACCTTTAGTATAGCGAAAGCTATGTAAAATAAACCACTAGTGAAAGCTATGTAAAATAAACCACTAGTGGTTGTTAACCACTTGTAAATAAAACGCTTTGCTGCTTGCTTTAACCAACCTATTTGTCCAAATGGAGTGCATACTTGGCCCCTACCAACTTGCAAAGTGCTTTAAGAGTCACTATTAAAAACGTGGTAGTGGGGGAAACCTCAATGTTTGCTTCTAAAACTTGATTAATGTGGTACCATGCTCAATATCTGGACATCATAATTCCTCCTTCAAGAATTTCCGAAGTAATGCATACATGTGTTTCAACAAAGAGCAAAGGTTTCAGGGAAAACTAAAAATATAATAAAACTCAACATCTTGTCAATCTCACTTGCATCCATACTACCTTACCATTTGGAATATTGTGTGCTTTTCTTATCTCGATATCTTCTTCTTTCTGTAAACAAAGTAGGTTACTTATGTCAATAGTAGACTTGGTGTCAATCACATTGAATAGACTTAGCAAAGAGTATGATCAGTTTTAGACATCTATCTAAACTCAAGAAAAATTCCCAAACTTTAGTCAATAAACAAGAGGAATCTAATGCATGAATAGGTGGAAGAGGCCACTCTAGATGCAGGGGAGCCAGAGAGGCCGAGGTGAATGGCAAATAAATCAAAGAGATATAGCATAGAGTGCTATTATTATGGTAAACCACTTCATATAGAAAATGGTTCCTGTAAAAATTAGAGTGACATCAAAAGTGGGAAGTTGTAATAGTAAAACTATGCATCCTCAAGCAAGCAAGCCGAAGATAAAAGTAAGCGACAGGGGGATACAGAGGACATGTGGGAGGAGACCTTCACTGAGGAGGATTCTAGTAGTCAATCTTAGGTTGCACGGGTGCAAAATTTATTGATTTTTGGCCTTCTTTTTGCCAGCCTTAGTATGAATGTTAGACCTTGAGTTCCTCTTGGCCTCAATATTGTAGCACTACCCCAACAACCCGCTCTTATCGGCGGGTTTTTCTCAAAGCATCCAAAGTTTATTGGAAAGAAGAAGGGGGATTTAGATACCCATGTCACCATCTTTGAGAATAACTGGCATGCCTCTCACTATCTCCAACGTCACAAAGCAAAATGCATTCAGTGGAACCTTTGATGGCAAGGCAAACCAATTAGCATGCACAATATGACCCCAATCATTTTTTCACTTTTGAGGACCTAGAAGATGTCTTTCTTCATCTTTTTTAAAAAGATAAGATGTCCTCATGGAGGTGTTGGATCATCTATATCGTTCTAGAGTAGAAGCACTTACTGGTTCATCCTCTGGAAATTCAAATGAGTCGTTCTAGAGTAGAAGCGCTTGTTGGTTCATCCTCTAGAAATTCAAACGAGCAGGCCTTCTACTCAAATATAGGTAGAAACAGAGGGAGATCATCATCTAGAGGTCGAGGTGGGGGCCGGTTTAGGAATAGAAATCACAAGTTGTAGCAATAACAATAAGAAACAAATATATAGATAGGTGAAAGTGGCCATTTTAGAGGCAAGGTGAGCCAGAGAGGTTGAGGTGGATGGTAAAGAAATTAAAATGTAAATATCATAAAGTGCTATTACTATGGCAAAAACAAGGCACATGGAAAAGGACTACTATAAAAAGTAGAATCATGTCAAAAGTGGAAAGTTGCAGCAAGGTAACTATGTATCATTAAGTAAACAGGGTGGTGAGATGATAGAAGTGAGCAGTTGTTTGTGATGCAACATATGCTCAATTCCATAGTAGGAGATGTGTCAGGATCTGGGGCCTTGTTATGCAACCAACTCCTTTCAGAGGTGAAGCATTTGAACCCACAATCGTGAAAGATAAAAATTGCTCCTTATCTCAGTTTGCTGACCAACGGCTTGTTGACTACGACAAACATAAGCCAAGGGACCACTATTGCTTCAAGATAATCCCCTAATCTTCAATTTGTGAAGAATATAAAGATTGGGACTAGAAACATTGATGAAAATGAGGCAAAAGAAGTAGAGAAGAAAGGAATAATCGGCAAGGAGCAGGGGAAGTGATAAAGGTAACACAGTAGCAGCAGAAAAACCAACCCCTAGACAAACCATGGAATTAACTGGAGAATAGTCTGAACAAAGTGGTGAAACTCTCATAGTGCGTTCATCTTCAATAGTTTTTCCTAAGGAAGTGAGCCTTGACTTCATGTAATCTACATGCACATATATCACCTAGTGTGCCTCGTTGATATAGAAAGCTCAATGGTAGAACCAAGTAATGTAGATTTAGCTCATATATGGCCTAGCATGCCTCGTTGGTATAGAAAGCTCAATGGAAAAACCAATTAATGTAGATTTAGCTCTAGAATACACAAGTAGAATTAGCAGAAGTTCCAACCCAAAATCGGTTTGGCGCCACTAGAGTCTCAAAATAGAATTATGAGTTAATATATAGAGACTATACAACAAGATTTACAACAAGCATAATCTGACAAAGAACAATTACAACAAGGGGAGCTTCTAGAAGTGAAAAAGAAATATAATTCGGGCCAACATAAATTTTTAGCATCATTTATTTTCTCTCAATCAGCTAGAGGCTGTTACTCAGGAAGAACAAGCTCAACTATATATTCTTAAAAGAAGAATAGCTGGCATTGGAATGAGTGGAAAATACAAGATTTATAAGTTGTTAGCTCTATAAAAATGGATGCTTATGAAGCTCAATGTACACAACTCCTACATGAAGAAATTCTAGGTTCTTCTTCAACCGAGTTTTTAACTTGATGCTTTGAAAATATGAAATTTAGAAGACGGATCTTATGGATCTGGAGGCCTCCGTGGAGTTGGTGGAAAGTCTAAAGGGGGCAACCAAAGAATACAACTACGTACTCAGATAGACATAGCCACAACCAAAGAATACAACTGGGTATTCTGATGGATCCGGAGGCCCCAGTGGAGTTGGTGGAAAGTCTAAAGGGGGCAACCAACGAATACAATTGGGTACTCAGATAGACATAGCCACAACCACAACATGAACATCTTCTCAACTCCCTTCATTTGATAAAGGTAAAGGGCTTGCTGATACTCAAGATGACATTTATTCAACATCATACATCATTTATTCAACATCATACAAATGCACTTCTCAGATAGCACAATATACAAGTTCTTAAAGGATGGAACAAAATATAGCTAGTTGTCCATCATTATGGTAGGGGAGAGCTGCTGGAAGTTCCTCCACCACCTCATCACAATTAGTTGCATCACTGGAGAATCCGTCTAGATATCCCATAGAAATTCAACTCGGACTCGGACACAAAATTGAAGAGTCTTTTGATTCCTTGGCCAAGGCAATCAGGCATTCCAGAGAAATGCAAAAGAAGAAGATGTGGATGCAGAACCGGTGGAGGCCAACAATCCTTTTAATCTTATCTTTATCGACAAGTTCAGATGTTCTCTAGTGAATATCTTGATGTACATGTCATTGATGTCCAGTTTCGGCATCTGTTTGCAAAAAAAGAAATGGATTAGGATATTCCAATTAAAAAATTACTCCATTCAGCTACATTATAACTTATCTGTAGGATTCTAGTGTAGGTCCACCTTTGTTTATGAGGCGAATAACCCACCATCGAGTGTGCTAGGTTTTTAATCAATAGTATTACCCTAACCTCAAATTATTATTATCATTTTAGATAATCAATAGTATTACCCATATAATATTAAACTTAGTTCATTATTATCATTTTAGATAATCAATCAGCATACTAAAATTGTATATGTCATTTTGTATCTTTTTATTATTATCTTATGGTGCAAGACATAAGCTCACATTGTATTGAATCATTATTAGCTAGAGAGAGAGCTTTTACAATAATGCAAAGATATGCTATATTGTCACTATTTATCTTATAGATGTTTGGTATGTACTATTATTTATTTATGTTATTAATTGATTATAATGCATTAAAATGTTAAATAGTATGTATTGGTTGTCCACACCAACATAAATAGACATTGACATTTGGCATATATGTTGAAAAATCTGTAATTTGCTGAAGTTCAAAGTGAATGAAATGCACAAAGTATATGAAGCATGCCAATTGGGAAAACAGTCTAAGCATGCATTTCCACATGATAAGAATGTAAGTTAAAGACCATTGGATGTGGTGCATTATTCTAATGTTCGGGAATGACAAAATCAACAATCAAACGATGCCACTATTACGTATCTTTCATTGATGATCATATGAGGAAGGTGTGGGTAAACATCATGAAAGAGAAAAGTGAAATGTTTACGTACTTTCAAAGCTTCAAGGCTACATGGTTGAGAAAGACAAGGGCATACACATAAAATGCCTAAGATCAGATGGTGGGAGATAACATTTTTTCAATAAATTCGGTGACTATCTAAGAAGGCATGAGATAAAGATGCAATTTGCATATAGATCAATCCATAACAAAATGGGGTTATAGAAAGGAAGAACATGCATATTGCAGAAAAGGAATATTTATTGTGCATTGACGAAAAAGACAAGAATGTGTCACTATTTTTGGGCTAAAGCGGTATAGCAACTATAGTTTATATTTATGAATAGAACCCCCACTACATCAACATTGCATAATGTGTGAACATAAATTTATTGGTTGAAAACCGATTTCGCACACTTGAAAGTGTTTGGATGCATTGCATATGTACATGTGCCAAATGAGGTGAGAAGAAAATAGATCCCAAGGCAAAAAATTGTGTCTTTGTTATTTCAAGGTGGTAATCTCTTGTTGGTAATCTATTGTCAACATATGCTTCTCACAAGGAGTTTTAGAGCTTGGAGACCTTAAGGTTCACGAGCTTGGCCATTGGAAAGATCCCCACGACAGCTGTGGTTCACCAGGTAATCTGTTGGATGTATTTCAAGGGGGTAATCTCTTGTTGGACAATAGATATCCCGCGAGCGTTGTCACATTATCGCGTTGCACTACGGGTACTTGTCCCTCCTCTCACCTCACTTCACTCACACACACTCACTAGCATGCATTTGGGAGAGAGATTAGCAAGAGCAAGACTCAATTGCACAATGGGAGAGTATGTTGTATTATGAGAGATATATACATGGCCATAAGTGTTCACACTCACTTAAACTGTGGACCGGGCCAGGCACTTTAGGCTCATAAGAGGCCTAATGCTATTACAATGACTACTCTCATAATATATCCATGAAGTACATCACTTAGGACTTCGCCCTAACTTGCTACCACACGCTCTTGAAGTGAGAATCGCCCCATAAATACTATGTCACACCATTACAGGCACCCGTCCAAGTTGTAGCATTGGACACTATTGCTTCATATCTTGAATGTATGACCCTTTGGTGTATCTATCGTGACTCTTTGATGTAAGATAATGGCGGTAGATCTTGTTAACCCTAGAATTGGGTTAACATCTCCCCCTTCCTGATGGATTTGATGTTGAGTGACGTTCAATGGTCTTTGTTCCTCTGGAAGGAATAAGAAAAGCTAGTGAAGATATGTTGAAAGTTTTAGCTCCTCTATGGTCTCATTCTCCCGTATAGCAATTGTACAATGCTTGTAGAGCAGGAGTGTTCAAGGTGACTGTTTGCATGGATTTATCTATTGAATACAACGATTCACCTATCCAAGTTCCACCAAGGATGACATCATACTCAAGGGAATCTAGGGTAACATGGAATGTAAATTCCATATCTCCATTGATTGTTTGAGTAGTGTAGCTAAAGTAACCTGGAACTTCAATGTTTTGTCTACTGGCTCCTCTTGCAAGACTATTGTCTATAGGGATGAGTTTAGGTTGTCCCAATGATACCCAAGTGTCTATTGTCATGATGTTATGACTTGCTCGGGGGACTAATCAATGCGCATTTGCACTTAACATCATTGCATGTAGGGAAATCCAACCATACCATGATAGAATCTTCCAAAGGAACCATGGATATTTCAGTTTTTATTTTAGCTTCAGATCCCATTTTTGTTTCATATTCCCATTCACTTTCATCCTCATTTTGGCTCTCATCTTTTTCAAGAGTACCAAATGTGTACACTGGCACACTTGGCCCTCTGACAATTCTTAACGAGGTCTGTTTAGAAACTTGCGAATCCTCACAGTTCTATTCTATGGAGTTCTTTATGTTTTGGTATAACTCATGTTGAGTCCTTAAAGGTGCAAGCGCTGATATAATGCTGGCTTCACCATAAGAGAACAACATTCCTCTAAATGAGGTTTTGAGATACTACTTTAATTTTGTAAGGGAATTATCGAATTTCTCACGTGCTCTCAAGCGTATAATTCGTGCAATCTATCTCAAATGACTCTTCTGTAGAGAGTATGTCTTCCTCCTCTTGAAAAGGGAAGCGGTACTCCTCTAGGCTTTGTATATTTTGGTTGTTTTTTTAGGATTGGCATTATGAGGCTCAATCACAATTGGTGATTGACTCCTCTAGGCTTTGTATATTTTGGTTGTTTTTTTAAGGATTGGCATTATGAGGCTCAATCACAATTGGTGATTGTTTTTTTAGGATTGGCATTATGAGGCTCAATCACAATTGGTGATCCTGTAAGACATTCAACCAAGCTAATCATGCTCTCCTGAGCTTGCTTTTTGGGTTCCACATATGTCATGTGATCATTATTATTAATTTGGGGTGGTTGGGTGGGTTCTAGTTTCTTGATTGACCTATGAGGTGCAATGAGTGACAAATTAAAACTTGTTTCATCCTTACTAAGTGACATACTAGAACTTGTTTCATCTTCTTCTCTGACTTTCTTTGGATCGTCAGTTTTTCGTTATGTTTGCCCATGTGACGATGAGATCGAATTTTCTTTTGGGCTTTTGGATCCTGTGTTGCACATATGGGTTTTGTGGTTTGTGTGGTGGCCTTTGAGGTGGATGCTTCAGCATCCTTCGTAGCCTTTGGCTCTTTTGGGTTTATGTCCTCTAGAGGCTTCTTTTCCCTATCTTTTAATTCAACCTTAGTTTTGATAGTTTGTTGTCCCTTGTTTTTCTTGGGTTTAGAAGGTTTTGCTTTTTCTTTTGGGTTCTGCTTTAAAGCACGTTCTTCTACCCATGTTGAGGTATTGTCTTTTGCATTCTTTTTTTACCATCTCTCGTGCCTTGGCTTGTAAGCGTGTAAGCACATTCAAGGGTACCGTGGACAATTGCTCGTTTTATACACTTAAGATGTTAAAAGTTATATTTTGTGTGCGACAAGTTGCATTGAAGCAACTCGTCTTGGGCAATCTTAAAACATGTGATCAATGCCACATCGTTCACACATGGGTCGCAAAAGTGTTAGTGACACTACGGGCATGGAAGTATTCCAAACTGTGCAGTTTATCACCTTGTCAGGTCCACGATAATAGAAACACTGGAGTGTTCGATTAACTGCTTCCTGAGAAGTTTCTACCCTTTGGGCTATTTCTGTTTGGTGTACAGGAGATGGAGGTTTTGAGTCAATTGTGGATGAAGTGGGACACTTTTTGGTATCATGATCAAAGGTTTTACAATATATGCCGTATAGAAAAACATGTGCCTTGTATGCACAATGGGGATTGGGATGGTCATACTGATTGCACTCAACATAAGGCATTTCATTCCTCTAAGGATGTTTGGTTTTGAAGGATCTCATCTTCTCTTAAAGATGCCGATTGAAAGCTTTTAAGCAAGGCTGCATAGACTTCAGGGAAGGACAATTCCGAGACTGATCGTTCTTTAGCCATTGCTTCACTTGGTTTAGATGAGGAGCAACTCGTGATTATCTTCCAGCATGACGTCATCTAAACGTACTGCTTCTTTACAACATTGATCCAATGCTTCTGGATTGTATACAATGATCAAGTTGTGTAAGTTGTTATTCTTTAAGCCCATCATGAAACATCTCTTCAATTGAAAATCGTTTAATTTTTCCCATGACTCACATTGTGAGTCCAAGAGTTTTATCTAAAGGATAAAGCTCTAATGGATTCATTTGGTTGATACTCAATTGAATAGAGTTCTTTTGCTGCACTCCACCGATCACCTTATCTGGAAAAGCCATGGATAAAGGTTGTTTTCAAGGTTCTGAAGTTGGTCTCTTGATCGTCGTTCAAGGTTCTGAAGTTGGTATTGATCGCCGGCATCAATATGAGGAACCATCAACAACTAGCCTTGACCTCTAAGCATAGGTTCAACGCATGTACCTTGGTGAGACAGTTGGGATTTCCAAAAGTTTCACATCTATGTTTAAACATTTGAATGAATTGAAGAGGGTCTGTTGTTCCATCGTATTTGCCCATAATTTTGGAAATTTGTATGACCGTATTTCTCTGTCCCTCACTGAGGCTGTATGTGAGTGCTCTTGTTGGGAGAGACTCACTGAGTCCTTGGGCTACCGCCCTTCCTAGACGAGTTAGTATGTCCAAGGTCTGAGCATCCAGAAAAGGGTTGGTACCTATAGGATTTATGGAGATATTAGGTAAGGGATCAAAGCCCGGTAGGATCGAAGTGACAGGGGGTGTAAAACCTGATGACACACTTGTTATAGGCATGGCCAATGGCATTGGGAGGTGCATTTGCGACATAGATCTCAAAGGCTCGAAGGTGTCCCATTGGGTTCAGTCCGTGTGTGATCGCTGGCAATCCCTCTATTGTTGCCATGTCGGATTGTCTTAATGCTCCTTAATGAGCAAACACATGTTTTTTTTTTTTGCTTTTTATATCCTCTCAGAGCCGTCTCACAGCCTTAAGAGGCTTGGCGTTCTCTTTGTTGGGTCAAACGAGTGTCCGTTCGCTCTAATTAGCTTAGGCGCTATACGTACGCGAACAACCTCTTAGAGATATTTTTTTGGAAAAAGTGTATGCTAGTAAGTAACTTCCTAGATGGAAGAGGAGGTCCTAAAACCTATTTTCCATCACTATCTCAAGACGAAAAAAATTTCAGGAATTTTTTTCGTGTTTTGTAGCACTTTTTTGTTTGAGGGTGTTCCAAAAGGAATTTTGAAAAACTCTATATGAGAGAGTTGTAGTATTTTTGGAGTACTACAACTTTGTTTCCTTGAGTCATCCGTGATTTTATCGTTTAGACCCTAAAAAAGTAGCCCGAATATGGTTTGTCGTCATTTTCACGTTATTTTTTACGCGTTTTCGTGGTTTTTGGGCTGTTTTTTGCCTCAATTTTTGGGTCAAATTTTGAGGCTTCTAGTTGCAGGCCAAAATAATCGATTTTGACTTCGGACGACCCAGTCCAAAGTTGAAGAGCTTGATATCAGCTTTCCGATGAGCCTTAGAGTACCTTATCGGATATACGATTTAGGAGATACGGGCCTCCAAATAGGGGTGTTTTCCAGAGTTTTTTTTTTGGTGTGCTAACGGACCCCCTTTCACAACAGTAGCGTCGTGAACTGGACTTCATGGAAAAGTTAAATTTGATTTTTTTTTATTTTTTTATTTATTTTTTTACCGACGGACCCCCTTTCATATCGTGAACTAGGAGGATGTAGTTCACGGCATGAAGTGAACTTCACAGAAAAGTTAAATTTGATTTATTTATTTATTTTTGGCCGCATGAACGAAGAGTCACGCCGTGAATCCTTAGCGTTTCACGTCGTGAACCAGACTTCACAAAGAAAAGTTAAGTTTACTTTTTTTTTTGGTTACTGCGTGAACGAAGGGTCTCACGCCGTGAACCCTTAGCGTTTCACGTCGTGAACCAGACTTCACAAAAAAATTAAATTCGATTTTTTTCGTGAACGGAGGGTTTCACGTCGTAAACCGGACTTCACGAAAAAATTAAATTTGATTTACGAAAGGTCTCACATCGTGATCCCTTAGCGTTTCATGTTGTGAACCGCACTTCACGGAAAAGTTAAATTTGTCTTTTTATAAAAAGTGCGGACTCCTAGGGTGTGAGAGCTTAGGTTATGAAGTTGCAGAAATGGTTCACGACGTGAACCATTTTTTCGAATTTTTTTTGAGTCTAGTGGGAAATACGAATTTCTTTTTTTGGGGGGGTATTTTTTAAATTTAAAATGAAAGAGATATGAACATTTTCCCAAAAAGATAAGTGGGAATAAAAAAAGTCAACCTTTTTATGACACCCCTTACACCCTTCATAAATGACCCCCAAAATGGACAATTTAACAACTCTCATGAGCATCTACTCATTGAATGCTCATTAGCCTTAATGAGTTATGTAAAAAAGTGATTAAGAATTAATCTAAGATTAATCCTTTCACTAATCTTTTTCTCTTACACTAATCAAGCACTCTAATTAACCACTAATCCCTAATTAATTCACACAATTGAGTACATCATTGAATAGAGCAAGGGAATGCTAATCTTTGTGCATTAACAAATGTGTAAATAAATCTAAAATAAGAGATTAATTAGATTCTTAATTGTGGTCTCCTCTTTTAAGGTAAAACTAAGCAAAGAGAGTCGAATTGTGGTCTCCTCTTTTAAGGCAAAACTAAGCAAAGAGAGTCAAATTTTTCCAATTAATGAAGAAATTGATGTAATTAGGTGTCTTGATGCATCTAGATGCTCTCAAAACACTAAAAAACACTAATTTCGACTACTCATATGATCAATTTAGACCCCAATTAACACATTTTCTAAATTTTTTGCCTCTTGAACAAGATTAATCACCCTTAATGACAAAAACTAGTCCATTAAAAGAAATTAGTCAAATTCAAGGATTTTTTGATGGTATTAGATTTTTTTTTGAAATATGAAGCTACTCCAATGCTTGCTAACACTCTAATGCAAACAATTTCAACAAAAAACACTTAATTAAACTAAAATTAATGATCTTAGCTCTATGTTTAACACTAAAGAGAGCTAACATTCACTAAAAAATGCATTCTATTACATTGTTTGATGCAATGGATGCAAACTAAGCCTAATACAAACTATGTGCAAGCCCTAAGAACATGAAAAACCACAATAACAACAACAACAACAAAAACAACAAATTAAGCTACAAATGAAGCAAAAAGCATTCTTTTCAAAAATAAAAAAGAGAGCTATTTTACACCAAATCACACACAAATCACCATCAAATCCACATCTTTTTCATGGAAAACCATTAATCAAGATAATCGGCAACGGGTAATGCATAGATTAGAGGAAAAACGATGGAAAAAGCTAAAGGATAGCTCCTCGGCAGTGGCGCCCAAAATGTTATGGCTCACCCTAACCCCCCTTTGAAACATATCCCACGAGATTACTTGGTGAACCGCACCTGTCGTCGTGAGGATCTTTCCAATGGCCAAGCTCGTAAGCTTGAGGTCTCCAAGCTCTACAACTCCTTGAGAAGAAATTCCACCGCGCCTTCCGCGAGCGTTGGCACACTGTCGCATTGCACTACGAGTACTCGTCCCTCCTCTCACCTCACTTTTCTCACACACTCACTAGCATGCATTAGGGAGAGAGATTAGCAAGAGGATTAGCAAGAGCAAGAGTTAATTGCACAATGGGAGAGTATGTTACATTATGAGAGATATTTACTTATATACATGGCCATAAGTGTTCACACTCACTTAAACTGTGGTCGGCCTAATGCTATTACAATGACTACTCTCATAATATATCCATGCAGTACATCACTTAGTACTTCATCCTAACTTGCTACCACACGTTCTTGAAGTGGGAATCACCATAAATACTCCACCATACCATTACAAGTGCTCGTCCAAGTTGTAGCTTTGGACACTATTGCTTTATATATTGAATGTATGACCCTTTGGTGTATCTATCGTGTCTCCTTGATGTAAGATAATGGCGGTAGATCTTGTTAACCCTAGAATTGGGTTAATAGTCTTTATCGGCTATTTCATTTTGACAGCTGAAAGGTTCTAGATGCTATAACCCCACTATGTGTGAGATATGAGTGAGTAGGGATGTTGTGTTTGATGAGATAAGTTGTGCTTCACTGGCACACACCAGTGAAGGATCCATAAAGGTTGATGTAAACAACAATGTGGCTGCATTAAATAGAGAGCAGCAATCACATGTGCTTAGTGGACCTAGAGAGTAGGGATGTTGTGTTGATGAGATAAGTTGTGCTTCACTGGCACACACTAGTGAAGGATCCATAAAGGTTGATGTAAACAACAATGTGGCTGCATTAAATGGAGAGCAGCAATCACATGTGCTTAGTGGACCTAGAGAGTCCTCTAGTACCAAGGTTTATTGTTAGACCTTGATGAAGAAGGTTGAGGCAGAATGCCAAGGCTTCTAACATAACATTTGGTGGTACTACAGGTGCTAAACATTTAACAAATTCACATGTATTAGGAAGGAAAAAGAGAAGGTAGATTAACCTTTCTTAATGCCTGATGTTTCAAGAGGCCATTCCCTTATTGACGGGGTAGCAACTTGAATAGTGCCTTGATGAGGAGTTTGGGATCCCGACTATTGGTTACACCTGGTGTACAAAAACCCAAAGTAGTGATAAGAATACCTAGTAGGGATCTAGGTGTACGCAGGCCTACTACGAGGGTAAGATATCTAGTGGACATGTTAGATATACAGAGCCCATCATTATATGTATATGGTCAAATAAATACAAGAGATAGATCCCACATGTTCTGAGGAGGCACTTGGACATAAGAATTAGAAAGCTTCTATATGGATGAAGAGATGGTTGCATTAGATGTAAGTGAGACATGGGATTTTGTGCCTTTTCCTCTAAGGAGACATTGGATAAAATGAGACATGGGATTTGGTGTCTTTGCCTAAGGAGAAGAAGGCAATTGGATACTAGTGGGTCTAAAAAGTAAAGAAAAATCTAGATGGGATTGTGCGTAAGCATAAGACAAGATTGCTATAGCCAAATGATATGCATAGACTTATAGCATTAACTATGAGGAGATTTTCAGCTCTATTTCTATGGTTGCAGCTAAGGGATGGTCTTTTCAATCAAATGGATGTAAAGATTGTTTTTTTACATGGTGATTTATAAGAGGAGGTCTACATGGTCATAACCCACCACAATATGAGGACCATGCACACCCAAATTTTATTTGGCCTTGTATGGCTTGAAGCAAGCACCTAGAGCATGGTCAGACAAGATAAGAGAGTATCTTATCACTATTAGATTTCATATATCTATAATAAAAAATTCCACTTTATGTGAAAAAGACCAACACGAGCATTTGTTAATCATCGATGTTGATGACTTGATGTTACAAGGAATAGTGATGTTGACATTCATGAGGCGAAGATGCTCCTTAAGAAGAAATTTGAAAATGAAATATTTGGGTGAGCTATAATACTTCCCAAATTAGATCACCTGATGGGATTTGGCTTTTACAGAGGTAGTAAACTTTGGACATAATGTCCAAGTATGGAATGGCAGGTTGCCAATCTTAGTGCTTTTGGAGCAATACACAAAATTGGATGTAGATACATATGATCTCCCTACTATGTACAGATGCATTACAGGGAGTTTGATCTACATCACTATCACCATGCCATATTTACTATTAGATTGGTAAGTCATTTCATGTAGGCCCCAAGGAAGCTACACTTGGATGCGGCTAGGAGGATACCTAGGTACATAAAGTCCACATTACACTATGGACTTTTCTATGTGGCTAGAGTACAGGTACTATAAGATCCATCTTACTCCTTGTATTAATGCAATCTATGAGATGTTTTAGAGAGAGAAAATGGAAATAAATGATGAAAATTATCAGTAATTGAGGTCTTCTTAGTGTTTAAAAATAAATATAGCTTATAAAAATTGTTGAAGCAAGTGTACCAAGATTTTTGAGCTCTAAAATATTAAAGACTTTTGGGGGGCCTATGTGCACATACGTGGCCTATGTGCACATACGTGTGTGTAACCATGGCAGGGTAATAAATGGATGATGAGGGAATTTAAAGAAATGGACCCCAAAAATGAGTTTAGCATATGCCAATTACATTAATATAAATATCCGGAATAAATTATTATGGTTATCCCCAATAAAATAATTAGACTCACCTTAGGCAAGAATTGTGCAGATTAATTAATAAAATATTCAAAGGATGGACTAAGGTTCCAAAACCATAGTATGGTGAAAACCCAAGGGTGGATTTATTAGGTGGAATGTGGAAAACCACGGGTAGAAAATAGGACTGGTAAGTTGTTTTTTAAAAGTGGGATGTCATGCATATCTTTATTAGTTAACTTTAGTGTGTGGAGGCTCTTGCAATTGTTAAGCCTTAGTTGCCCAACAATTGAACTAATGTAGCCACCATTTTAACTAGTTGAGAACCACCCATACTCAACCATGAGGATCTAGCCCACCATTATTTAGTTGAGCCCACAATGAGATGGAGGCTAACCAGCCACTTGGCAGAAGGCTAGTTGGGCATGCATGTGGGCTAGTTGGCCTATAAAAAGCCCCCCTCTAGAGTGAAGTTTGTGCTTTCTTGATTAAGAGAGGTGAATTATCATTAAACTTCTCTAATCTAGGATCGTAGCTAGGTAGGTGCTAGATCCCATCGTTGTTGCTAGGCTACAATCACAATTTACTAGGTGTAGCAGTGTGACTAGTGGTCCATAGCAAGTCCACAATGGTCAATCTAAGCTTGATATTATGGGCAAGTGGGAGTGGAGAAGAGTCAAAGAGAAGGGCATCAATCCCTAGAGAAAAACAAGCATGCTTTTGGAGCTCCTAGCCACCATCAAAGAATTCATCAATTTGCATATCTAAGGTAAGCCTTAAACTCATATTTTATATATTTATGCTTTGAATTGTTCAAAAATACATAGTTTAGCTCATAAATTATCATTATCAATTCTATTCCTTGATTTGGATAATTTTCATAGAAAATAATCATTTCCCTTGAACATTTAGTTCTCTATAAGAGAAATTACAGAGACTCAAATAAACGAGACCCTTGTACATGTGAATCTTAGGATTTATATTGTAATGGTGGAAATTAATGGATATGAGGATGGAACTTTTCTTTATGCTAGTTAAATTGACCTTAGGGTAGAATTTTAGAATTTATCCTAAGTTGAATCCTTAATCCATAATTTATTTATAGATAGGGTCTATATATTATGTAAATAGTGTTACCCCTTGACACTCCAATCTAAATGTTATTAACCTTAGTGTGTCCCTAGCTAGATGAGTAATTGAAACCTTGAATTAGAGAATATACTAGTGAATCATCTCATTTATTTGCATAGGTAGCTAACCTAGCAAAGCTAGAGAGAGATGGGAGATTAAGAGTTTAAGTTACTCATATGGTCAATTAATGCACAAATAGAAATAGAATTAACCTAAGATATCTAGAAGTGGGAGTTATGTGCAAAATTGATGAATGTTAAGCCTAGATTAATATCTTGTGAGAAAGAAGATGACATGTGCATCTATATGCATAAATGTGCATAAGTTTGCACCAACTTGGTATAATTAATCCTAAATAAGGGTAGATATTTTACTGAACCAAGATGATGAATTGAGCCTTGAAATTAGAAGGAAATTTCCCTCTAAAATTTTAGTAAACCAATAAGTATTTGAATGGGCTAAATCTAGTGAGAGAAATCTATATATATATATATATATATATATATATATATATATATATAGAGAGAGAGAGAGAGAGAGAGAGAGAGAGAGAGAGAGAGAGAGAGAGAGAGAGAGAGAGAGAGAGAGAGAGAGAGAGAGAGAGAGAGAGAGAGAGAAGACATTAAACGTGTATACGGCAATGTCTAGATTAACAAATTTAAGACTAAATTGATAGCATAGATGACCCTTATTTGGGAAGTTCTTAGATTTATTTCCCTTAGAATTATCAAAACAAATGGTAAATAGTTCTGGAGAGAGAAGATTTCTCTAAAAAATGTGTATATCTCTAGAAAGGATATTATGTTCAAAATGTTAATCCTTGATCCTTTAGAAAATAACTTTGGAGAATTCCTTGAGTTGAAATCAAAGGATGAAAAATGATGGAGTGGATATCATTTAGAGAAAGAAAGCCACCCATAAAGTAGGATTCTTAGGAGTGATATGGGATCTTCTATTTTTAAGTTAACAAGACCCTTAGACTAACTTCATAAGTGGAATTTCCCCTCAGTCTAGAGATTAGACCAACGAAGACCTTGAAGATAAAGAATTAATCCAGTTAAGTTTTATGAGAGAGAAAGAGAGGCAGTTAGACCCAAGCATTTACTTGATCTAGCTAGGTATTAATGTTTAAAGTTTTTGGCCACTAGAATGGTTGAGACTTTTGTAAGTCCTTAAAAGGTCCATAAGTATATTCAACTATGTATATTAATAGGGGTATAAAGTAATTATCCTCTAAATAATATTTTTAAAGGAAGA
Source organism: Cibotium barometz (assembly GCF_041138505.1). Lineage (NCBI taxonomy): Eukaryota > Viridiplantae > Streptophyta > Polypodiopsida > Cyatheales > Cibotiaceae > Cibotium > Cibotium barometz. The sequence goes on along the minus strand of NC_141048.1, from coordinate 26,865,028 downwards.
TCTTGAAGGCCTAATGTCCCAAGTCATAGGATATGTTGGAAAAATTAGAATCCCCCCATGGAGATTTAACAATGGTTAGATCTTACAAATAAGGGGGGATGCAAAGCCACTATAAGGTTTAATCTAGTCTTAACCCTAATCCAGCCTTTAGTAATTCTAGAAAAAGCTATGACTCTTTGTAAATTCAAGTAATCTCAAAGAACTAGATATTGTTCGTGGAATGGCAAAGAACTCATGTGGACTTTGCATGGCTAGAGGATCTACGATTGGAATTGCGACTCAAGGATTGTGGAAGTCTCATCCGACGTGCAATGGTTTCCCATATTATGGATTCATCATGTTTTACTTGTTTTTCTGACTCGAGAAGCTAAAGAATTGTTTCAAGACTGAGTGTGGAACAATGAATCACCTGAGTGAGTATGGTTGATGGGAACAAAGAGAGAGCCTATTTATGAGCTACCATAGCAAGAAGATCAAGACCTCCAAGCTGAGCTTACTCGCACAATCTACATACAGAGATGGGCTTGAGGATGCAAAGACCAAGAAAGCAAGTAGGAAGACTAAGAAGAAACACACAAACAAAGTAAGAAGCATAAACTTGGATGGAAGCAGTTGAGGGGAGAATCTAGAATAGGGTCCCGTGTTCGACAAATGTAACCAATCTTAAAGTGACATGTGGTAAGCCAATAGTGGGGTTGCTAATAAATCCTAGAGTGATTCGAATCTATAATGTCTAGACTGAGCTCTAGCCTTCTTGGCAAATTTGTACTCCCATCATCATTGTAATACAAGAATTCATCTGTATGATGACTCTACTTTAGAATATAATGGAAATCATTGTTGATCACATCTTGATTGTTGTATTGAGGGTGAGTAAGAGTGAGATTGCAATTGTAGTATGTGCTTTAATTTCTACGAGCAACTCTCTCTTTGCGAATGTATTTAGTGAGTGCTTATTACATCCTATAGGCGATAGCTATGGCTATTTGGTGATTTGGACCCAATTCTCTCTCAAGTCAATGAGAGGAGTACACTGCTAGTAATGACGATGAGCTAATCCTCTGGTGAGTTTATCGAGCACCAACGAGTGGTGTCGACGAGAGCATAGGCACTGACCAAAATCCAAAGCAAGACCTCTACCGTGAGACAAGAGACCGTCTACATTTTGGTGATTCTATTGGGGAAGAAAGATGGAGGCAGGAAAAGGAGGCCAACCTAAGAACAAAGATAGAGGGAAGAAAAGGAAACCAACCTAAGAAGAAAGACAGAGGGAAGAATAGGAAACAAAGGAAGAAATTCATAGAAAGGAAGCTGAAGAAAGAGAGAGAAGCAAAGCAGAAGCAGACAAAAAGAGAGAAGAAGATACCACACAAATATCAACTCAGGAAAAGCTTAAAAGAGAGAGAGAGAGAGAGATAATTTGTAGATAGCACTCTATCTAAACACCAAGCCTTTGTAGAGTGCTTTCTACACAATCATGGTGTTAGCTAGTCACTTAGCTCTACTTGCACCCAAGGCAATAGGAGGGGGATGGCTAGATGTTGCTTGGTTTAGAGAACACCTCAAAAAAATTTACAACCTATAATGGTCCCAGGGGGATGAGCCAGCTAATGTTACTTGGTCTAGGACACCTATAATGGTCCCAGGGGGATGAGCCAGCTAATGTTACTTGGTCTAGGACACCTTGAAAAATTTTACAACCTACAGTGGTCCCAGGGGGATGAGCCAGCTAATGTTACTTGGTCTAGGACACCTATAATGGTCCCAGGGGGATGAGCCAGCTAATGTTACTTGGTCTAGGACACCTTGAAAAATTTTACAACCTACAGTGGTCCTAGGGGGATGAGCCAGCTAATGTTACTTGGTCTAGGACACCTATAATGGTCCCAGGGGGATGAGCCAGCTAATGTTACTTGGTCTAGGACACCTTGAAAAATTTTACTACCTACAGTGGTCCCCGCCTCCTTGATTGAATATTTCTAAAGAATAGGGAGCTACAATTGCAAACTACAACTACGAAGGGTAGTACACACTCATTCTAGGGCACAAAGTAGAGCTATCATTATAGAACATTAAGGATTACAAGATCAGGAAACATGAGAAGACAGAGGATAGCATGCGGGTAGAAGTTCTACCCGAGAGTAGTAAGAAGGCCTTACACCAAGACATCAATTTTAACTAGATGGAAAAGCAAGAAGAGGCCTTCCATCACCATTCGGATATTGCTCAAAAAGGAGATTACAACCATTTCAGTCAAGGTCCAGAAGAAGGTCATGTGGCTAAAACTTAAACACAGATGTAGATGAGAAACATTTGGGAGAATGGGCAGACTGCGGGAAACAATGGGTTTTGTTGTTTCTCCGCATGATTAGCAGGGATTTGTACCGGCCAATCTTATCGAGAATGAAAGATATCTAGGAGGGTAGCAGCTGAAGAAGAGCTAGTAGGAAATGCAAAGAGGTCCAAAAAGGAATAAGAAAAGGCCACTGCCAAAGATATCTAGGAGGGTAGCAGCTGAAGAAGAGCTAGTAGGAAATGCAAAGAGGTCCAAAAAGGAATAAGAAAAGGCCGCCGCCAAAAAGGCTACAAATAAGAAAAGGAAATGAAAGAAAAAGAGAGAGCTGAGAGAAAAGCTCAAGAGGTGGAAATCAAAGCTTGAGAAAAAGCAAAAAAGAAACTAGGAGAGGAGGCAAGAAGGAAAAGGAAAGCTGAGGAGGAGGAAGCAAAAAGAAAAGCCGAGTCAGAAAAAACAACACAAGAACAAAAAAACAACACACGAAGAAAAAGAGAGGGAAGAACAAGAAACCGAGGAAGAAATTTAAAGAAAAGAAGCTGAGGAAATAGAGAGAAGCAAAGAAAAAGCGGACAAAGGGAGAAGAAGATACCACACAAATATCAACTCAAGAAAATATCAAAAGAGCAAGGAAGAATTTGCAACAAACTCTACAAAGGTTAAATAAAGCAAGGAAGGATGAAAACAGAGAGATGAAGAGAACACTTCCAAAGCCTCAGTGGGCCAACTGTAGATACTGATTAGAAGTTTAGAACAACAAATAATCAAAGAGGTTGAGTTAGAGGAAGGAGAAGGAGGCTGAAAACTCTTGAGAATAAGAAAAGAGAGAAGCAGAGAACAAAGTCCATGAGCAGGCAGAGCAAGGAGCTAAACAAAAGGCATAAGAAAAAAGAAACAGAGCACATGAAGAACAAAAGCTAGAGAGAGAGAGAGAGAGAGAGAGAGAGAGAGAGAGAGAGAGAGAGAGAGAGAGAGAGAGAGAGAGAGAGAGAGAGAGCCAAAGCTAAAGTAGAGAGAGCAAGAAAAACAAAGGAAGAGGATAGGAAGAGACCGAAAGAAAAATCAAAATTCTAGGAGTCATCACCATGACCCGAGTCAAGTTGAAGAATAAAAGATAGTTTATAGACAACCTATGAATAGGCCTTGAAGGAGGTGGGAATAAATTGTTGAGATGTCAAGCTCAACATGAGCTAACACTCACGAGGCACCTGCATGACCGTTCGACATTTACATCACTGGCGGGAGAGATTCTACAGCTGGACTACACAGACTAGTCCACATCTACCCACTCCTCTTAGCAGTGTGTTCACATTATGGACCGCTTGTATATACTCTATTATGTGTGTTAGTCACTTTATCTTCTTTGTAGACCTCTTTTGTTGTGTGAAGAAGAAGAAGAATTTTCAGCCTCTCACCTTGTGTGTTCTCTTTTAGGGTCTGTGTGAGTGTGTGTGCTTGCAAGAGCTCAAGATCTTTTCTCCCCTACATCTTTTCATGGTATCCGAGCCTAGCTCATGTTAAGGACTGAGTAGCAAGAAAGAGAAGCACAGGAAGCGGTACAAGGGTAAGGGCTTCATCTACTCTTCCCCCTCTGTTTTGGCTACTACGCCCTTGTCGAGAGCTCTTCGGGAGGCACCACCAAACGAACTTTGATTGAGGAGATTTCTTTGCGGGAGGAGAGCTACATGGAAACTATACTGTTCGTTGGACATTGGACAATATTTTTCGGGCCAAAAACGCGTTTCGGGCGCGTCTAGACCTCCGTTTTTCAGTTCCTAGGTGCACGGGCACTGCGGGTAAGTTTCGATTCTCTACAGAACTCTGTTTTTGGAACTACAGGAAGGGCGGTTGGTTGTGCAGACAGTGTGTGTACTGTAAAGAGGTTTCAAAGTTTCCATTGGGTGTATGTATGCAAACTAAAGTCACTGGTTGTGACAATTTGGCTGCAGTATAGTACCGATGTGCAGAGAATATAACAGTTTGTGCAGGTCAAACAAGAGTGCTGTTTTTGGTAAATTTGTATTGTAGACAAGATGTCAAATGATGAAATAAACCAGATTGTTGCAGAGAAGCTTGATAAGAACAACTTCCATGCTTGGAGGTTTAGATTGATCAATTTCCTGATGGGAAAAGGTTACTGGGACTACATTGAAGGTGAACATGAGGAGTCATCGGAGATACCAGAGATTAACCTAACCACTGCTGCAGATGTAAAAGAGTTTAAGGATTGGAATCAAGGATCAAGGAAAGTCATGTATTGGCTTTCTATTAGTATACATGACACCATGATTGGGCATATACAGGATGCCAAGTCACCTAAGGAGGCATGGGACACCTTGGTGAAGCTGTATGAAACTAACACCAAGGCACGAAAGATTCAGTTGAAGAATGAGCTTCATACTGTGGAGAAGAAGAATATGTCTATGAATGATTATGCCTTGAAGATCAAAGGCATTCTGGAATCCCTTGCATCAACTGGAGTTTTTGTTGATGATGATGATAAGGTGGAAGTGTGTCTACGTGGTCTCAGGCCACAATATAAGGCATTCAAGATGTCTATTTAGACTCGGGAGAACATTCCCAAATTCACAGATTTGGTGTCAATATTGATCATTCAAGAGAAGAACTTGGGTAAAGATTAACAGTCTTCATAAAACAAAAATAGTTTAGAGTAACAGGCCTTCTACACAAGTGCAGGTAGAGGACGAGGTATAGGTCATGGATGTGGCCAAGGTGGTGGTTGAACAGGTAATCAGAATTATGGTCAGTAGCAGCAGCAACAATCCCAGGATTCGCAACAATAACACACAGGTGGAAGAGGCTAGTTTAGAGGTAGGGGGAGTCAAAGAGGTCGAGGTAATTGGTAAAGGCAGCATAATGATACACGAGGTTGTTTTTACTGTGGTAAGCTTGGACATGTGCAGGGAGATTTCTATAAGAAGCGGAGTGACATGAGAAATGGAAAAGTGCAGCAAAACAACTATGCATCCTCTAGCAAAAATAATGAGGATAATGAGAGATTGTTTATTATGCAACATGTGGTTAATGCTGTGTCTGGGAGGGAATGATGTAGCAGCATGTAAGGATGATGTATGGTTTGTTGATTTAGGTGCTTCGAACCACATGACAAATCATGGTGAGTGGTTCAAGGAAATGAAGAGTCTTGAAAGACCAGGTTTTGTTGAAACAGGGGATGACATTGCTTATCCGCCGATTGCCATTGTTGGAGATGTGCCATTGTCTATGCAAGATGAAAAGGTAAAGTACTTTGTAGATGTACTTCATGTTTCAAACCTTACAAAGAATCTGGTTTCTATTGGCCAGATGATTTAGTAGCGTTTGCAGTTCTCTGGTTTAACCTTGATGGCTGTTATGTAGAAGACTTTAAAGATAAGTGTAGGTTGGTTGCAAAATGCAATAGAGTGGGTATAATGTTTACGTTGAATGTAAATATGCTTGAAGTGAGTGCTGCAATGTTTGCAAATGGTTCAGGAGTTGTTGTAGATACAAACATTTAGCATAAGAGAATTGGGCATGTAAATGTACAAAGAATGAAGTCTATGAAGACTAAAGAAATTGTGACAGGACTGCCTAATTTTAAAGTTGAAGGTATGCAGAAAGTTTGTGAAGCATGTCAATTTGGAAAGCAAATAAAACATGTATTTCTACATGACAAAAATGTGAGCAGGAATGTACTAGATGTTGTGCATTCAGATGTATGGGGTCCTACGAAGACTATGTCTATGGGTGGCTCTAGGTACTATATGTAACATTCATTGCTGACCACACGAGAAACGGAAAAAACAAAAGAAAAGAGAAGATTGAGCAAGAAAACAAGGAAAAAGGAGCCCAGGAAGAACAACTTGTCGAGAAAAGGAGATAAGAGAAAATATAGAAAGAAGGTGGAACATCGCAGTAGTTTGAAAAGATGACAGAAGAAGAGAAGTTGTACACAAGTTTCCAGAAAATCAAGCAAGCATGGCCAATGACACACAGGTAGCCTACTCGATACCATATGTGCCATCATACAAGCATCCAAGATGCATATAGCTTCTAGACTCAAAATCAATATATCGAGTAGCAAAGGATGATAAAGCTCCCTCTATGACACATTCAAACACGATCGATTTCAGATTAGTCTGGAGAAGTGTGAAGCTGCTATTCAAATCCTGAGAACTAACTAATGAAGTCAAGGAGCTACAAGAAAGATTGGTAGGAATGCATCAAAAGGCAATTTGGGTCAGAGCAAAAAAATAAAGAGAGATCTAAAATTTAATAAAACTAGAAGAAAACACACCAATGCAAATTTTTAGATATACATTATATGATTGAGGCCACCTAGTGGAGTTAAAAGATTTAATCTTGTGCAATAGAACGAGGTTTTGGCAAAAGTGATCAATCACGTGTCACACTTGTAACAAGTACTCTATGTGCTCGGGCCTCATGATGATGCCTTTCCTCATTTCTTCCTTGTTCTTTATCCCTGGAGGACGAACCAATCAATGCCAAGGAAAATAGCTCAATTGTACAAGGTTTAAAACATTGGAGAAGAGGAGACACCACCCTAAAGATTTCAGTTGAGATGTGCATGGAATGCAAGAAGTAATAAGGAATAGGAAGGAAAAGGATTTTACAGACTCGGCTTATAAAAAATGACTCAAGACATTGTCCAACAATGGGAGAAAAGAAGCCGAGAACTGATGCAACACACAAACAAACTGCTCTGCAGATGGAAATCTGAGCATTAATTGTTGTTACCACAAGGAAGGTGCAACGAATGAAGTCTAGGAAAATGAAAGCCTTACTGAGGAAGCTAAAGAACTATTCCAAGCCTGAGTGTGGAACAATGAACTAGCCGAGCGAGTAGGTTGGATGGGGAGGACAATGATGAGAGCCTTCTTGTTGCGAGCTGCCATAGTAAGAAGATCAAGATAGTCAAGCAGAGCTTACTCACACAATCTATAGACGAAGGTGGACTTGAGGATGTGAAGATTGGGAAAGCAAGTAGGAAGACCAAGAAGAAACACAACAAACATAGTAAGAAGAACAAACTTGGATATAAGCATGGGAGAATTTAGAATAGGATCCTATGTGTAACAAATATAACCAATCCTAGAGTGACATGTGGCAAGCTAGTAGTGGCTTTGCCAAGATCTTAAACGGGTATAAAAACCTTGTTTACTTTATAAAAAGGGTTCCAATATTTCCAATGCTTCTTGGCTTTATTTGAGTATGTATTGTCTAGTCTGAGCTCTAGCCTTCTTGGCAATTTATACTCCCACGATCATCATTGTAATACAAGCATTCATGTGTACAATGGCTCTACTTTGGAGTATAATGGCAAGCCTTATTGATCACATCTTGATTGTTGTATTGAGAGTGAGTGAGAGTGCAATTGTTATTAGTGTGTTCTTTAATTTTTATGAGCAACTATCTCTTTAATTTTTATGTATTCTTCCTATAGGAGTCTATAGGTGATAGTTATGGGGCTAGTTGGCGATCCAGACCTAACCCTCTCTCAAGTCGATGAGAGGAGTAGATTGTTGGGAAACGATGGAGATGATCCTTGGGTGAGCACACCGAGCACCGAGTTCCGAGAATGAGCACTGACAAAAAACCCAAGCAAAACCTCTATCAATTAGGGACCGTCTACATTTACCCTTGTAATTATTGTGAGATTGTTTGTTGTGGCATGTGAAGGTACCGCACAAGTGCATGGTTTGTATTGCTACCCGAGTGGTGAGTCTTATCATAAAGATGGTCACCCAAGACCTTTGCCCATCTCGGTGTGCTCTTGATACGGTCATGGTGTGATGGACAAGGGGTGGCTCCAATTGTACTAGGAAAGGTAGGTCGGCGGGTTTGGGGATTGTGTCAGTTTCATGTGGCTCATGTGACTGGTTGGTTAGAGCATTCTTGCCTTGGGAGTGGTATGGCTATTAGATACATCTCCCTAGATTTTGGCATGATTGTTGGATTCAAATGTGAGACCTATGGGCTCCTCAGGTTGGTGGCATAGTGATCCGAGAGTGTCCGGGTCAGTAGTGCATACCTTCCTAGTCTTAGGAACATGAACGTGGTGTGTGGAGATGATGATAAATATTTTATAGAATGCTATAATATTTATTATAATGATGTATTGGAAATATCTTTTAGTTTTAAGTCTTGGTCTTTTCATTAATTTTTTTGTTTTGAAAAGAAATGTTTGCCATGAAGTGTGTTGTTAGCTATGTTTTTTGCTTAATTGTGTGTGCGCACTTAAAAAGTGAATTTCAATTACGGGTGTGTGAGTTCACATCGACTTCATAGGCCCAGTGGGGGGGCGATGGACTAACCTATGGGATTGGATAGGGTTAGGGGCAATGGACTAACCTATGGGATTGGATAGGGTTAGGGTGATTCTATAGAATGAGTCAAAGTTGATAAAGTATTTAAACACTAGAAAGCAGGTGGTCGGGTGGACTCGAATTATGGGTGCTTTTCTAAACCTAGAAACCAAACTTGATTAGAAACTTAGAAACTTGGGAAAAATTTGGGAATTAGCTTTAGATGGTAAGATATTTAGAGGAATTAAGGTAAAAACATTCCGTTCATAATCGAGGAATAAGAGGTCATGTTGAGCCTAGGGGGCCGTTGATGTCTCTTATTTGTGAGAATTATGAAGTGGACATTTTACTTGGAGGAATTGTACTCAATTCCTAACATAAGGTCTATTTTACTCAATTCCTAACATAAGGTCTATTCTAGCCAGCTATGTTGACATTTTACTTGGAGGAATTGTACTCAATTCCTAACATAAGGTCTATTCTAGCCAGCTATGTTGAGAAAGTTATTGGATTGTTGAGAAATACGATATTGATATATGGAGGCCCCGAGTGAGTTCTCTCTATCCTTTGGCTAGTCTATCGTTGCTCTGTGGTTCTCTTTAAGTAAGGGGTATGGATCTCACAGGTATAAGTACATAGATATGCAGTGCAGATGGACTAGTAATGTCTTAGATCTAGTGGCTTTATGTTTTCTTTTGGAAGTGCTATTGTTAGCCGGGGTAGCAAAAAATTTTCTTTATCAAGTATAGAGGCTAAGTATAGGGGTGTTGTTATGTTAGTATGTGAGGTAGCTTGGTTACAGAAGCTACTTATAGATATGGGTAAGCCCATGGATAGGGATGTTGTCATTTATTATAAGTGACAACATGAGCAGTATACAGGTGGCTAGTAACCAAGTATATCATGCTGGGATAAAGCACATTATCATTTTGTGAGAAAAAAGGTTCTAGTAGGTGATGTGGATTTGGTATATATTAGCACAAAAAGGATTAGGCAAATGACATCTTCACAAAGGCATTGGGCATAGAGAAGCTCCATGGGTTCAAGAGCTTACAAGGAGTGCAAGGTATGGTCAAGATATCGAGCTCAACTAGTGCGGATATGGATGACACCACTTAGTGCCAGCTCATATAGTCGAGCTCACACTATGGACCAACTTGTATGTTTTAGTAGGAGAGTACTTTTCATTATCTTTATGTTATGGTTATATAGAAGAAAATTTAGCCATCCATCTCTCTTGTGTGCTTTTCAACTCTTGTGTGTGTTTTTAATTGCAAGGAGCTCAAGATCACCCTCTCCCCCGCATTCTTCTCACTAAGTGTGTCTCCATGGATCTCTTAGAGAATCCAAGAAGAAAAGGTTCTGAAAATGTTCAATCAACTCTTCTCTTCCAAATAACTTCTTGCAGTATAAGTCCAATGAAAATACTCGATATAGCGAGGAAACTTTTGAGCTCTTCACACATCCTCAATTCATGGGCCATTTTCCTGAACACATCCAATAACCTTTTAGTTTGTAAGAACTATATTTCCAAGGTTTTTCTTAGTCTAGAAGTTGGGTCCCAAGAGAACTTCGCTCTGGTACCACCTATAAGAATCCCCCTGGATTATGTTTGACCTTAACTTGTTGAAGGTTACTCAAGCATCGGTCAACCCAAAAGGCATCATTGTGAATTCATAGTGACCATAACTTGAGTTGAAGGCTGTCTTTGAAGCGTCTTGTTCTTTCATCCTTATAGTGGTGAATTTTTGGTGAACAGTTGAGCTCCATGGAATCTTTCTAAGAGTTCATCGATCCTAGGAATTGGGTACTTAATCTTCACAGTCAATTGATTTCAAGCCTCTATAGTCAGCATATTCACACTCACTTATGCCTTTTCACATCTCTAATGCTCGGGTCTCTAATGCCTGGGCAGTCTCAAATTTGGTCATGGGGACTCTAAATGCATATAAATGAGGTACTTATGCACACTTATTCATCCCTCTATGGATCCTACATCCTATCAAGTCCTGGCAACACCATTTCTACCTCTCAACGACGACGATGTTTTATAAAAAATACATCAAAATAAAAATGAGTTGAATGTCCTAAAAATAGGGATAAATAACCAAAATGATAAAAATGAAAATTTTTCTAAATTTTTTTCTTTTTGCTAAAAATAACTAATTTTGTTAATTTTTACTATTATAAATAACTAAAAATAGCTAAAATATCCCAATTTTTCTTAAAAAAGATAAATTAAGCCCAAATTAGGAAGGAGCTAGCCCCCCCCCCACTTAATGCGAAGCATCCTCGCGAGCACTTCATCATGAACCAACTACTATGCATCTTTCTTCGTTTATACATTCCTTTAACATCATCTCATTCCTCTCGATCGTTCGAAGAGTTCCATCCTTCCCTTTTTTGAAAAAAGGACTGAAGCACCCAAAGACTTTTCCATGATTGTGTACAATTTAAGGCTCTCCTTAAAGTATTTGTCTTGATCCAAGAAAACTTGGATAATCTACTTAGAAGGGGTTTCATAAACTTTCTCGAGCTCCCTCCAACAAGCCCAAGGGTGTCTCCATGGTTCTCCTAGAGAATCTAAGGATCAAAGGTTCTGAAAATGTTTGATCAACTCTTCCTTTTTGAAAAGCACAGCACCCTAAATATGTTTTCAAAAGACAACCCATAACTCAAGATATGGTAATTAGGAATTCACAGTGATAACCTTCAACAAATTAATGTCAAACACATTCAAGAATGGAGGGAGGGGGGTTACACGTGGTATTAGAGCAAGGTTTGCAAGACCCAATTTCTAGACCAAGAAAAACCTTAGAATATAGTTCTTACATATTAAAAGCTTATTAGTTATGCCTAGGAAAATGGATAAAAATTTGAGGATGTGTGAAGACCTCAAAATTTTCCTTGATTTTGCTATCAACTAATTTCGCAACAAGAAGCAACCCAAAAGGGGAAAGGTCTAGTGATTATCACATAGCTTAATCCAAATCTTAGAAAATTATGAATCTTTTCACATAGGTTCAAAAGGATTTTTCTCAATGATATAAATATTGTTGATGCTGGGACTTTGGCTCAAAGCATCTATCACAATAATTTTCCTTTATAGGTTGATATTGTATCCTAGGCTAAAAACTTTGAATGAAGGAAGCCTACTTGATATGTCGATTAAAAATGAGAGGTTAAGAAAGAAAATGTTTGATACTTTAATGATCAATTTTGATCAAAACCCATTATTAAATAATGTTTCCAAATCCTAAGGTAGAAAAATTTTGAGGTCTTCACACACATCCTCAATTTTTGGGCTTTTTTTCAAGTGTTTAGTTTGTAAGAATTATATTTCTAGGGTTTTTCTTAGTCTGGAAGTTGGGTCTCAAGAAAACCTCGCTCTGATACCACCTATAAGAGCCCCCTAGATATGACACTAACCTGTTTTGAATGTTTTTTGGGAATTGGTCAACCCAAAAGGCATCACTTTGAATTCATAGTGACTATCTTGAGTTGAAGGCTGTCATTGGAACATCCTATTCTTTGATACTTATGTATAATACCCTAACTTAAGATCAATTTTTGGTGAACATTTGAGCTCCATGGAGTCGGTCCAAAGTTCATCGAACCTAGGAATTGGGTATTGAATCTTCACAGTCAATCGATTTAAGCCTCTATAGTCAACATATAGTAGAAGAGTTCCATCCTTCTCTTTTTTGGAAAAGGATTGGAGCACCCCAAGAGACTTTTTCATAACCATGCAAAATGTAAGGTTCTCCTTAAAGTATTTGTCTCAATCCAAGAAGATATTGATAATCCACTTTAGAAGGGATTTCATCATCTTTCTCAAGCTCCCTCCAATAAGCTCAAGCATGTGTCCATGGCTCTCTTGGAGAATTCAGAAAGAAAATGTTTGATCAAGTCTTCCCCTTTTGGACTGCTTGCTGTGAAAGTAGTTGATAGCGAAATCAAGGAAAATTTTGAGGTCTTCACACATCCTCAATTTCAAGGCCATTTTTTTGGACACAACCAATAAGCTTTTAGTTTGTAAGAACTATATTCTAAGGTTTTCCTTAGTCTCTTAAAATTGGGTCTCAAGGAAACCTTGCTTTATTTCCACTTGTAAGAACCCCCCCTCCCCCCATAATATGTATGACATTAACATGTTGAATGTTGCACGGGCATTGGTCGACCCAAAAAGCATCACTATCAATTCATAGTGACCATAACTTCAGTTGAAGACGGTCTTTGGAGCATCGTTTATATTCATAATACCCTAACTTAAGATTAATTTTTTGTGAACATTTCATCTCCATGGAGTCTTTCCAAGAGTTTATGGATCTTAGGAATTGGGTACTTAATCTTCAGAGTCAATTGATTTCAAGCCCCTATAGTCAACATATAGTCGAAGGGTTCCATCCTTCTCTTTTTTTAAAAAGGACTAGAGCACCCCAAGACTTTTCCATGACCATGCAAAATTTAAGGTTCTCCTTGAAGTACTCTTCATGATCCAATAATCTACTTAGAAGGGGTTTCATAAACTTTCTCAAGCTCCCTCCAATAGGTCCAAGCGTACTTCCTTGGCTCTCTTACCGAATCCGAGAAGAAAAGGTTTTGAAAATGTTCTTTCTGAAAAATTCCTTGGCAACGAAAGCAGTCAATAACGAATCAAGGAAATTTGAAGGTCTCCACACATCCTCAATTTTTGGGTCATTTTGATGGGCACATCCAATAAGCTTTTAGTGTGCAAGAACTATATTTCTAAGGTTTTCTTAGTCTACTAGTTGGGTTTAAACCTCGCTCTAATACCACCTATAAGAAAGCGTCCCCCTCCAGAGGAAACTGAACTTGGAATCAATTTTAAGGATTTGGTGTTCCTTACAACTTATGGAAAGAACACTTTTTCACATTTCCATTTAATGATGACTGCATGGTTTAAACCATTATTTTATTTTGAATTGAGTAATCCATCACAATAATTTATAAAACCGAGCAATTGTGAGAAGAAAAGGTGACTTTTCACTCACACATCCGATTGCAACACTCTACGAGCCACTTGATTAAATTGTGAAGCCAAATTATAAACAAAAACTTAACCCCAACAATAATATAGTAGCAAAATCAAGGCTTTTCCCCTTGATTTCTAGTTTCCGTCTTCATTAATATTCTTAGTTAGCTTCTCACTTAATTTATCTTTGGAACCCCAATTTAAATTTTGCACACATCCTGCCTTCAATATTTGAGCTCTGTAAAGTTCATCATGGCCAGTCCTATCTATTAATTTAAGCGGTATTGTGTTTAGTGAAAAACTACGAGTTCTATCAAGATCAAGATTGACAGATCTTGGATGATTGGGCACAAATTCTAATTGCAAGGCATTCTCTAAGAATCATATATGCCCTTAAATTGATAGAGTTTACTTACTAGCTCTTGCCACGGGTTGAAGAGAGAGAGAGAGAGAGAGAGAGAGAGAGAGGTATTAACATCGGTCGAATGCAACACGAGGGCATATACGACCAACAGGTTGAAAAGAGAGAGAGAGAGAGAGGGGGGGGGAGAGGGAGAGGTCGTGGAGTTACACCCATGTAATTTCCAAACTTCTAAAGTACAATGGCGGATACTTCACCTCACTCTCACGACTTTTCTGTCTAGCTCCTCAAACATTGCAAGACATGACCCATCACACAGAAATCAATTGCAGAAAACCTCCTTAGATGTTTCCAAGAGGCTGCAGAAAGTAGCATATTCGTGCAGACTAGCTGTAAGACCACCAGAACCGAGTAGGAATACATAAGCAGAAAGTGATTGATTTAATAAAAGCAACTAGCAATGGGTGATTCTCAAAGAATTGATAACTTGCATCTCAAGCACAACCATCATCCTTCCCCAATTCAAGACTACAAAGTCTCTCTCTACCTCAACCCTCTTTCTAACTAAAATCCGATCACCTACAAGACTACCAAAGAAGAGACCACATTCGACCTTCTTGGAACGCAGTCAATGCCCAATTAAAGCCATTACTGACAACGTAGTTAAGAGGTCAATGACAGCTTTAAATGCTCATCCCCGGCACAGATGGAACAACGGCCTCTGCCTTCTTCTTGGGTTTCTCCACTACAATGGCTTGAGTTGTCAAAACCATGCCTGCAACAGATGCTGCGTTTTGCAATGCGCACCTTGTAACCTTAGCAGGGTCAATAACACCAGCTTCAAGTAAGTTTTCATACTCGTCACTCATGGCATTGTAGCCAATCTCCCACTCACTCTCGAGGAGCTTCTCGACCACAACAGCACCTTCTGTCCCCGCATTGCTAGCAATCAAAGCAGCTGGAGCCAATAGGGCCTGCAGCAGCCGACAAGGATCACTGAGTAAACAAAACAATCAAACATTGAAAGAGTATGAAAAGGAATCCAAGATCAGGGGCCACTATTCACAAATATATGGCCAGAACTATGCACATGCTACTGGATGCACTTTATCACCATTAGCCAAGAATATATGCTCACCTTCTGCACTATGTCAGCTCCTAGCTTCTCTTCTGGGTCTTGTATAGTTTCCTTTATTGCGGGAACTGCAGCTGACAGATGAACAAAGGCAGCCCCACCACCCGGTACAATTCCTTCTTCAATGGCAGCAAAAGTAGCATTCTTTGCATCTTCAATCCTTAGCTTTCTATCTTCCAGCTCAGTTTCTGTGGCTGCTCCCACCTACAGCACACAACTTGGTTGGTACACTAAGAAATACTCGTGCAAAGTTCCAGCCACCCAAAAGCCCAGCATATGACAAATACCTTTATGACAGCTACCCCACCAGATAGCTTCGCGATTCGTTCCGACAACTTCTCTTGATCATAGATAGAGTCAGTTTCTGCAAGTTCTTTCTTGATTTGAGCAATGCGAGCTTGAATCTCATCTTTTGTAGCAGCATCTGCAATGATAGTGGTTGAATTGTTGGTGATTGTCACCTTCCGAGCAATCCCTAGTTGCTCTACAGAGGCATCTTCAGGTTTCAAACCAAGGTCACTGGCTATGAACTCCGCACCTACAAGGAGTAGCTCAAAAATATCAAACATCCATAGTTGCAATGAATCGCGTTTCATTCAGTTTGAACGAATCACGAAGCTATCTTCTGGTGGTGGTGGTGGTGGTGGTGGTGGGGGGGGTGGCGTAGCTGCCAGATGTTTCATGACAGCTACCCCACCAGATAGCTTCGCGATTCGTTCCGACAAAAACCTCTCCATCTATAGTCTTGCTCTGTGATACACTAAATAAGCTCATAAAAGTAGTAAATACCAGTAAGGATAGCAATGTCTTGAAGTATTGCCTTCCGTCTCTCGCCAAATCCAGGTGCTTTGATAGCAGCTGCATTGACTATACCACGCAGCTTATTAACCACCAGTGTTGCAAGAGCTTCTCCTGATACATCCTCAGCAACAATAACCAGAGGAGTACTAAGTTGTGAGATCTTCTCCAAAACAGGTAAAATGTCCTTAATTGTGACTAGTTTCTGGTCTGTCACAAGAACTCTTGCATTGTCATACTCCACAGTCAGCTTCTCCTGGTTTGTGACGAATTGGGGGGAAATATAACCCCTATCAATCTACAGACAAGGTCTACATTAGTCATAGAACGCTCATACTTGAGGTGACTGAGTGGCAAAAACCTATATCTCACCTCCATTCCCTCCTCAACTGTCACCGACGTTTCAAATGATGATGATGACTCTATCGAGAGGACACCATCTGGGCCAACCTTGTCAATGGCATCTGCAATCATTGTGCCAATGGATTCATCGTTGCCAGCAGATATTGATGCCACAGCTGCAAACAAAGCAAAGGACTCAGCAATGTAAACTCCTCAAGGAATCTAACTCTAATAGCTGTACAGCTGCTGAGGAAGCTCAAAAACCTTTAATATCATCTCCACCCTTCACGGACCGAGACTTCTTCTTCAACTCCTCAACCATGGCAGACACCGTTTTATCTATACCCTTCTTCACAGCTACAGGATTTGCACCAGAAGTCACACTGAGAAGACCCAATCTGATGAGTTCTCTAGCAAGTACGGAAGCAGTTGTAGTTCCGTCTCCTGCTGAATCATTTGTTTTACTAGCCACCTGTGAACATTACATGATATTACCACATCACCACATCACTCAGAATATGCAGGCTGTCTCTTGATCAGTACAGTGTAGCCTGTGAATTACTGAGTGTGGGATGCATAGCATGAACACTAGAGCACAATTACCTCTCTGATAAGAGCAGCTCCAGCATTTTCCATTGGATCAGGCAACTCAATAGCCCGAGCAATTGTCACTCCGTCATTGATGACCTTGGGTGATCCAAATTCATCCAATACCACATTGCGACCTACAATCCTCAAGGGCGTCAAGTAAAACAATACAAAGACGACTACTTCAAAGAAATAAACTATCAAGAAAGGGCCCAAATAAATGATGCCCTTGGATGTCACCCTCACTGCCAAAGCAAAAATTTCCATCACACAATTGCAGGCAACATGAAAAGAAGAAAAAACATGGCACTACATCTCTCAAGGTCTAGCATCTTCCAGATATCTAGCAATACCACAGGCTCTTAAGACTTACACACCCAAGGAGGCTTGCAATACATATATGTTAAACAGAAATAAGCGAAGCTGCTGGGAAAAAGGGAAGTGTATCCTCTTTTCATGTCAGATGTAGTCACAGAAAGTGGCGCTCCCAAGAGCAGGTGCCCACAGTTCTAGGATTTTAGTTCCTGGAAGAGCTCTTCAACTACAAACTGTCATTCCCATGCATTTGCCTTCCATTCCAAAAGCCGTGGAAAACAAGGTGAGAAAATCTTGCTGGCATTAATTGCAGGGAGCATGCTGTTGTGCCCTTTTCATTCTAGGTTTGGACATGCAGGCCCAATGGTCACACCATAGTATCTTTTCACAAATGGAGAAATGCTGTACCTCGAGGCCCAAGGGTCACACCAACCGCATCTGCCAGTTTGTCAATGCCAGCCTGCAGGGCGGCCCTTGATTTCTCATCGAAAGCAATCTCTTTAGCGTCCGCCCTCACCACAAGTCTAGACGCGCCCCTGGCGTTCCTGGTACACAGGTGCAGTCCTCCTTGCATCTGGTTTCTCCCCTGCCAACATCCTTGCAAGCTTCTCCTCCCCTGCAAACGCCAAGTAAAACAATGAACAATGCAGAAACCCGAATTCTGAAAACACAGTGTTCCTAAACCCGTGAAAACCCCATCAAAACAGATTCAGCCTAAAACCTAAGCAAATAAACTCAAACTAGAGAATGCAGTAACCCAGGCACACGGGTCTAGATTCAAACCAGAGAATGCGACTACTAACCCTAAACCAAACCTCACCCTAACCCTAAAAACACATGAGCCGCATGAGAGAAAGAGGTACTGACAGAGGAAGAGGGGGTTGCTGGAGACGAAAGATAGGCCAGCACCCCGTGGTTCAGCAGAGCTTGAGCTGCCATGGCTGGTCAAAGCGGTTCGCAAACACGTCGAAGAATCAGAACTCGTTTTATTTTCACAGAAGCGTTTTTAAGGGGGGGATTTAGTTATAATTAGATTAATTTCTTCTTTAATCCTTTGATTCATGCTACAAATTTTTTGAGTATTTGTTAATCTCACCAAGTAAAAATACCTTCTAGCATTTAAATTTTTTTAGTATTTGTTAATCTCACCATTAATCCTTGTAAAAATACCATTAGGTTGCATTGAGCATGCCATTAGAGAGGTTAGAAAAAGCTAAAGCATCCTACCAAATCAAAAACCCAAAAATATGCACCATTATGAAGGGGGAAATTTTTTAGCGAGCTTTACTAGGTGAGCTTCTTTTACAATCCTACAAATTAGAGCTTTTTGTAATCCCATTGTTTGTTGTTCAAAAATGCAGTAAAGCTCAGCTTCTTTTACAATCCTACAAATTAGAGAGCTTTTTGTAATCCCATTGTTTGTTGTTCAAAAATGTTAGGAGGTTGATTACTTGGCCAACAATAGTACGCTCAATTCTCCATTGAATATCTTCACACTTAGGGCATTTCTTCATCCAAGGTCGCAAATGGTAAGTAACATATAGAATAGAAGGAAGGTCTAGTGCGATCCTAGAGCAACTGAAAGATTGTCCAAGTATGATAAAATAGTACACTGCATAAATATAAAAAAGGATTCACCATTCAATTCTACAAAATTATTGACATGTCTAATGTAAACAACATAAAAATTCTATAAATACAAAGATGTCCATTTGTAACATAAAGTTTGATTGATGAGTCCATATCCATAAGTGTAGGTTCAATACAAAATTTTTGCACTACATACCATTAAGGATTATACAACCATATACTTAAAAAAGGGATTATAGAGGTGTATACAAAAAAGGATGGTCACCATAAAAGACGATGGTGGTACTACACCTTCCTCCTAGGGTTGCCAAGTGCAGGAGACAAGTCAGAAGCATTCAATGAAGGTTGATGCATGAACATGTGATCATTCTTATCAAGCCTCAACACACATAAAAAAACATAATAAAGATGCTTGTATGCAAGATATGCTTTTTTGGCAAATTCTCATTTCTGGAAGTCTGGGCAAGTAGATTATGGCTCACTTTTTATATGTACCTCATAAACAATCCCCTCCTTCTTAGAGCTTGTTGTTGCAACATGGAATATAACATGTTTAGAGGGTTGCACTGTAATTTCTTCCAAGACAATAGCTTCCATTTCTTGAGCATTCTATACTTTTTTGTTAGCATTCTTTGATATAAAAGGAGGCCGTCTTGTCTGACGTAAAGAGCTACGGTCCCTTCCAAAACTTGAGGGTCCATGTTGTATGTCCGATTGGTGAAGGTGAATGCAAAGAGCTTGCAGGAATGTTGTGTGGTTGTTGACTCTCTCATGAGAGTTAGAGGAATAGTTGCATGTAGTATAAAACCAGCATCGATTGACTAATGCCCTTGATTCCATTGTTGTAAGCCTAGTGCCTTCCTCCACCTTCCACACATGGGAAACCTTTTCAAGAGTATGCATGATGTTGGGATCTATGTGTAACATCATCATTGCAGAACCACATCATTTGCACCTTTGGACCTCCTTTGCCAGGGTGTTTGTGCTCTGAATAAAAGCAAGGTGCTAGCACACCTTTTCTAAAGCTTTGAAGTTATCGATGACAATTGAGGTGTCCATCTAGCAAACCAAAGCACTTTAGTTTTAAGTTGATAGGCGTCCTCCTGATGGTCCAAAATGTCTTATGTACTCTTTCTTCTTTAACATCACATGCTAGAAGTTGTGGATGAATTGGAGGATGACCAACAACATCTCTTGTTGCAGTATCGACTCTGTGGTGGTTGCTTGAAGGTCAATTTTCCTTTGCTTTCTATCTCAATTTTCCATAGCATACACTGGACAATGTGAGCCGTTTTCCTCCACACCTATTAATCTCTATTACTTTCACTACATTGTTTCTCTATCTCTATAGAGAGACCTTGGTTGCTCCATTTGTACTATTTGTGGGGAGTTGGTGTGCTTCTTGATGACAAAGCTCGTTCAATTAAGGTCTCTAGGCTAGGGCCACCACCAACATGCCTTCCTAGCCTATAAGCATATTATTTTGCACTTTGAAGCAATGCATTCACCATATCTGAGATGCAAGCATCATAGAGAGTGATCTTGCTTTTGTATCCCTCACCTGCAATCTAGCTTCCATGCATGCTTTCACCCAAATTTGTTCTTGGAGTAAATGCTTCCTCTCCAAAGGGCTCCTCTCTACCTACTAAAATGAATTTGACATTAAAAACCACATTACATATCTATAAGCATGTGAGAAATGTTTGTCTAATGTATGCCCATAAACAATGTGTAGTCCTTCAAAAACGTTGGCCACCAGTACCCTAAGTGGAGTATTTTCCTGGCTATGATTTTTATCACAAAATGCTACCCCTTGGTGTGCTTGCTCCATGATTATGAGGTATTCGTCCTCCCGTGGTGGGCAGTGTCTAAGAATGTCATTCTTACTTCTTCTATAAAGAATTCTAGAAATAAGTTGTTAAGGCTCACTCTCTTTTAGTAACTTTCTTTGCTAAATCTTTCCTTGGTTCCTTTCCTTCTAGAAAACCATTAGCTAAAAGGTTAACAATTTTATTGCTCCACTCTCGAATAGCCTCTACCTTGAACACTGTAGCATTTGGTAGCCACCTTAGAGTGTAGTGTATTAGGGAAGTGAGGAGGATAAGTTAGTAGAGTAAAGAAAGTGAGAGGAAAAGGAGTGGGGTATGAATTTACAAGGAGATGAAGCAGTAAGGAAAGATGAATTAGCATGGGAAATAAGAGGGGAAAGGAAATATGAATCAGCATGGGAATAAGAGGGGAAAGAAAAGATGAGCTAGTGTGGGAAAAGTAGGTGCAAAAGTGGACACTATAGGTGTGTGTGTGGGGGGGGGGTGTGTGTGATGAGGGAAAATAAGTGGGGTAGGTTTGTAAGGGAAAGAGTGGGGGGGAGAGAGAGAGAGAGAGAGAGAGAGAGAGAGAGAGAGAGAGAGAGAGAGAGAGAGAGAGAGAGAGAGAGAGAGAATCATGAATTGGTAGGTGCATTAAGAGGGAGAGGTGGGTAAGAAGATGGTTTATTGGGGGGGGGAGGGGGGGGGGAGTTTATGTTGTAGGTAGGAGAAAGGGGGTAGGAAGGAGATTGTAGAAGGGATGACACGGATCATTCTTTATCTTTTCTTTAGGGTGACCAACATAGTCTTTGCTCTTTCCCCACTTTTTCCCAGTGGCTAAGAAACACCACACAAGCTCCCCCAAAGTATAGTAATAATAACATACAAAAACAAAAGAACTAGCTTTTTTATCATTAGAGAATGGGGGCTTTTACATGTGGATATGGTTGATTCAACCTTCTATTTGTAGGGAGTTTGTAGGCTTCGATATGTAGATGTAGCATGGTGGGTTAGATGTGTGTGGGGGTTGGGTGTGTACATTCCTTGAATTGCCTCTTGGCCTTTATGCATGTGACTTACCTCCTGGCCTTTACGTGTTTGACTTGCAACACACTGGTTAAGTAATGAGAGATACTAAAGTCCATTCAGTGCTTAATTCATGTATGAGCTAATCTCATGACCAGGTTTAGGTGTTTGATAGAATTGTGGCCGTTTTCTTAATGCAATAATACAAAAGTTGACCCAGCAACACATGATAATTTAATAATAGTCCACAATGTACTATTTGCCTAGGCCAATGTGGAGGAGTCTTCTAACAAGACCTTATAAATAATTCTGAAGAAAGTAGTGAATGTGAACATGTTAGATTTGGATCTGCTTTATGGGCATTTCGGACTACTTATGAGTTAGCAATAGGGAAGACACCGTATTCCATGGTGTATGGGCTAGAGGTGGTGGTTCCCATGGAAGTTATGGTACTCAGTTTACAAGTGGCAATTATACCAAATTTATCAGATGCACAAGTTATCGATGTGTAGTTTGGACATCTGCAAAAAAGGACCGGATTAGATATTTTGATCAGGATTTTACTCACGAAGTTGTTTCATCTAGATATATTATCACTTATCCATAGGATACTCATACCTTTGTTCGTGGGACAAACAACCCACTGGGTGTGCTAGGTGTCAAAATAAAGTATTACCCATACAAACTTTAGTCACCTTACTCATTATTTCTACATTTACATATTACCTGGCATACTAAAATAGTATGTGTTGCTTTGTATCTTTTTATTATTATCATATATAGCGCAAAGCGCAAGATCAGAATATAATGATTGATCATCAATAGCCGTCAAAGAATGCTTTTATAGTAATATAGAAAACCAGAGTTATGTTATATCGTCATGGTTTATATTGTAAATGTATGGTATATATTGATATATGTTTATGTCATCACCTGATTATAATGTATTAACATGTTAAACCATATGTGTCGGTTATCTGCCCACTAACAAGATCTAGTGGGGGTTGAAAGGCAAGACCCATGGGATTGCATGGGGCTAGACTGAGCCTATAGATTTGGTTAAGTAGAAAGAGGATTAAACACTAGAAAATGGGCAGGTGGACCTAAGGATAGATGAATTAACTTCATAATCAAGGAGACATGACATCGTGTTGAGTCTTAAGAGAATTATGAAGACACGTGGCAGAATCATTCACCTTTCAGAGTAAGGATCATTCTAGTCAAACTGAGAGAAGCTAAAGGAATAGCTAAGCATTAGGATATTGTGATATGAGGCCCCAAAAGAGTCGCTCTACCCATAATGCAATTCCACTACCATAGATAGTTGGGTAAGGGGTCTCACATCTGAGCCAAAGTTATAAGGCCTTTAGACATGAGATTAAGATGTTAGATGTGGTTTTATAAACCAAAATTTATAGTATTTTACTGGGTTTCTCTTTCAGACGGAATAGATCATTGGGTAAGGGGTCTCATTGCATAGCTTGAAACCAAAATTTATAGTATTTTACTGGGTTTCTCTTTCAGACGGAATAGATCATTGGGTAAGGGGTCTCATAATTGAGCCAAAACTTACAATATCTTACTGGGTTTCTCTTTCAGATGGAATAGATAGTTGGGTGAGGGGTCTCATAGTTGAGCCAAGTTAGGCCTTTAGACATAAGCTTAAGATGTTAAATGTGGTTTTATTGTATGGTGCATAGCTTGAAACCAAAACTTACAGTATTTTACTAGGTTTCTCTTTCAAATGGAATAGTAGATGGTGAGACCTTATCTATCAAGAGTCTCTATGCTATCTTCAAAGGATGACGTGATATTCTTTGCCTTCGAGCACCTTCTTTCCTCGGCTCATAGTGAAGATTTGGTCACCCCAGCCAGATACTTCAAGAGCCTCTATTTTATGACTGTTGTGATTGAAGATATAGGTGGCACTCGGGGTAGTGGATCATGGAAGGTCACTTGAGATACCATCCTTAGAAATAATAAATTCCAAGTATTATATGTGATCAGTTTAAAAAATTCATTTACTTTCTTAGCAAAGAGTTCTTCCTTAAGATATCTAGAACTTTTTGATGTGTTTTTCAAAAACAGTTGCATTCTTAGAGTAAACTAAGATATCATCCAAGAATGCTAGAACAAAATCATCAAAGAATACGAGAAATTAATCATCTAGATGTTCTCTAAAAATTTATTGCATTAGTCAGTTGAAAATTACAGGAGCATTGGTTAATCTGAAGGGCATAACTCTAAACTCAAGTGTGCATATCTAGTGTTGAATGCTATTTTTGCTCTATCTTATTTCTTGATGTGGATTTGATAAAATCCAGACTTTAAATCAATTTTGGTGAACATCTACGCACGATGTAATCAATCCAAAAGTTCCTCAATCCTAGGTATTGTATTCTTGATTGTGTGAACTGGAGGGCTTCACAACCACAAAATGCTAAGACTCCACTCTTGAGCTTTGGAGAGCCATATTGGAGAGCCATAGCTCCACCCAAACTCTATCTAAAAGGGAAACACTATGCAAAAGATGAAGTATCTCTCACTTACATCTCTCCCTCTTTTTGTAATCGAGGATTCCTCGCAGAGTTGCCTTGTTGATGGAGCATGTAAGAGCTCCACACCATCGTCTCATTGCACCACCGCACATACCAACAGAAGCTCGACACTCCTCTACACAAACTCGCACACCCACTCTCACACACACATGCAAGTAAGCACACAAGAGCTCAAATAAGCAGTAGACAAGCAAGAAAGTAATAGTATAGTAGAGTAGAGAAAAAGAGCACTCTATTACATTATTCATAAGAGAATGAGAGATTTTGGTTATGAGGTCTTATCTAATTTATTTTTAGGGTTTACACCCTTAAGTGGCCAAAGCTTAAAAATCAAATCCTTAGGCATCCTACACTAGTATAAACACTTAGCCATTGATAGTAGCCTCAACACAAAGTCCCGTGATGTGTGCCTTTAATAGACAATTAGAAGACTACATAAAAACTATTGAAAGAGCTCTCGAATAGTTAATGATCCATCATTACTAATGTAGTGAAACTAGGGATACGTCGTAAAGATTATTAAAAAAGTTAACTTTATTTTCCAGTAGTTCTTGATATATAGTTGTTAATACATGCAACACTCACATGCCTAGCTTATCAATAACTGCTAGGTTTTTTAAGTCTCAAACAACACCCATTAATCTGTAGCTAACATAAATTCATATACTCAACAAGAGAATCTACTTAAATTCATTTACTCTTTTTGTACAGGGTATGCAAAAATACTCTCAAGAAACAAAATCTTTCACAACACAATTTAACAGAAGTTATCTATACACCGGCTCCTTTGCTTTGAGGTATGGACCCTACCTCTAAACTATTTGGTACGATTATTTTATTCTTGCATAGGTGTGGGTTTAGTTCATATGAAGGAGAATAGTGAGGTATTGCTCACTTTTAGAGATTTAAAGTCTTGGTCGAGAAGAAAAGATGCATACAAATAAAATGCATGAGATCAGATGGTGGGGAAGATTATTTCTCCAATGACTTCAATGATTTCTTGAGAAAGTAGGGAATCAAGAGACAATTTACATGTAGGTACACTCCGCCAACAAAATGGTGTTGTAGAAAGAAAAAATAGACACATTGTAAAAGTGGCACGTGCCTTGATGTCTGAAAAGAATATGCCACATTATTTTTGGGCAGAAGCAGTATCAACTATTGTGTACATTATGAATAGGATCCCCACTGCACCTGTTCATCTGTTCATGGTATGATGCCTGAACACCAGATGTGTCTTACTTGAAAGGGTTTGGGTGTATTGCATATGTGTATGTTCCTGATGAAGCGAGAACAAAGTTGGATCTAAAGGTAGAGAAATTCATCTTCATTGGTTATGCTTTGGAGAGCATAAAGGTTATAGATGTTATAACCGTACCACACTCATGAGATGCGAGTAAGCACATAGGTTATCTTTGATGAGATGAGTAGATGGTATGCACTAGTGAAGGAAACAAAAGATGCAGATGTAAGAAGCACTAATGTTGCATCACATGTAGAGCAGTAATCATAGGTGCTTAGTGGACTTGGAGAGTCCTCTAGTAATGGATCCAGTGTTGGTTCATGGTCAGGCAGGTTGAGTACACATGTATCACACAAAGTGTTGGTTCATGGTCAGGCAGGTGCTTAGTGGACTTGGAGAGTCCTCTAGTAATGGATCTAGTGTTGGTTCATGGTCAGGCAGGTTGAGTACACATGTATCACACAAAGGGAAGGAAGGGTAGATCAACCTTTTGTGCCTGATCTGTCGGCAGGTCACTCATATATGGATGGTGACTCTGGTGGCTTTGACTAGAGCCTTGATGAGGAGCTTGGCATTGTTGAAACGTGCAATGTAAAATGAATGGGTTATTTGGTTGAGTGTGGAAAAGCACCCTAGAGGTGCAAGCCTAGAGGTGCAAGATATTGTGGTAAGATAAGAATGCCACATGTGATATTGTATGGTGTGTTGACCAAAAGAGTGGAAAAGGGAGTGCCACATCATGGATGAGGATGTGTAAAGTGAGATAAGGCTAGAAGGACTTTATCATTGTATGGTTGATTGTGAATGCAATAGAGATCTTGTGTTGAGTGTGTAATCTCTCTCTCTCTCTCTCTCTCTCTCTCTCTCTCTCTAGTCATGGAGTTTCTTGTGTGGTTTAATCCACCTTATGCTTATGCTTAATCTTGTGTCTATCACCATGATCAATCCCATATTAGGATTGTTAACATGGTATCAGGGCTACGATGGGCTCTTGGTCATGGTGAATATTATGTATAGTGTTCTTGTTTATGAGGTTATTTGATTAAGCATTATTTTCATTTTATTATGAAAAAAATTAAGCACATTCATTGTCATTAGTATTGCATTTGGAGAGAGATTATGTTGGTGATTGGAGAGAATCTTGAAGTTGCCATGGAAACTGAAGATTTCAACAATATGAAGACTATGAAGTCTTCATCAACATCAAAGAAGCTAAAATAAGGATTTTAGCAAGTATGAAGGCTATGGAGTATTTGGTGTCAACAAGGAAGCTGCCAAGGAGACAAAGGTGTCTCAAGAAGGTTGGTTTTGTGAGTTTTGCCTTATTAATTTTTTTGGTTTGAGCATGAAAGATTGCTCATGTGTTGAGAAGGGTTGCTATGTTGGGATTTGTGAATCCTATGGTTCTTTACTTGTGGACAAAGATGGTGGAGGAGGTGCATGCTTATTTGTGTTAATGGCAAGTGGTGATGGGCTGGTTGCAGTCCATATTGGAGCATGTAAGTTGAGGCATGGCTCATGGTATGCTCATGAAGGTGAGCATGAAGTGGTGGAAGTGATATGCAGCTTTCACAAGATATTGGCACCTCTGATTTCTTGGGAGAAATCCATGATGGAAAGCACCCTTAGAAGAGAAATTGGGCGTAGAGTGGCAATTTAAGAGCCAACATTGGTGGCCACGTTTTGAGTGGAGATTGCAACAATGAAGAGTTTCAATTTGGAGCTCCTATAAGAGAGCTCAAGAAGATCAGAGAACATAGGTCTTGAAAGGGTGATGAAGTCCAGGGTAGCCATGTTCCGGCAAGGACCTATGGCAATAGGTCATGGGTATGGAAGCTCATTTGAGAGCTTGATGGATAATCTCAATGGAGGTGTATTAATGCAAAGGAAGTAATGGCATCATTAACCCTGCAAATAGTTGCAGCGTCGACAAGAAAATTGGAAGCTTGCAAGCATGAGAACAAGCTCACGTGTAGAGAGGTAGAGGTGACAACATTACCGAGTTGCAGAGAAGGTATGCAAGGGTAGTCTCAATCTCATTAGGGTGTAGACAGAGAGATAACAGAGAAAAAAAACTAGGTAGCACATTCGACAATTTAAAAAAGAAAGGAACTTATTCAACGCTTAAGGGGTGTGGAGGGTGTTGATGATGAGGCTCTTGAAGTTTGTTGTTGAGTTTGAGCATGCTGTGAAGGTGGCACGCAAAGCTTCTCATCTGAGGCACGAGCTCTTGTAGAGGTGGCCACCTAACCTGGAGCAAAGGCCAAGCAGCTGGCAACAATAGAGGAAGCCAAGGCTTCCACCCTAGCACAGAAGGCGTAGGTGCAAGCAACGGTACAACTGCTTTGGTTGATGGATTAGGGCCACCCACCACGGTCCATAGAGAGAGAGAGAGAGAGAGAGAGAGAGAGAGAGAGAGAGAGAGAGAGAGAGAGAGAGAGAGAGAGAGAGAGAGAGAGAGAGAGAGAGAGAGAGAGAGAGAGAGAGAGAGAGAGAGAGCACAGTGAGGCAGGCGCAACAGGAAAGTAAAACACCTTTTGTAGAACGAGTGATGTAAATGTAGCACAATGAGCATTTGTAAAAATTTTCAGCCCCAACACGACCATTCAGAATTTTAAATAACCTTATTAATTGTAAGGGTGCATTCACACGATTGTAGATTAAAACTTGCTCATATGCAGCTTATGGAAATGCTTGTGATGGTCACATTGGTGCGAACATGGCCAAGTGGAGTTATCTTGCTATTCTTAGAGGTCATCAAGAACAATGATCTTTGTTCATTTGGCATCTTTAAGGTGCAAAGTTGTATGGTTTATCTCTCCATAGCCGTGAAAAAATTTGCAGATATCGGCTTTGGTGGTAAAAGCCATGGATGTTGATCATTATTTTTTTGAGACGGTTGCCCTGCCCTTGCATAGCACATAAAAAGGTTTGTAAAATCATCTTACCCAGATTTATGAGGGTCCCCTGCTCGAGACCATGGGTGCTTGAAATGCTTTGTAAATGTGGTGTGCGTTTAGTTGTGCATGCATAGGCGTCACACTTTATGGATTGGTTCCTTTTTCTAGACACGTGGGTGTCCTAAAAGCACTTGGGTGGTTTTGCTTGAGTAACGTGGTTCTCAAAACAGAATTGAGGTGTCTAGGTTTGCTAGTTACATGCACACACACTTGTTGAACACTCCAATTTGCATTGAGGGAGAGTGTTGAGATTGGCAATGCCAAATTGTTGGGGGTGAGAGATGAGTTGATCAAATTGATTGGAGAGATTGTATGCACATACCCAAGTTTACATTGAGGAGGGGTGTTGAAAGGTGCAATGTAAAATGAATGGGTTATTTGGTTGAGTGTGGGGGAAAGCACCCTAGAGGTGCAAGATATTGTGGTAAGATAAGAATGCCACATGTGATATTGTATGGTGTGTGAGTGTTGACCAAAAGAGTGGAAAAGGGTGTGCCACATGGATGATCTTGTGCTGAGTGTGCAATCTCTCTCTCCCTAGTCATGTAGTTTCTTGTGTGGTTTAATCCACCTTAATCTTATGCTTAATCTTGTGTCTATCACCATAATCAATCCCATATTAGGATTGATTATGCTTAATCTTGTGTCTATCACCATAATCAATCCCATATTAGGATTGTTAAACAGGCATTACGTCTGTGGTTACTCCTAGTGTAAGGAGAACCAAGATTGTTTTGAGGACACTTGGCAGTGATCCAGGTGTATGCAGGTTTACGAGGGTTAGGTACCCTATTCATAGGTTGAGATATGATGGATATACATCCCATCATTATGTTTACATTATTAAAGTAATGCAGGAGTTGGAGTGCACTTGTTTTGAGCAAGAACTTGGAAATAAAAATGGGAAGATGTCATGAATGAGGAGATGGCAACATTGGATGCAAATGTAACATGAGAGTTACTGCCCTTTTCTAAGGAAAAGAAGGCAATTGGATGTAAGTGGGTGTATAAGGTCAAGTATAATGCAAATGGTTTAGTGAGCGGGTGAAGACCTATGATATTGATTATGAGGAGACATTTAACTCAGTTGCAAGAATGGCAACCATGAGAGCTGCCATTGCTATGGCTACAGCAAAGGGTTAGTCTTTACATTAGATGGATGTAAAGAATGCCTTCTTGCATGGTGATTTATAAAAAGAAGTATACATGATGTAGCCACTAGGTTATGAAGTGATACACACCCATATTTTGTGTGTAGGATATGCAAAGTCCTGTATGGCTTGAAGTAGGCACTGTGTGCTCTTGCCGCACGTGTCGGAGCTAGGGACTTGCCAAGCACCGTGTGCGAGCACACAACCAGGAAACCAGCAAGCTCAAAACAGGGAGTAATGGTGTGTCACTCACTGCTCAGACTGCCGTCGCGTGAAGGATTCTTGCGCTGCGATGAAGAAGGAGCCACCGTCGCCGCTCTATCGCCTCGTCACCGCCGCCGTGCCACCACGCAATGCTCAATCGCTACACACATACTCTCTCTCTCTCTCTCTCTCTCTCACACTCACTCACACACACACACACACACACACACACACACACACACACACACACACACGCTGGAGAAGGAGATGGAGAAGATGAAGCAAGAGCACTCCTTGTATTCAACACTCAGAGAATGAGAGGTTTTAGATTACATTTGACTTTTATATGTGACTTGGCCGTTCACACATGGGCGCCCACACATGGCCGATCAATCCTAGCCCTTATCCTGATGATGAAATTGGAGGTGCGTCTCTCATCGGCGATCACTCAATCCCCTTACCCTTTACATGTGGTGCCGACAAGCCCAGCCCATGACTGAGAATATGTAAAATAATTATATGACATAAAAAGTAATACGTCTCAATGTCTGCCATAGGTTAACATGCCCCCCTTCCTGATGTAGATTCCGTCCTCGGAAGCTATGGTATGGTAAGCTCGACAGGGTTTGTTGTGGTAGACTGTATCTGCAAAACAGGGAAGTAGAGTGAGCATGCTTGGTCTTCAAAAGATATAGAGTGTATCAAAAATAAAATCAAGCATGTTAGACCACAATGGAAGTATGCCATGAGAACCTAGTTTAAGAGGTCACATTAAGGAGCTAGCGTAGCAAACTAACAGGAGTTTAAAACTATTGAAAGTAATTCAAGAGTTAGCAAGGTGTCGAAGGTTAATCAAGGTCTACAACTGGCCTAAGTCAAGAAAAATTACCAAGCTTAATAAATAAACAGATGACCACAATGTGTCTATTCTAAGAACAAGCTAATCCCAAGATCCTAAGGACACAAGAAACATCAGAGTCATAGGAGTCTTTTGCCTTTATTTCTTTTATGCACATGACAATTTTTACAAACAATGGCGACCTCCCTAAAGCAAAACTAGCATCGACCCTGGTGCCATGTTTACCACAAGGCCTTCTCCAGGAATCTACTAGCTCACCTTAGGCAAGGCTACCCCGTACCAACCCAGGGCATCGGTCTAGAGTGGAATACTCCTCGCCTAGCCTACCAAGTGTCAATAGGGCGATAGGGCGATAGGCCGACATGAAAGCACATAACAGACATACATTGCCATTTTTTGTAGGCCTTTCTTTTTATTTTTTATTTATTTCTTTGGATTTTTGCTCCCAAATTATCATGTGTTCTTACATCCTTTTGACAAAGGGGAGAAGCTATGTCTTAGAGGTCAACACACATGGCCAGGTTGTTCAAGCATTAAGATGGTTTTAACCCTAGACCTAAGACAACCATATTCCAAGGTTAACTAAAGACATCATGCATTCCCAAAAATTTCTAAAATAAGGTTAAACTCAATTAATGATTTACACTAACACCTTATGCAACTTCAAAAACTTAGTGCTTGACAAATTCCATGTGGTCATGCATTATAGTTCATGCAATTAATTGAACAGTAAAAATGAAAGAGAGTGGGCATGGAAGAATTACACCTGTATTTTGGAGATCTCCTTGATTCGATGAGAAATGCCCGTGATTTGATGTAGATATCCATGTATGAACATTGCAACAGTCCCAAGACTATGAAAGTGAACCCACCTCAAACTTTTCAACCTGTACAATTAACTAACAAGCACTATACTTCGAGAGGCACATCAGTGGAAAAAAATAAGGACTTGTTTAAGGACACAAAACTAGAAACAACTTGAAAACACTAACCTACCTACTACCAGTCACCACACTAATACTGAGGATCAAGGTAAGAGGATGTTGTAGACTTCTGGCTGTAGCCCTAAGGCTAAGCCTCTATCCGCATCATCCAAATAAATAAAATCAGCCTCGATAGTGCCATGAGTCTCATGCATCCATTCGTCAGATATATCTTCTTTGTCCTCCCATCCACATAGACTCGTCAAGAATGTAACTATGCAAGGATAGTCATCCTGTGGAAAACTAAAGACTTGGGCTACTAGGGATATGTCCTCTACGGAGTAGGGGTCAATCATGGGTCAATAGGTGAATTAGCCATTCTAATTCCTCAACATTTCCCTCACTGGCTAGTACATCTATACGACCCAATTCGGTTTTAATTACAGGATAGCACATGTGAAATATCTGAGAAAGAAGGTACAGATGATACCTCTCACCAAAGGTGGGAGTGGATGAAGTGTGTGATGCTCGTGCATCTGCCATATCTGCAAACACAGAGATAGCATCAGTAAGTTCATAAAGACAGGTCAATCTTGTTTCTAATTGTGTGCGGATAACTCTCTTCTTAATGTGCTCTTGCTCTTTTTACTATTTTTTTTCTTTTCTTTTCTTTTTTGTGTATGAAGCTATATATATACATTCCCTCGAATTTGGGAGTTACATGGTCAGGGGAGAAGGTTAGGGAGGAAGCAATAGAATGTCGAACGTGAGTACACATGCTCCCCCCTTCCTTGGGTAGATCATTTTTTTTGCAATGATGTAGCCCCTTGGAACCAATTTGTCCAGATAGCTTTTTATGACCCTTGTGGCCACATCAAGTTGCAGAGATGGTAGTGTACGCTCCCATGAAAACGAACGGAGGATATGGCTTCCGACGATACATTTACAAGGGGAGACGTAGACTCATTGGTTTCTTGGTGTGGGTATTGACAAGGGTAGGTGTAGAGCGTGTAGAAACTTTGATATCACAACAACAGTGAAATCAAACTCAAGAAGAATCAACAAACCATCGTGTGATTCTTCCTGTAGAGCATGGTTTATTCACCAGATACAACAATGCTTGATGATCCACATAGAAAACAAACTTGGTGGCAAGAAGGTAATAACAAAATTTCTTTACTGCATATATCATTGCCAAACCTTCTCACTCCGTAGTGGTGTAGTTCATTTCAGCATCGTTTCGACGAGACGACTGGCAAAGCTAATGGGGTAGTCTAGTTTATGTTCTCCAGGTTGAGTTAGTACACACCCAACAGCAAAGTTTGATGCATCAATATGCACATGGAAGATTAAATCCCAGTTAGACATTCGCAAGATTGGAGCACTTGCAAGGGCCTTCTTTAATAACTCATATGCACGGTCACAATCTTCGGTCCAAATAAACTCGATGAGAAGCTTGTACAATGGTCGAGCTATCTCAACGAAGAATAAAATAAACCTTCGATAATAACCAACATGGTCCATAAAGCGTTGGACTCCCTTATAGTGGGTGGGTGGGGGCCATTAGGGGAAGGTTGAGGTCTATGGGGGCCCTTTAAGCTGCCATGAGATTAAGGAGATGATTAGTGTGAAGGCCAATAGGAAAAATACATGTGTACAAAAACGTTGGGTTGATTAAGACCCTAAATCTTGTGGTCAAAGGTGGAATCTTACCTTTTTCAGATCTGCCAGCAAAGAAAATCTTCAATATCTTTTTTTTAAATATTTTTTTAAAGGAAAAGTTTCAAAAAGCTACCCCCCCTCACTTCCCTCTTCCCTCCAAAAGTAGGGGCGTGTTTCTCTCTCCTCCCTTTTAGACTAACCCACTTTCCCCATCTACCACTCACTACACCCTCACTTGCAGCCCTATCTTCATCCCCAACTTGAGGAAAGCTCTTTGCTACCACCTACTCAGAGAAAGCTCTGTTATCAGCCTCTTTCTCTCTCTAGAGGAAGCTCTGTTATCAGACTCTATCTCTAGGTCTCTCTCTCTCTGTGTGCAAGCAGGCACCTAATGCAATCTCTCATTAGCTTTCTTTTGAGGAAAGCTCTTTGCTACCAGCTACTCAGAGGAAGCTCTGTTATCAGCCCTTCTCTCTCTCTCTAGAGGAAGCTCTGTTATCAGACTCTCTCTCTCTCTCTCTCTCTCTCTCTCTCTCTCTCTCTGCATGCAGGCACCTAATGCAATCTCTCATTTGCTTTCTTTTGAAGGTTTAGCTTTCTGTGTGTGTGTGCATGTGTGTGTGTGTGTGTGTGTGTGTATTGTGTGTGTGTGTGTATGGATTTGCAGCAAACTTCTTTGAAGCTTTAGCTAGCTCTCTCTCTCTCTCTGTCTCTGAGCAGGTATTTGCTTTTTTGCCATATTCTTAACATTCACTTTCTTTTCATTTGGGCCATCTATGGCTCTTCAGTGTGTACGCAGGCCATCATCCACTATCGAGTCCATGGCTATTTCCACATTACAGGATGATGAAGGTTATTGGATTCCTACCGTTTTTAAGCGGTTCATGTGGATAACAATGCAGCCCAGTTTGAGGGGCGCACACAAGGTTCCTCGAAGGCACATGGCTTCCACAAGCCATCACTGGAAAGGAAGGATCTTAGAATTCAAAGTTTGCAATAAGGATGGAAAGCGGCTTGCAAAGGTGCAACATGTTTACACCTCAAGCCAAATACATCTTGAAGATGAGAACTCACCACGGTTCCCAACTAACTGTAAGTTTCAGTCCTTGTTTAATGTTTCTTTGCTTTGGAGAAATGCTTGCATGAAGACTATGTGAATATCAAGAACTCCAATGTATTCTATTGTATGCAGATGTTTTCCCTTCAACATGTGTGGAATGGCAGCCTCTAGAATGTTTTACAGGGACCTTCGAAGCGTGTCATGTTGATCTAGGTAGGCTTATGTATGCTGGGGAAACAAGTTTCGAACTTGCAAATAGAGGAGTATTTTTCATTGCTACAACATATGTTGTGCCACAGAGGGGAAGGTTTGGAGCACTTGAGCCAATTTCTCCTCTTGCACTAAATAGCCCGGAATGGCCCATTCCAGACCCCACTACAATGGAGAGCTTTCAGCGCAGGATTTTCCATGACATTCAGTCAAGCCTAAAGGTTGCATATGGATCCCACAGGATAAGTGTATCTCTTTTCATGCCTTTACATGTGTTTATTGCTATTTTCAAAGTAGGCAAGTTCCATCGCACCCCAACAATGTGGATAAGCAAAGATGGGGCCTTTGAAGCTCTAGATACATTTCTAAAAGGCGATTGGACCACCAAGGTGGCAGAACATAAGGGCGATGTAATAAAGTGCTCAGCGGTAATGTCAATGGTAAGATGCAGGTATCAGATAGGCAAGCAAAATCTAACTATGGTGTACCCTATTAGAAGGTGGAAATGCTCGCATGGTGAATGGGAGGCTTTGGACTCTGATCTCTATGCTAGGGAGGAGGTAGAACTTCATATTGAAGTTCACCCAGGAGAGGAGCATACAGTGGTAGTTAATGATGATTGGAATTTTGCTCAGTTGAGAGATCGTATTGTCATGTCCTTTAATGTAAGGAACCAATTCAAGTTTGTTGTTTCTAATCAACCCATGCGTCAAAGGTCAGAGAAACATACACTCTGTGTGTCATTGGAGCCCCCTAGGGTCCTTAGCTTGAAAGACTGTTAAGTTGCAGACTTAGGTAACATTTTGAGTGATTTTGGGCGATAATTTGTAGCGGTGTACTTCTGAATACAAAATTATTGATTGCACCATAGTCCCAATGTCCTCTGTATTTCACTGCAATTTGGATTTTAATTTTGTTAATTTTAAAATTTTTAAGTATGTTCTATAAAATTATTAAACTTTATAGTGGAATGCTTTATAAGAATATGTTTTGCTCTATAAAGCTCATTTCATTCTTAAGATCTTGCAGTTTCTATTTCCCTTCAATATCCCGCCATGGCTTCAAGCTCTAACTCGCTATGCGCAAAACTTGAGAAAATTGGGCTCTCAGCAGGTGCAGGTGAGAACATCGCCATTTTTGAGGGGGTGATCGATATGCAAAAAACTATAGACCTTCATGCAGAGGCTTTTCAAGAGCAGGTCCAGTACATGAATGATGTAGTGGCACAATATGTCGTGCAATTGCCTGAATCCACCACTAAATGGGTTCCAGTGGACTTAATCAGGCATCTGTACCATGGTGACAAGTCGTTCCGATTCAGGCTCAACCGATTTTTGAAAGGGCTTACATCTAGCAATTATAGGGTCGAAGATGATGACACCGTTTATGAATTGCAGGTTGGTAATGTAGGCACCACCTTCCTTTCATGGGATATGATGTTAGCACTGTTTCTGCAAGAAGCCAGGGATACAGAAAAAAAGAAGGGAAAGGCAGTGAAAAAGGAAGTAGCTCTTGTGAAGGAATCCAAAGGCGAGGTGGAAGAGGTTTTCTCAGAAGAAGCTGAAGCATCCATGGCCTTGGTGCTTCTCCAACAAGGGTCAACTGAGGATGAAGAGCCTCATCGTGACCTCGAAGGGGATGAAATTGTGGAAGAGATCCCTGAGTTGGATGTAACCACTTTGAATCCCATCATCATGGATAACAAGGAATTTCTTTTCCTTGATGACATTTGTAAATCCTTGGGGTTAAGGGAGGATGAGGCCTTAAGCATATTAGCAATTGCGTCTGGTTTCTGCAAAGAAGACACACTTGAGCAACAGACTGCAGGTGTACAGATTGATTTGACCATGATCTTACCAAAGCGCTAGCATTCCAAGGTTATGATACAGAACGTACAATTGAGGAAACTGTTTCCAATGCTCTTGTTGCTATAGAAAATGTAGCAGCAGAGTATGAAAGTGTCCCTCAAGAAGCATTTCAACCACATAAGCGCTTGCATGTAGATACATCAGTTGAGCAGCGTGGAAGCAGTATAGACATATGCAACCCACGCATTAGCCAATGTGATGATGACATTGAGGTGGGTTTAAATCAAAGTTGTGCCTTCATATTTATAAGTGAGTTATTACTAACACCTGATTTTTTTCTCTTGTAGAAAGCTTATATTTTTGACAAGTTTGCTGCACGTGGAGGTGGAGTTCGTGTGCAATCCGATGGACGAGACACCTCCCTGATTCATTACCTTCCTAGCCTCTCTCCATCATTTATTCGAGTAATCCATTTAGAGTACTCTGAGGAGGCACAAGCAGAGCTCATCAAGTGTAAAGCTCTAAGTGGGGTTCTCACCGAAGATGGGCTAGCAAATAATGCAAACAAATGTATACTTATTAGCAGGGAGGCAGCCATGTACACATTTGCAGGCAACGACACCGGCCACGTGCTAAGCCACTGTGCCACTTCAATCTCCAAAGGTGTAACCAATCCTATTATTATAGCTAATAGCCTAGGTGAGAAAACCACACAGAGTGACGAAGCTAAAGAAGCTCTCAGAAATCTTCTCAGGAACTTGTAATTTTCTTTCTACGAAATCAATACAAAATGTATACTTTTTTAATTGTAATGTTTCTAAGAAGTTTGAACCATTTCTCTTGTTTATTTGTTGTGTCAGCACTGTGCCCTCTAAACTTTTGGCAGGCATGTGAATGTGTAGGAAATTTCATTGATAATGATCAAATATTTGTTCTTTGAATGTCACTTAACATCCAGCTGAAATCTGGCAGTACAAAATCTGAACAATTTTTAAAAAATCAAAATTTTTTATGTTTTTTGATATTTGTAAGCATATTTTTCATCAAAAAAGTGCACATAATGCTGGATAGAGTAAAAAAATTAAAAAAAAAGGGCTGTGCGCTACGGCGCGAATTTCAGCCTTTCAAATTGCAGGCCAGGCTTAAATTCGCGCCGTAGCGCACAACCCTTTTTTTGATCATTTTTTCACCCAAAAATGCATTGTGTGCAATTTATTTTGATGATTACTCTGCCTAGAACCATAAAAAAAAAGAAAACTG
Source organism: Cibotium barometz (assembly GCF_041138505.1). Taxonomy (NCBI): domain Eukaryota; kingdom Viridiplantae; phylum Streptophyta; class Polypodiopsida; order Cyatheales; family Cibotiaceae; genus Cibotium; species Cibotium barometz. Next base: position 26,827,552 of record NC_141048.1, on the reverse strand, counting down.
TTGCTTTTTTAAAAAATGTTCTATCTAATGCCAGACTTCACCAGGTGATTTTGAGCCCCAAATAACTTTTTTTTTGTCCCTGAGCTTTTCTAAGGCCTTATTGAGCTTTAAGCCTTTTTTTCGGACCGAAAATAAATTCAATACGTCAATATCCACCAAACGTATTAATATTTATAATGGTATCACCCATGATATTAACATAATTTGGCATGATGCAAAGATAATCCAAGTGTCCCCAGATTATCTAAGAGGGTAGAATAATATTTTTAAGAGGGCTTAAAATATATTCCCATAACACTTCCCGTTGAGTAGCACCGTGATGAGCACCCACCCATTGCCAATTATGAGGGGACACCATGCTCGCGCTCATCCTGCCGCTTCGACACAAATCCCCCCAATCCGGCTCATTTCCGCTATCAAGTAGTGGATGGAAATGTGGTCTTAGATGATGTTGGCAACAATGAGATGAAGTCTCAAATCCATGGATATAATCGTCGATCAATGGTTATATATCGACATATCGACGGTTATGACTACATGGCATAAACTTGATAAGGCTGAGAAGAAACGAGTCGTGAATCAAATCAAAAGTGAGTTTACGCCAACACCAAGTAGTGAAGAGAACCATCCTAGATGGATAAAATATCACATGGTGAACGTGATGAAGCACTACTCACAAGATATTTGGGAAGAGGAGTGTAGAAAGAACCATACAAATCCCCAAAGGTATAAGTAATAGGAGGAGGCCACAATGAAGCAAATGGAGAGCATAGGGAGCTCCCATCTTGGAGAGGCGATGGGTGGGTTGCTTTCCGCACTTTGTAAGAGTTAATACACATATCACTCACTTTTCTTTTCTTGGCATAATGAGTAGTTCATTTTTTTAAATAAGTACTCATGCTTCATACTTCCAGTTGCGAGTGGTCGATCGTGCTGTGAGTGATGTGGAGGAAAGGTATGCCCTATTGCATGGGACATATGCCCTCCTCGAGCAACTTGAGTGAGAGGGCCACAACATGAATTAGACGGATGTGGTGAATATGATACACTTCTACATTTTCCACCCATTAATTAGTTTTTCCTCACTTGTCATTTCTAAGTTTTTTCCCCTCGAATACTCTTTTGCAAGGACTAGTGTCAAACCTTGAGTACACCCCATTGTGCTGATGATTAGGAGCTATGTATAGGAGTCGAGCCTAGTGCTTTTTGTCGGCTCTATGCCTCTTTTTGTGTACTTTTTGTCGGCTCCATAATGAGCTATGTAACTTTTGTTACTTAATAAAAATTACCATTTTATGACCTTTCAGTAGTAGAGAACATGGATGCACTTTGTAACATTGGTATACAGGTACACCTAGCTAGAGGATTGCACCTGGGTGTACTATTATTAAAAAAAATAAAACCTGCATCCATGGATATAAGTGTCAAAATTATGGTCAAAAAACGCATCATTTGTCAACGTCGAAATACGAGTCGCAATAGTGGTCATTGTCAGCATCAAAACAGGCATCCTAATAAGCGTTTAAATTGTGGTCAAAAAATAGCTTTACTTTTGATGGTTATATTGACGATTATCTCAATGCCACATTTCGACAGTTTTATATTGATGCTTTTTTTGACGTGCATATTGGCGCTTTCATGGATTTTTAATATATTCAAAATCATCAAAAAATGTCAAAAATCAACCCGCCTATCATATAT